>NC_059079.1:51179009-51480905 GCF_020497125.1 Mauremys mutica | reverse complement strand
TTAACTTTCATTAACAGGAAAGAAATCAAGCATGGTGCAAGCCATATTTTTCCATCATCACATTTTGCCATATTATGTTCTGCTGTCACTTAAGTGTTTTCATTCATTTTAAAACAAGATCATTTCAGTACCTGATAGTCTCATTTAAACTGCACAGACTATGCCTTCGGTAAGATCACATGCATCATCTTGAGGACCTATTCACTTCAACAAGTGCGGGATATAACTCTAGCCAGTAAGGTTGGATGAGATTAAATATCTATGGATACAGAGTCTGACAGACTTGGAGTCATGTAATAATTCATGGATATTATATGTTCTATGTGTCTGATGTACAGGATCTGCTAGATGATTATAAGGGCTTAATTCAAGCAGGGGTTAGCTGCAGGAAAGCAAGAGAGAGGACAATATCTTCAGATAGCTACCCATTTATCCATACTTAAAAGACAATGCAGGTGTCCTCAGGGAGAAATGACACCAGGCCCCACCACAGAGAGATTACACAACACCCCAACATTATCAATCTATCAACACTGCCTGTGACAGTTAATCAGCCCTCCTTGCCACTCCAGCACCAGTTAAGAGTAATGGATTGGGGCTGGTTGAAGAGTCCTGTGCCTACCTGGCAAGGAGAAACAGCTGCCAGTCTAATTAGCCAGGGGTTATAAAGGCTGGCAGGAAGGAAGGAGGGAGGGAAAGAAAGGCAGGCCGGCAGGCAGGCCGGCCAGGCACAGAGAGGGGCAGGGCCCGGCCCGTGCCTGGCCCTCTAGTCCAGGGATCGGCAACCTTTGGCATGCAGTCCACCAGGGTAAGCATCCTGGCGGGCCGGGCTGGTTTGTTTACCTGCCGCATCAACAGGTTCGGCCAATCGTGGCTCCCACTGGCTGCAGTTCGCTGCTCCAGGCCAATGGGGACTGCAGGAAGTGGTGTGGGCCGAGGGATGTGCTGGCCACAGCTTCCCGCAGCCCCCATTGGCCTGGAGCAGTGAACCGCAGCCAGTGGGAGCCGTGATCAGCCGAGCCTGCTGACACGGCAGGTAAACAAACTGGCCCGGCCTGCCAGGGTGCTTACCCTGGCGTGCTGTGTGCCAAAGGTTGCCAATCCCTGCTCTAGTCTGCTGCTGGCCAGGTCCGTTGCTGGCAAATTTTGGCTATGAAAAACCTGTACATAGATTATTGGGCGGGGCAGGGGGAGAGAACCTCTCTAAATAAAAAGTGCTGGTGTTTGCATCAACCTGAGGCATCCCTGACTGATTTGCGAGGGAAGCAGGGGCAGAAACCAGAGGTGCCCAGCTTATGCCTCGCTACACTGCCTCTAAACAGAACTGAATTATCTGTACTCTCCAAGGGACTGAACTTCTGCCCCACCACAGAACCTGATGCCTTAACTAACATTTGGAGAACTAGAATTTTTTTTTCTCAACTCTGAAGAAATATCAGGACTCATAAAACACAATCCTCAAACCATGCAGCACACAAAGGGCCAGTTCACTCCAGAACTCAACCTACTTACTCCAGAAAATCTGCAACACCAGCAACTTCTGACCTCTGAGGACTGAACTTCAATCTGGTCCCTAGCAGTCTCTGGCTCACTCTCTCCTATCCTTCAAGGACTGTCCTTTTATCTACTCAAAACGTTTTTTTTTTTGGTGGTTATAAGCTCCTTGTGGTTATAAGCTAGGACCCTCTTCCCTCTCCCACTATCTAGACTATTGAGCTCAGGATGGTCTGAGGTAAAACTTCAGTGGTGAACGACACCTGCATAGGCTCTAAAATAGGCCTACCTAAGCTTTTAAGTAAGACAGATTCCTATAGGCCTTCTATTGTGTTAAAATGCAGAATTTGGCCTGAGAAAGTACATGCCATACATCCTGTAGAATGAATAGGCTGTCAGAAAAATATAGAAGATATGGTAATAAAAGTTTTCAAAGTGTAAGAAAATGAGAATATTAATATCTTGACACATTTCCTATTCTAAAATAGCCTCAATTTCTCTGCTTTCACAAAGAAAAATCTGAGGTTGACAGCTTTCACCCTTGAAGTCAATCATTTCAGTATGACCTTTTTTTGTGATCTTCAGTAAAACAAAATAAGACAATCTGAATGTGTATTTACGAGTCAACTAAAAATACAGGAATAGCAAAGGGATTTAAAATATGTATTATAACCTTGGTCATTTACTGAAAGAGGTTGTCATCTTTCTTGGAACTGTAGATTAAGATACAGATTTTCTTGGCAACTGTTGGTAAGTAAAACTTTAAATGATAAAATGCGCTATCTTGATTCATAGGAGATGAAAGCTGGAGAATTATTGATGTTCTATGCTAACTTGTGTCATTTGATTTATTTTTCATAGTAATTAAGAGTGTGTCATGGTGTTTAAAGGGACATTCCAGTACTTGAGTCTTCACAATATGATGTGATTAAAAAAACCCACCAAAGGTTATATTGTAATTTGGACTGCATGCCCGGGAGGAGGGGGTGAGTAATGGGAAATAAGAATCCCACTTAAACTCTTGCATGGCTTATCTTGGTCTTAGTTCTTGGTGTGTAGGTGCAATTGGGAATTGCATTCTTGCTTTATGCTCCCTGGATCAGCTGAGTGTGGAATGGCAGGGAGTGAGCCTAGCTGTGGCTTTTCCCAGAAATGAATGGCCCCAAACTTGTCACTAGCAGGAGGATTTGTTGTAGATGCAGGGCAGCTACAAATTACCACCTCCCCTGAACTAGGCTCTATGTCAGAAGGTTATATCTGTGTCCCAGCACCTCCTATGGCTTCTATTGGGATACTACAGTTCATGCATTGAGCCTTGCTCAGGTACCTAAAGTCTCAATCTAAAGCAAAGGTTTCAGAAAACTGGATATTAAAATAAATATTTTTGTGAGTTTTGAAAAAAATTTAAGTATTTTTAAAATATTCCCTTGCAGCATTCAAAATCCAAACACCACCACACCGTGTGAATTTAGGAGAACCTGCTAGTCCTCATGAATTTCACCAGACTTTCTCAGGGGAAAATAGATAAACTACAAAGTTCAGCCCTCATCACTATTTTGATATACAATGAATGGACTAAAATCAACATGTTACAAATAATAACTCAGAGAAGAAAACCAAGAGAAAAAGTGCATAGACTACATGCTGGAGCACTGGAAAGAAACTTGAATAGGGCCAGGATCTGGCACCTCTTTTATAGAGAGACGCTACCTGCTACACTAGGTTGAAGAAGGAAGCAAAAAGAGAGAACACCCTGCCACTGTATATTGCCCAGAATCCTCGTTAGCTGACTTGGATGTTCAAAACCCAGGTCTGTTCTTATAGCAGGAACTCAAGTTACTTTGGTGCAGTTTTATGCTCTTATATCCTGTGAGAATTTGGCCCTCTGTGGTTTTGAAAGGAACAAATATGAGTTGGATAACCAACTGCCTTTTGTGCCTGGAAGAGTCTTTTTTTTTTTAAAGAAAAGTAGGGCTGTCAAGCGATTAAAAAAATGAATTGCCATTAATCACTCTGTTAAACAACAACAGAATACCATTTATTTAAAAAATTTTGGATGTTTACTACATTTTCAAATATATGAATTTCAATTACAACATAGAATACAAAGTGTACAGCGCTCACTTTATATTTATTTTTATTACAAACATTTTCACTGTAAAAACAAAAATTGTATTTTTCAATTCACCTCATACAAGTACTGTAGTTCTTTATCATGAAATTTGAACTTACAAATGTAGAATTATGACAAGAAAACCTGCACTTAAAAACAAAACAGTGTAAAACTTTAGAGGCTACAAGCCCACTCAATCCTACTTCTTATTCAGCCAATCACTCAGACAAACAAGGTTCATTACAATTTGCAGGAGATAATGCTGCCCGCTTCTTGTTTACAATGTCACCTGAAAGTGAGAACAGGCGTTCACATGGCACTGTTTTAGCTGGCATTGCAAAATATTTACATGCCAGATGCTCTAAAGATTCATATGTTCTTTCATGCTTCAACCACCATTCCAGAGGACACGCTTCCATGCTGATGATGGATTCTACCTGATAACAATCTAAAGCAGTGCGGACTGACACATGTTTATTTTCATCATCTGAGTCAGAAGCCACCAGCAGAAGGCTGATTTTCTTTTTTGGTGGTATGAGTTCTGTAGTTTCTGCATCAGAGTGTTGCTCTTTTAAGACTTCTAAGAGCATGCTCCACACCTCGTCCCTCTCAGATTTTGGAAGGCACTTCAGATTTTTAAACCTTGGGTCAAGTGCTGTAGCTATTTTTAGAAATCTCACACTGGTACCTTCTTTGCATTTTGTCAAATCTGCAATGAAAGTGTTCTTAAAACGAACATGTGCTGAGTCATCATCCGAGACTGCTATAACATGAAATATATGCAGAATTCAGGTAAAACAGAGCAGGAGACATACAATTATCCCCCCAAGGAATACAGTCACAAATTTAATTGACACATTATTTTTTAACGAGCATCATCAGCATGGAAGCATGTTCTCTGAAATGGTGGCAGAAGCATGAAAGGGGCATACGAATGTTTAGCATATCTGGCATGTAAATACCTTGCAATGCTGGCTGCAAAAGTGCCATGTGAATGCCTGATCTTACTTTCAGGTGACATTGTAAATAAGAAACAGGCAGCAGTATCTCCCATCAGTGTAAACAAACGTGTTTGTCTTAGTGATTGGCAGAATAAGAAGTAGGACTGAGTGGGCTTGTAGGCTCTAAAGTTTTACACAGTTTTGTTTTTAATTGCAGTTCTGTAACCAAAAAAAGTCTGCATTTGTAAGCTATACTTTCACAATAGACACTGCACTTCAGTACTTGTATGAGGTAAACTGAAAAATACTATTTATTTTGTTTACAATTTCATAGTGCATATATTTGTATTAAAAATAATATAAAGTGATCACTGTGCACTTTGTATTCTGTGTTGTAATTGAAATCAATATTGAAAATGTAGAGAAACATCCAAAAATATTTAATACATTTCAATTGGTATTCTATTGTTATAAGTGCAATTAATCACAATTAATATTTTTGAGTTAATCACATAAGTTAACTGCGATTACTTGACAGCCCTAAAGAAAAGCAAACCTGTACAGTGTTTGTGATATTTTTCAGTTTGTTTTTCTTTTTATTTATTTATTTTTCAACTGGAGGTTTCTATGCATGGTCACCTTTCAATTCCCTTTGCATCTCAGGCTATCAGATATTCAAGAATTAAATCCCAAATCCATAGTTAAAATTACCCTGGGTTAGGGAAGAATGTCTCTTCCTCTCCAGTGCTAGACACTCCTCTGCTCATCCCATCTCCCCTTCTGGAGCTTGATGCTCAAACATCTAATTCACTCACAGCCACCTTCACCAAAACAGCTTTTAAAAGGATAACAGAATTATAAAGTCAATGGTTTCCCTTAGAACCCTAGTATTTTGATTTTAGTATCTCCTCTGGTTCTCATTGCTGCAGCTATTAGTTTCTTTGGATAGCTCACAGAATCATGCATTGACTGTTGGGAAAGCTGCAGTGAGCCTACAGACTAAAGCTAATAAGACCAGACCTATGGTACGTCTACACTACGGGATTATTCCGATTTTACATAAACCAGTTTAGTAAAACAGATTGTATAAAATCGAGTGCACATGGCCACACTAAGCATATTAATTCGATGGTATGCGTCCACGGTCCGAGGCTAGCATCGATTTCTGGAGCGTTGCACTGTGGGTAGCTATTCCGTAGCTATCCCATAGTTCCCGCAGTCTCCCCCGCCCCTTGGAATTCTGGGTTGAGATCCCAGTGCCTGATGGGGCAAAAATCATTGTCGCGGGGGGTTCTGGGTAAATGTCGTCAGTCACTCCTTCCTCTGGGAAAGCAACAGCAGACAATCATTTCGCGCCCTTTTCCCCTGGATTGCCCTGGCAGATGCCATTAGCATGGCAACCATGGAGCCTGTTTTGCCTTTTGTCACTGTCACCATATGTGTACTAGATGCCGCTGACAGAGGCGATTCAGCAGCGCTACACAGCAGCATTCATTTGCTTTTGCATGAGAGCAGATATGGTTATCAGCCGTTCTGTACCATCTACCATGCCATTGTAAATTGGCAATGAGATGACGGTTACCAGTCCTTCTGTGCTGTACCATCTGCTGCTGTCATAGGTGCCCCTGGCTGAGCTCAGCCGGGGGCGCAAAAGACGAAAATGGGAATGACTCCCCAAGTCAATCCCTCCTTTATGGTATCTAAAAATAGAATCAGTCCTGCCTAGAATATGGGGCAAGTGTACTAGAGAACCAGTGTATCAGAGAACCAGAGAGCACAGCCGTTCCGTGTCAGATCCCGCAGAAATGATGAGCTGGATGCCATTCACAGGGGGTGCCCCTGCAACAAACCCACCTGTTGATTCCCTCCTCCCCCACCCTTCTTGGGCTACCGTTGCAGTGTCCCCCCATTTGTGTGATGAAGTAATAAAGAATGCAGGAATAAGAAAAGTGACTTGTTAGTGAGATAAAATGAGGGGAAGGCAGCCTCCAGCTGCTGTGATAGTCCAGACAGGACATTAAGCAGTGTGGGGGAGAGGAGCCCAGCATCCCGCTGCTATGATAGTCCAGGCAGTACAGAATCTTTTCTTTACACATGAAGGGCGGGGGCTGATGGAGCTCAGCCCCCTGTTGCTATGATGAAGACGGTTACCAGCCGTTCTGTACCATTTACTGGGAATGACCGGGAGGCCAGCCAGGAGCACTCATGGGCTGATGATGAGGACGGATACCAGTCCTTCTGTACTATACCATCTGCCACAAGGCTGATGATGACGATGGATATCAGTCATATTGTACCATCAGCCACCAAGGAGGCGGGGGCGAGGATGCTACAGTTCACTGCCACAGCATCGCGTCTACCAGCAGCATTCAGTACACATAGGGTGACATTTAAAAGAGTCAAGAGACAATTTTTTTCCCTTTTCCTTCTGGGGGTGGGTGGGGGGTGGTAAATTGACGAGCTATGCCCTGAACCACCGCGGACAATGTGTTTGACCCTACAGGCATTGGGAGCTCAGCCAAGAATGCAAATGCTTTTCGGAGACTGCAGGAACTGTGGGATAGCTTGAGTCCTCAGTCCCCCCTCCCTCCCTCCATGAGCGTCCATTTGATTCTTTGGCTTTCCTTTACGCTTGTCATGCAGGAGTGTGCTGAGTCCCTGCTATGGCCTCTGTCTGGAGATTTTTTTAAAATGCTTTGGAATTTCATCTTCTGTAACGGAGCTCTGATAGAACAGATTTGTCTGCTCATACAGCGATCACATCCGTACGGTCCATGCTGGAGCTCTTTTGGATTTGGGACTGCATCGCCACCCGTGCAGATCAGAGCTCCACGCTGGGCAAGCAGGAAATGATATTCAAAAGTTTGCGGGGCTTTTCCTGTCTACCTGGCCAGTGCATCCGAGTTCTGATTGCTGTCCAGAGCGGTCAGTGGTGCACTGTGGGATACCGCCCGGAGGCCAATACCGTCGATTTGCGGCCACACTAACCCTAATCCGATATGGTAATACCGATATTAGCGCTACTCCTCTCGTTGGGGAGGAGTACAGAAACCTGTTTAAAGAGCCCTTTATATCGATATAAAGGGCCTCTTAGTGTGGACGGGTGTGGCGTTAAATCGGTTTAACGCTCCTAAAACCGGTTTAAACGCGTAGTGTAGACCAGGCCCTACACTATAAACTTCCATCAGTGTAACAACATCACTCAGGCTACCTCTTCACCACCCGCCGTATCGGTGGGTAGCAATCGATTTCTCGGGGATCGATATATCGCGTCTCATCTAGACATGATATATTGATCCCTGAATGAGCTCCTGTCGACTCCGGAACTCCACCGACCCAAACAGCGGTAGCGGAGTCGACATGGGGAGCTGTGGACGTCGATCCCGCATCGTGAGGACGGTAGGTAATTCGATCTAAGATACTTCGACTTCAGCTACGTTATTCACATAGCTGAAGTTGCATATCTTAGATCAATTTCCCCCCGTAGTGTAGACCAGCCCTCAGGGATGTGAAAAATCCACACTCCTGAGCGATGTAGTTATACCAGCCTAACCCCTGGTGTGGACAGCACTGTTGACAGGAGGGCTTCTCACATCAACATAGCCACCGCCTCTCATGGAGGTAGATTAACTATGCCAATAGAAGAAGCTCTCCTGTCGATATGGTAGCATCTTCACCATTGCAGCATTTCAAGTATAGTCCTGTCCTAAGATATTACAGGATTTTTCCTGATACATCTGTATTTCTGGTAAATGATTTGGAGTTTTGTAGTACTAGTCTGCTGTTTGTATGGTATAGTGACAGACAGACTGGAGACAAACTGATATATTTTGGAATTTCAAAATTTGTGATATTTTTTCCCTTGCGTGTCATCATCACGCAGACTGGCAAGTCATTTATATAATTCCTTTTTTTTTTATACTCAGTGTCTCTAGTGCTGATGCATCTCACATGAATACCTCAGACAGAATGGAGTGTGTAGCTTTGTTTGGAAATTTCCTGAAGGAACATTTTTCTGTTGGAAAATAATAATTCATTAAAAGTGAATGTGTCAATTTTGACAAAATTCTGGAAGGAAACTAGGCAATCCTTCAGAAAAATTTAGACATTTATATGAATAACAAGAATATCTAGAGTTAAAATGTTATATATTAAGGATCCAATTCAGGAAAGCACGTAAGCAAGTAAAAATCTGTCCTTTTTCAGGAAAACACTTAGCACATTTCACTGTAACTTTGATTTCAATGGGTTAAGAACATGCTTAAGGGATTTCCTGAACAAGGATGTTTTCTTGAATGCGGTGGGAGTGGGCGGTCTAAAAAATGAAAAAGGTATAAACTTTCAGGTTTCAGAGCCTAGGCTAGCCACTGACTATTGAAGGTTAGGAGAAACTATAAGTTTCTGTCCTTTGTGGCATTCTTCTTTTTGTAGCTAATATTTTTCCAGTAGCAGTATTTAATTGAACAATTTCCATGAAGTTTTGCATATTGTAATTTTCCCTTATTTTACAAACTGAATGCAACAATTTTTCCAGTTTTTCAAAGATATCATGGACCAGATTAGGATACTCCTTTCCATTAGGCATATTGGACACAGAGCTGTACTTACACGGCTCATGGTGATCAGTTTCCCTCTTCCTCACTAGTGGCTGCTGGTTTTGTTCTGGTGAGCTGCTGCAAGAAAAGATTCCAGCCCCATCACAAATTCCACAGCCTCTTGGAGTGTTCTTGGAGTCCTTTCTCTGATCTTGATCTACAAGTCCAAGTCCAGCTGAACACCTATAAATTGGTCCATTGCAATTTATCAGGCAACAAACAGCTGGAATCCTTTGAGTTTGCAATGTCTGTAGAACTCTTTGCATTCACACACATCAATTTTAACGGGCCCTGACGGAGTGTCTGCCCCTGGACCTGCACTGATAGGGTTAAAACCCAGCCCGGAGGGCTGCAAGGAAACAGACAATTTGGGCAGTGACTGCAGCCAGTTAGGGTGGCATCTGGACCAGCCAATCAGGGCCCAGCCAGCCCATATAAAAGGAAGCTGCAGGCCAGAGCAAGTGAGTCTGTGTCAGGAACTGGCAGGGGACTGGCTTCCTAGAGGGCTGCAGAGCTAGCACCATGAACAGGGCTACTAGAACTTGCAGGCTCAAGGCCCTGGGAAGAGGGTGAAGGAGCCAGAGGCACGAGCTGAAGGTGCTGGGGATGTGGCCCAGGGAATTGAAAAAGTCTGGTATAGAAAGAACGAAGGGGTAGTGGGAAGCTGTTGTTTACAGGGTCCCTGGGCTGAGACCCAGAGTAGTGGGTGGACCTGGGTTCCCCCAACTTGCTGCTGAAGAAGCAGCCAGGCTATGGACTGCCAAGCTGTGTGAGATGTGATAGACTGTTGCAGAAGGAGTCCCCCCAGAAGCAGGGAATCTGGATTGTGACATGGCCAGAGGCCTGTGCCATGAAGCAGAGGCAGTGAGATCAACTGTGGTGGGTCTGCAGGAGGAGATGAGGATGGGAGAGCCACTACCATTGGAGGGCACACCTGCTGTCCTGAGGTAATTCCTGAAATGGCCAGAAGGAGGCGCTAGTATGGTGAGAGGTCCTGTGAAATTCATTTTACAAATGTTTATATTGTTTTGTTAAAAACAAAAGCTTGAGGAAAGTGTTTGTTTGTTTGTTTTGTTTTCATTCTGTTCTGGCTGATAGATACTATCAGCACTGAGCTGTACCTGTATTAAAGAAGCTGAAAGGATTACATTTGCACCCATTCTGCTGATCTGCCACAAGGCAATGCAGAAATCATTCTAAACTTAACAGTGAGGAATATTATGAGAGTCTTGTTAGTCCCAGATAGCACTGATATAACTACAATATCTATCAACTTATCATAATGATTCTATCAATAACTGTTTTGTTGCACCAAACTGTTACACGGACAACATTCATTTGTTCATTTCATTTTATGCAACCAATATCCTTGCCACATTTTCTTTCTTTAGGGCCAAATTAGCTTAGCCCCTTTGTCATAAACAGATAGTTAAGGGTTAATGCCTCTTTTACCTGTAAAGGGTTAAGAAGTTCACCTAGCCTAGCTGATACCTGTCCAGAGGAACCAATGGGGGAACAAAATGTTTCAAAAGGAAGGAGGGAAGTTTTCCTTTGTTTAGTCAGTTTCAGCCGGAGTGAAAAAGATCAAGGAACCAGCCTCTTATCAGAGTAGTAAGTTTTAGAAAGGGATAAATAGGTTTATGTTTATTTCTTTGTAACCTATCTTGTGCAATTAGAGGAAGAATCAAATTGGGTATTTGGGTATTTTCATTGGTGTACTAAGTTTTTGCCCAGGGGAACATCCTCTGTGTTTTGAATATGTTTGAGAGTAGCTGATATGCTAACCTCTCCCAGAGGGTTTTCTTTTACCTTTCTTTTCTTTAATTAAAAGCCTTTTTCTTAATACCTGATTGATTTTTTTATTTGTTTTTAGATCCAAGTGGGTTGGATCTGGATCCACCAGGAGTTGGTGGGAGAAAGGAAGGGGGGTGGTTAATTTCTCCTTGTTTTAAGATCCAAGGGGTTTGGATCTGTGTTCACCAGGAAATTGGTGAAGTCTCTCAAGGCTACCCAGGGATGGGGAAAGTTTTGGGGGGGAAAGAGGGTGTTCCAGACACTGAAAAATCTGGATGGTGGCAGCAAGACCAGATCTAAGCTGGTAGTTAAGCTTAGAGCTTCTCATACAGGTCCCCCACATCTGTACCCTAAAGTTCAGAGTGGGGAAGGAACCTTGACAACCTTTTGTAAATGTACAGAGACCCCCTGATTCTGTTTTCCTTATGCATGGACTAGGACCAATTACAAGCCTTATATATGAGACCACCCCTTTCACTCTGTGTCCCTTAGGGAGCACATACCACCCCAGATTGGGGGGGAGAGCAGGTGGGCCATGGTTCCACCTTTTCCCCCCACTTCACCAGTTCATGGAGCAGACCAGACATAGCTCCTAAGTGATGGAGCAGCATATATACACCTCCGGTCCTGTCCCTAGAAAGTTTTGCCTCCCTGGTGCACTAAATGCTAGAGTTTTACAGTTATGTAGGTTCCTAGTGGTATTTTGCACTTTAGAAAATCCAGGTAAGAACCTATCTGCATCAGTAGATGCCTAAATATCTATGAAAGTCTTGCTGTAAAGCTCTGCACTTTCCCCAATGCAAGCTGATTCCCAGTTGGCACAATGATACTTAAGTGCAGACTGACATTAAATTAGTCTGGAATTCTTTTTGCTTCTCTGCCATGTGCTTCTGTAAAAAGGACCAAACTCTCATTATCAAGGGACCTTTACTGGGAAACTTGCTTTAGTGTATAGGTATGTGAATGAGACTGGAGTCCCCTGAAGATGAAATCTCTCATGGCTGGGGGGCGTTGTTTAGAGTAAAATGATCACATAATTAGGTTTAATTTTGGCCACAAATTGTGTCTATTAGCATAATTAATCTAGTCTTGAAAGGGCTGGTATTACCATATGCTCCAAGAGAACCACAGAAAATAAACACATTCATATTAAGGGACGTGAAATGAGGGTAGTTGAAGTATTTCTCACCAAGAGACTAACGCCTAAGCAGGGAAGTGTACCTGGACTCTCACCGTTGTCAGGGCCGGCTCCAGACCCCAGCGCGCCAAGCGCGCACTTGGGGTGGCATTTTGCCGGCAGGGCGGCAGCCGGCTCCGGCGGACCAGTGGACCTCCCGCAGGCATGACTGCGGAGGGTTCACGCTGGTCCCGCGGCTCGGGTGGACCTCCTGCAGGCATGCCAGCGGATGCTCCACCGGAGCCGCGGGACCAGCGGAACCTCCGCAGGCATGTCTGCAAGAGGTCCCCCGGAGCCGCGGGACCGGCGACCGCCAGAGCGCGCCCCGCGGCGCGCCGCCCTGCTTGGGGCGGCGGGATTCCTAGAGCCGCCCCTGACCTTTGTACTTCTGTAAGAGATGGTTCACTTCCGATTGTTGAGCAAAGAAAAGAAGAAAGCAGCTGTCAGCCTTTTCGGAGCATTGAAATTTTCTCTCCCTTCTTAACAAGGTCAGGAGGACTCAGTTTTTCATATCCCCAACATATTTCCCTTTGCCAGCTGGGGATCTTCAGCTATTCTGTTCCTTAACTCTATAAACTGCCCCCAGAGTTGTGGAGAGGTTCCCCGCAGTACCCTCTCAGCTGTGGGAGTACAGCTGTATGTTGCCATTGGCACACTGTCCCATCTTCACACCTCTGCCTCTTTAGCATTACATAGAGAGGAATTACAGAGCACAGATTATCCTCAGCTTTCCTTCTGAGTCTGCCTTGCTACTGAAGAAGCATTCTGCTTAGTACAGTTCCTCTCAGGCCCTGCATGCTCCATCCACAAGGCCAACGGTGGGATGCAAACAAATACTGTGCTGGGTCATCTGCCTAACTGTACTTGCCTTTGTGAATTCTGGGAAAGTCTGGGCAGTTATCCCATAGTGTCCAAGAGATAGATGAAGTGCACACAGAATAGCATAAGGAACAAAATTCTCTGGGATGTGCTACTCTACAGAGCATGGAGGTAAGAAGACTGGCTAAAGTGGTTATGCAGGCATAAATAGAGTGTTGTGTTGACCCTGCAAGAAAAAAAGAAAAGAAATATTCTGAAGTGGTTAAAAGGCAACAGTTAGGTCCAACCCTAGGCCTGTAGCAGGGGAGAACCACTATTGTCTGAATACAGTTCCTACCCATGTTTAGATCCAACCATGGATACAAACTTGGCTAATAGTTGTAGGATGGACAGGTGAGTTATCAGAGAGAAGATGAATAGGAGGTATGATGATAGAGGTATCTGAGACAATAGAGGGTATAGACTAGATAAATTAAGCAAACTCATTTGGTAAACTACTTGGAATCCCTTTCTGACTTGAGTTATTTACATATGTCTAATTTATCTCAAATATTTTAATGTAAACATTTAAAAAAATAGCATCCTATTCTACAGACTATGGTGAAACTGGTGCTTTCTGTTCTTTCATTGTATATACCAATTTAATTCTTCTATGCAATAGCTTGGGCTTCCTTTGTCAAAACAGCTGAAAAATCAACTGGAAAAGCATTGGGGGATAGATCAGTGTGCATTTCTACCACTCAACATTGAAATACAAGTTCAAAGTTTGTCTTACAATGTTTCAACAGGCATTCAATAGGAAGTCAGTACAATATCCCTCAAAATGCTACCAAACATCAAAAGTTTTCCAGACATCTAATGTACTTTGGGATACTTCACGCACCTCCCATAAAAGCTCAAGTACTTGTATATTAATTAGTTTAATAGTGAAGATAACATTTTTACCCTTCCAAATCTCCTTCAGAGGGGGTGTGTATGTGTGTGCGTGCGCACACACACAGAGTATAAAAATCTATCCACAGATCTTGTTCATCTCATGCTTAGTAATGGGTCATAGTTCAGAGATATTAGTATTATGCATAGGATTGTAGGAACGCACTTCTCTTTTAGCTGCTGAAGACAGAAAGGCAAATATCAGGTTTTCCATAAATTGCATTTTTTTCCCATCCAGCTAATACAGAACTTGTCAATCAGCTAAAAGACTTTTGCATCTAGATGTTTTTGCAAGACAGCACAACTCCTGTTAGCAACTGATCAAATAATAGTTCTCCTTCCCTATACTAATAAATAGTCCCCCCTTTATAATGAATGGCATCTAACCACAAGAGATGTGATTAGTCAATTACAGTTGTTAGATTTAATAACATTAGATTCATCAGGATCTCAAATCATGGGGATAAGAGTTAATGAGATTGCTGTACCCACATAAAGCTGTTTGTTCTTTACAAATGAGCCTTTTATATAATAATAATAAATCATGACCTAGCAAAATTACTTCCTGAAATATATCACAATACATACTAGCACTTTTATGTGGTATTAGTTCTGAAGACTCTGACTCAGCACTATGTACTGACAATGTTACAGTCCTGTCTTCAGTTTATTTTTATTTTTTTGTATAGGTGGGGAAGAGGAAAAGAAAAATTACAAATGAACCAACCTTCCTTCTGTGCCAATATGGTGGAACATGAAGTTCTCTCTTTCTCTCTATCTAGAGAGAGTTTTTGCTGCTGCTTTTTCTAGAAGTGTTTTTGAGGAGTTGATGTTTGCTTTGGCTTGTTTCCTTTCTTTAACAAAATTCCACACATATCCAAACTTTGTTTGCTTGTCTGGAAACCAGGGACAGCTATTGTGTCATTTTCAATATTGTCACAGAGGAACGACCATGACCTACATTCAGGATCATCAAGAGAAATGTGGACCCTAGTAATTCATGTTTTCTAGATCCCCATCCCTATTTCACTCCAATTACAGAAATTTTGGGAGTGCCCTCAGCTTGGAGCCCTAGTACAAATACACCCTCCCCGGTGCCTTCTGTTCATCAGCCCTGAACTACATTCTCCAAGTTTAACTAGCAATCTCTCAGGAGCCAGTCAGATTTTCCCCAAAGTTAAGTACTTTCACAAGTCCAGCTGTTACACCCATCCAAAGCACAAATAGGGATAGAGGATTTAGGAGGCAGCATATATCCTAGCAACTAGGCCTGGACTTCAAGATCTGTAGTTTCAGTGTCTGTTGCTAGGAAGGAGAAGTAGACACTGATTCTCATGTGTGAGCATCTGTGTCTAATTGTTCTATCACTCCCTCAAAGCTTCCTGTTGGTTTATGTGGGTGTAGCCTAGTGAGAAGCCCAGCATGGGTATGGAAGCCTGTGGACTCTTCCCAGGGGCGGCTCTAGGAATTCCACCGCCCCAAGCAGGGCGGCGTGCGCTCTGGCGGTCGCCGGTCCCGCGGCTCCGGAGAACCTCTTGCAGACGTGCCTGCGAAGGGTCCGCTGGTCCCACGGCTCTGGTGGACCTCCCGCAGGCATGCCTGCAGATGCTCCACCGGAGCTGCGGGACCAGCGGACCCTCCGCAGGCATTTCTGTGGGAGGTCCACTGGAGCTGCCTGCTGCCCTCCCGGCAAAATGCCGCCCCAAGCGCGCGCTTGGCACACTGGGGTCTGGAGCCGGCCCTGATTCTTCCCCAACCCCAGAGCACTGAAACAGTAAGAGAGGGTGCTGTGGAAGAACCTAATTTCTATTTCCAAATCCCTCAAATAGAAACTGGCTGCCTTGAGTGTTGGATGTTTTTAAACAAAAGCCTGGGAGCCTGGGATTTAAATCTGACATTAGTCTTAGACCTAGAGTTCTGGTTGATCAGTAGAACAGACCACAAGGCACTAGCAAGTTCATTTTACTGCGTGGGTGACCAGGCTTCCAATGATAGAGCAGAGATATAGGGTGGTGCTGTTGTCATCTTCTATTGTGGCAAGGAGTTTTATTTTAGCTGTTGCATGAGCTGTTTATCCATTCCTTTCTCTTTCTCATGTCTAAGGAACTCAGGGTGTCTATAAAGGGATACTCATAAATAATCTGAATTAACAAAAGGTGTTAATTTAAAATAGATTAGTTAAACTGCATTAAATCTCTTTGTGGACGCTCTTATTCACAGTTAAAGTGGCCTTAATTTGGTTTATCTTAAACTAAACAATGTCATTAATCCACTTTAAAAAATAATTTAAAACAACATTCCTGAATGTCCCCATATAGACAAGCCTTCAGATAACTTTCTTTTAAAAATCAAATAGAAGGACTACTGGCAAGCTAGCCAGAATTCCCAGGAACTGTAACTTCTAATCACCCTAAACCAGATCCTGCTATCTACAAACCCTGTTGAAGAAATAAGACTCAATCTCTCCCCAAGTTAAGGAAAGGGGGCATGACACTCCACTGCTTAGAAATGTTGCTGAGCCTTGATCCAAACAGACTTTCTCTTAGCAGATGATATTTAGTCAGAAATTAAATCCATTCCATGTCTCCTCCAAACCAGTGCTTCAAACCTTCATTTTTATCTCTCTAGCAAATCAAAGAACATTTGTTTTACAAGAGCTTAAACAATGAAATCTTATTTTTTTCCCCAGGAGGCAAATCTTATAGTATTTACTCAGTCAAAACTCCCATTCAAATCACTGAGTGTACTCTTAAGCTTTTGTCCCAAAATTAGTATTTATGTATTCTGTAGATAATTTGGGGTAGATAAGTTTTCTGCTTTTCTTTTACATGTTGAAAAACATAATTGGAACTGGTATCTTGATACTTTGATGATGGGTGCATTAGAAATGCCTGTGATGGATATTTAAGTTAGATAGAAAGGGGTCATCTTTGGAGGACTTCAGGAGAAATCATAGTGGGAGTTATGAAAATGTTCCTTACCTCAGATACACAGTACAAGTAAGTGAGTGACATGGGAAGCATCCCATGGTCACATAAAACTCTCTTTGGAGATGTATTTCTTACTACTGCACATTTTATTCCATAAGGTAAGATGTTACTCTGCCTCTGTAGATAGAGGGAACAGGCACTGCATGTATACTGCAGCCATGAGGGTACATTGAATGGCATGGAGAAAAATTCCTCTCCCTCTGGCCTCCATGGAATTCTCCAGCACATACCTCGGTTACTATGATTAATAGCACTGGGGACTTGAATCCTTTTATTTATCTATGCAACAAGTATGAAATAGGAAGGGGCAAGGCAAACTCCCCCACTAATGCGATTCAACTCTGTTCTTCAAGGTCTACTTCTAGTAGTAAAATGCAGTCATCTCCAAGCCTGTTTGACTCTCTGTGCCTGTGAACAAGGGTGACCGTTGTGTTGTAGACACTTGTCCCTAATCACTAGACCAAAATCATTCCACATTGTTTGCTACATGTTTTCTAAAGCCAACAAAGGGAAAGTTGTTTTAAAAATGCAAAGCATTCATGACTTTAAAAACTAACATGATGTGCATGGCTCTCAACTCACACATGTTAACTCTAATGCTGCCCATGTGCCCCCACACTGAAAGCTTTTACTGTCTTCTCTCCTCCTTGTGTGTCAGATTTAATAAAACACAGATAAAAACACTGAGCATTTTACTTGCTTTTACTTCAGCCTTCCACAACTTTGTGAATCTGTGGAAAGTGTCTCAAATATAATAAAAAGTAAACAAATGTGAGGAAAGGCCAGTCTAAAATGAAGTGATCTTTTGAGTTTAAGCTTCCACAAGTTATTCTCCCTTTCCCAAATTAATCTGACATGGATAATAAAATATTGAAGGCAAAATATGCCTTCCATTGCCTGCTGTCCTCAGCCAGACAGGCAGTTTTGCTGTGGACAACTGTCTCTTGAACTAATCCCTATGGAGACAGTCCTGAAGTCAATGAGAGTTTTATCTGCAAAGAGAGAGAGCAAAGTCCATAGTAATGCAGATTGATCAGACTTTTGGCAGAGTGAACTAGATGTGTCTCAAGGAAGACAAAAGTATAGTACACAAACAGCTGGACAACCCTTCCCAGCATACGCTAATCATATCTTTTCTTATACTTCTCCATGTCCCAATTTGGTCTGATTTCCTGGTCTAGATTATCCTTATTTCAGCTTTCTCCTATGGTTGTGGATAGTCTACCTGTAATGTATTCTGTACAGGCTGATCTGCTGCACCCATAACTATTATTTATTACTTGTTTATGATAACTCCATAATATGGTAGATGCTTTCCAGACATAAAGAAGAAAGTTCCTGATCCAAGGCACTCGCAACAAAGGGATTTTTATACAAATCAAGATTAACTATAGGCAGCATGACAGATTTTTAAGTGGGCTTTTAAAATGGAGAGACTAGGGGTCTTGCAGATGAGTTCAGGGAGGCTGTATGTTGGCCACGCAGAAGAAGGTGCATTATTTGTGAGGGTGACAATTGGGCAGAGAAAGGTGGGAATAGTGGCAGAGAGGATTACTATGGTATCCAAGCACCTGGGACCATATACACTATCTATATACAGTTTGTTATTTTGTTTACTTTTCATGTTTGACTGTTTTGAAATTTTTTAAAAAGAGAGAACTACACCTCTACCTGATATAACATGACCCGATATAACACGGGTTCGCATACAACACGGTAAAGCAGAGCTCCTGCGGATCAGTGAGTCAGCTCCCAGCCGGGGTGCTCTGCTTCCTGCTGCTGGTGAGTGCGGGGAGGTTGGGGAAAGGATGCCTCCCGTACTCGCCTGTGGCAGAGCGCCGTGGCTGGGAGCTGGTGGAGTGGAGCGGGCTGGGGCCGGGCTGTTCTGCTTCCGCTGCTGCCGGCAAGTGTGGGACCTTTCCCCAACCCCCCACCCCCTGTCCAGTGACATGGCTGGGGCCAGGGCAAGGAAAGCAGAGCAGGCTGGGGCTGCATCGCTCTGCTTCCCACCGCAGGTGAGTGCGAGGGGCATCCTTCCCCCAATCTCCCCGCACCCACTGGCAGCGGCAGAAGTGGAGTGCCATGGCTGGGAGCTGGTGGAGTGGAACTGGCTGGGGCCGGGCTGCTCCGCTTCCCGCCACTGCTGGTGAGTGCCTGTCAGGGGGCGGGGGGGTGGGGATAGGTGTTGGGGGAGTTAGGGGACAGAGAGCATGGGGGTTGGGTAGGGGGTGGGTCCTGGGGGTGATTAGGGATGGGGGTCTCTGGAGGGGGCGGTCAGGGGACAAGGAGCAGGGGGGGCAAAGCAAGTTCGATATAATGCGGTCATGATCTATAGCACGGTAAGATTTTTTTGGCTCCGGAGGACTGCGTTATATCAGGGTAGAGGTGTATATGTATAAAGAGAAACATAAATTCTATTAATCTCCCAGGAATAAACACTCTAAAAAGTGTTTTCCGGTAGCCTAATGACAAATTATTGTGGGATTCACTGATTATGTGCCACTGATTATGTGAATGAGAGTGGCAAAACCTGGTCAATGTTAAGGCCCATAGTGAACTTCAACACAATGGAAAAAGGAGGCAAATGCATAAGTGGTATCCCTCAAACTCTTACTCTCAGTGGCTTTGCCTGAACTTGCAAAATGACAAATGAATTGCTTTAGCTCATACAATTCAAACAATCATATTTCCTGGACTTTCTTATGACTGACAGTCAAGGGTCACACAGAACTACACAGGTCAGTACATTCACTTAGGCAGACCTTTATAGTTACAGCAGTGTGACTGGTGTCAGGGCACCGAGAGAAATTTTCGTCAGTCTTGAGAATAAATGGCAGAAAGAATATTGAAGGAAAGACAGCTAGGGATTTACTGGATGTCCTTGTCTATTGTCTTGCTGAACTAAAAACAGGAGAAAAGCAGAAATTGCAAAAATCTGTCTCCAAAGGAGGATGCCCTCAATTGAATTTCCTATTTCAAATTATACTAATAGGCATGAACTTTTAGGAGCTTCACAGACCATTGCAATTTTGCAGAACATACAAAACTCTTCTCAGAAATATGTATTATTAAGAATCTTTATTTTCTAATCACTGTGGCATATGGGGCACATTTTGCTTTAAATAAAAGAGAGATTCTCTATTATATTATGCCAAAGAACAAATGCTGTTGCAAAAGGTATCATTTGTTGTTTATTATTTGTGTTACATTAGTAGTGCTTGTCAGAAAATTTTCAGCAAACATTTCTCATCAAAATGTGTTTTGCTGAAGCTGAACTGTTTTGTGGAGATGTATTGATTTCAACAAAGTTTTCGATGGGAAATTTTCTGAGGTCCAAGGTAGCTGTTGAAGATATGGAAGGTACCTAGGGAAAGAGAGGCTTTTCAGATTTACATCTAAAAACATGGTGTGATAAGGCCAAATTCTCTTCAATCCATTGAAATTATTACCATGATTGAGGAGAGAATCTGACCCTGGTTTGTCCTAGGAGAACACTCAAGCCTTATGATTAGTTGCACTTATGTTATTGTACTCAGGCCACAATGTTTAGCAAAAATTTTAGTAACCTTAAATTCTACAATAATTTGAAGGAAAAACAAATAGAAAAAAAGGGGGAAGTGACAGTGGAATAAAAGAGGAGAGGTATAGGAGAAGGAACAAATTTCATTAATAGAAAACAAGAAGCATCCCTATAAACAATCAAATTGTTCTTCATTACTTTGTCATAATGATTACTCTCATATACTAAGCTGCTCCATTTAATAAGGTGATTCATTTTTTGTCAGTCTTGGTCTGATTTTGAATCTAAAGGAACTGAGCAGAAATAAACTCCCCTGCCCCAGTTACCACATTCAGTAGTATGCTTATTTATTTATTTTTCCCTCAGAACATTGTGACTAGAGCATATGATTTGTGGGGATTAAAGGCCTTTCTGGAATGCAGACAACAGTGAATGTGCAGTTAGGGTCAAATTATGCTGGACTTATGTGGATGTACAGGGGGAGGAGAGAAAATGGAAAGAGCCTCCTTACTTGCTCCTCTCAGACTTTAGACCCAATTTAGAACTGTGTGGTGGCTCTTCTGGTGACCACCTTAAGACTTTCCAGATTGCATTTATAGACTGGCCTTCTGTGATGGGATAGACTTCCCTTTAGGAGTAGTGGGGCCTGATGGTCAGCTCCCCTCGCCCCCCTTAAGAGTTTGAAAGGTCCGATTATTTATATAATTATATATACGCACACACACACACAAGGACCTGGGCTATGCTGGGGAAGAGGAAGTGGTCCCATGAGTAATACAGGTTGGTTCAGGAGAAAGTCCTGTTATTGTTTCTTTAAGGGCCCTGGGCTAGAAGCCTTGCAGAGAGTATAGGTCAAGGCTCCCCTCTTGCCTAACCAATTGGGGATGTGCCAAGAGAAGTGAACCAGCATAAGTACTGCCTCCTCCCACCTTGCAGTAGGGAGTAGATATTAGCAGGGAAAGGGTAGTTGAGCATGCTGATGCCTCATTAAGGAAAAGTGGCCAGTTAAGGAAGGAGCTGCAAAGGCCCTACAGTTGGCTAACCTTGCCCAGCTCCAGAGAAGACAGCTGAAGGCTCTTGCTTAAAGTGGACCGGATAATCTGACTAGCAAATCCCAGCTCCAGAGGGGAGAGTCCCTTGTTTAAGGAGAGGGATTAACTAATGGAGCCCAGCTCTGAAGAAGAGAGATGGGGACTGCTGTTTAAGGAAAACCTAAAAAGGAGTAACCCAGAGAATGAACTGGGATAGGGTTCCAGAGGCAGAGGAAAGAAGAGTCTCCTGAAGGAAAGAGCCAGAGATTGCTAGTTGGATTGAGCCTGAGATGATGAATGTTCCTGGGTGTATCTGAGTAAGCGCCTACCTACCCTTATTTATGTTAACAAATGTGACTGTTGGAAAGGGTCATGCCCTTTAGCAAAAAGGTCTGTCTGGACTGGTATATAACCTGGGTGAAGGAAAGTGAGACAGATTTTTGCCTGTGGTGTCGTGCCTGACTGAAGGGGGGCCTAAAATGGAGTGACCCCCATGCTGTCCCACCTTAATATTGATCACATTCCTGGGGGCTGAAAAAGGCTCATTTCATAGGGAAGGATCTGCATGGGCTGCTGTGGTTCAGTGAGGGAAGTTTTGTGTTCCGCTAATTTTATTTTTGGCTTTGCAATTTATGGCTGGGGTGCCTTGGGCATTGGATAATGCCCCCTGTTATTGCTGTATACAACCTAATTATCAAAATATTAGCATATGGTGTTTATTGTAGGTGTTTTAGCATAAAAGCATCAGAGATCTATTATGGCTTTTGGCCGCAACCCCGTGTCGGGAGTTGTATGGAATTGCACTGTTCTAGCAAGAGCAGTGGGAAGTGCTGTGCTTCAGGGAGGCACAGGCACTCCTGGAGTTCCCACACGTGCACCAAGTCCAGGTCTATAGCTATCAGCCATCTGGCTCTGCTGGCCAGTGCAGAACAAAGTAGGCAGGTAGCACAGAGAATGTGACCCTGGCTGACTTCTGTATGGGGATGGAAAGAAAAGCTCTTTGATTTTTCCTGATTGCTCCTTCAAACTGGCTACAACCTGGCCATCAATAAAGCCACTCAGAAAAGCAAATGTTTCTGGCCAGTACACCATTGATGAGTGTATGACAGCAATAATGTTTTCCTTGCCCAGAATTCTGTTCCTTCCTATAAAATTAAATGGGTTGTATTCTCACCTCATTTCAGTTTATCTTTAATAAGCAAGCAGCCCTCTACTGAAATGACAGGTATTGTCAAAAAAAACCCACCTTCCTTTTTAAGAAGTTCTGCAGGAATACAGCTGTGATTTTAATGTGTAAAGCTTTAAATAAAACAGGCTTCTCAGCCATCTATTAGCAACTCAGGAATGACTGTTGTGTAACCAAACCAGGCCTGTGCTCCAAAGCAGAAAATCCTACCAACTTGCCTCGGAAAGCACTGTTAACTTGGACAGTAGGCTGCTGTTCCCTGGGGACCACACCACCAAGAAGCAACATTACCAGAGTGATGCTATGTTGTAGCTTGCTACACTGTACTGAGGGTCCCAGGTATATTTTTGTTAGTAATTTGTGTTGGATTCATGTTGGAGATTGGTGGCTTCTCTTCATGTGCATGAAATTACAGCACAGAAAGTGGCAGTGTCCCATTGTGCAGGGTCCTAGAGACTGGGCTTCAGCTTGAGCCTGGAAGTCTACATAGTAATGAAACAGCCCCATGAGCCTGAATCAGCTACCACAGGCCAGTCACTGGTGTGTACTTGCTGTGTAGACATACCCTCAGTCTCTATATCTGTTCAGTCCATAGTCTCCCTTCTGAGAGTGCAACTGAAGTGAAGTGTGTTTTGCTGAAGTGTCACCTAGAATGGAAGGATCCAAAATTCCACTAGCAGTTCCTAGATGCACTCTGTCTCCTCTGTTGTTGTACATCACACAGCAATCATCCCCACTTGAATTATCAGTTGCAGCAGAATGCACATCCTTATCAGAGGAAAAGGGAGAGACTTCCTGGAATTGTTGTTTCTAACATCTCTACAATTCCAAAGCTCACCTAAAGGAGTGTCTATTAAAAACTAAAATGATTAGATAAAAGGGCAACTACTCTGACCTCTGCTACAGTGAGTACTGCTCTGTTTCCAATGACTATTACAGCTGCAGTGACAATTAACTTACAATTTTGTAAAGAATCGTAATAGAACTAGCTCAGCCAGGGAGAAGAATAACTTACCAGCTAAAGCTAATTATTTAATACACAGCCCCCAGAGACCATACTTAAGACTGTAACACCATTGTGGAAGGCACTGTACAAACTGATATGAAAAGATGGTACCTGTCGCAGATGATGATCCATTTATATGTATTTGCTCTGCAAAACAACTTTGATATAATTTCTTTGTAGTATTTCAGGTTTTTGTTGAAAAGATGATGGGGGAAAAAAAATCAGTGTTTTGTTGATGGAATGAAACCAAAGTTTGCATTTTGGCAGAAAAAAAGATTGTCAAATATTTTTAGTGGAAAATTTTCTAGCACCTCATATAGATGTAAAAAAATAT
Source organism: Mauremys mutica (assembly GCF_020497125.1). NCBI lineage: Eukaryota > Metazoa > Chordata > Testudines > Geoemydidae > Mauremys > Mauremys mutica. The sequence goes on along the minus strand of NC_059079.1, from coordinate 51,456,972 downwards.
CTTTGTCAGTGATATAATCTTGTTGCAAATTCATAACAGCGTCTGTGAGAGTCAGAGCATATACCCATTAGCTGTTGTCATGATCTGTTTTGTATTTGTGGCTCTTTCTGTTTGTCTGCACCTTTGATCACTCATTTATGACAAGTGTATAAGAAAAGTGCTGATGTTTCATACTGATATGCTTACAGGTAAGAACAGTTTAAGTAACTTTTAACCAACCAGCAAAGATGGAAATGCCAATGTAGTTGACTGTAGAGGCTTTACATGACCAAGGGTGAGGACCCAGAGGCCCTGCCACACCATCAAATTGGTGTTCCTAGGAGGCCTGACAAAGCCTGCCAATTGCTTGAAGTTTTGATGATTAATTCCCAGCCAGTGTTCAGAAGCAGCTTAGGAAGGAATGACCACTTGGGAGGTAAGGAAGTGTAGCTGAGGCTATTTAGGATCAACACCTCAAAAATGATAAGGGAGACAAGTGGGTTGTGTTGGGTTGAAACCAAGTTAGGAAGTATAATACAGCTTTAAGAGTTTCAAAGCTTGCTTGTAGGGAAAGGATGCAGCTGGGCACTTCTGGCTAAATTGAGATGTATTAATTCAGAATATGACTAGTAAAGATCTATCTGGAATGGGTGGCTCTGTTTCAGGGATGAAAGTAGAACTAGAGACTTACCAGTACAGGGCTGGGTTGGGGTTGGCTCTGGCCCCCAGAAGGGGCAGGGATGGGGGTCAGAGCCAGCCCCGGCCCACCCTGTACCAGTAAGTGCCCTCCCCCGCTGGGTTGGCAGCTGGGGGCTCCAGCAGCATTTTAAAGGGCCTTGGGCTTGGCCACCGCTATGGCCCTGGGCCCTTTAAACTGCTGCAGAGCCCCCAGCTGCCGTTGCTACCCCAGGACTCCAGGGGCTATTTAAAGGGCCCAGGACTCCCCTGCTTCTACTGCCCCGGCCCTTTAATTAGTCCCCGGAGCCCTGGGGTAGCAGCAGCAGGGCTCTGGCGGCTATTTAAAGGACCCAGGACAGTAGAGGCAGCGGGAGCCCCGGCCCTTTAAATAACCCCCAGAGCCCCACTGCTACTCCAGGGCTTCGGCAGCAGGGCTCTGGCAGCAATTTAAAGGGTCTGGGGCTCCAGCTGCTGCTGGGAACCAAGGGCCCTTTAAATTGCTGCCTGGGGAAGCCGGGTCGCCCTGGTACGGCACACGGGCTTACTTTCACCTCTGCTGTCTTCACCCAAAGCTCTGATTTGAATTTCCCTCTCTCGTTGTTCTGCTCTTGGGCCTGAGGCAGCATACTGGCAATATAGACTTCATAACATACGGAAGTCAAGCCTCTTCATAATTTTCTTACCCTGCAGCCAGAAAAAGTACTGAGACTTCCTCCAGTGTAATTTTTCTAAATGGAAAACTGAACAAAAGACTATTGATTGATTAAAAATAGATCTGGAAATGTATCCTTAATCAGAATTGGCTGTATAAATGCCTCACAGAAAAACTTGGAGAAGGGAAAAGATGCATGTAGAATCTATAACTAGTTTTGGTTTATCCAGTGTGACACCTGTGCTGAAACATGGAGCCTGATTATTCCATCAAAGTCAGCAGTTTATTCGTGCATGGCGGAGTTTTCACCTGTCTATAGCGTTTTCACCATGGCTGCTGCAGAGACGACTTTGTGGGAGGGGGGGAGTGAGGATATACATTTATAAAGGCAGTATGGCTGAGGAATAGGGACCAGATTTTGAAAGATATGTAGGTTGCTAATTTCCATTTGAAATCAAACAATGCCCATGACTTGACAGATGGATGAGTAGAAAGGGTGGATCCACACACTAACCCCTGTCCCCACACACACAAACTCCTAGAAGAGAGTTAGTATAGACAGCAGTACAACTTGAGGAGTGGGTGCGGAGTCTTATGTGTGAAGGTCCATTGTCTCTTGGGTCTACTACGAGGGTAGCTGTGGGGTAAGAAGTCAGAACCAGTGTTTGATGTGGGGGTGGTCAAACCTCCCCCCCCATGGAATAATCTAGAAGATTGATGTATGGGTGTTTTTCCTTGTCCAAGAAAGGGGGTCTAGGAGATATGCCCATGGAATGAGTGACTAACCACAGCATCATGAAGGAGGGCTACTTACCCTGAGGATCCTGGAGAATCTGTAGACAACCCCCAAACACAAGCTCCCCAATACCGCTTTCTGCATGACCATAGAATTACTGCCACAAAGTTTGATCCAAAGTAGCATACAGTGGTGCAGTGCAAAGTAACTGAGAATTTGTGAGGTGACCTGCATTACTTGCTGAAAGTTATAGGTTTTTTTTTTTAAATCAACCATCTACTGCTCTTCAACAATGTCCATAAATACCTTCAAAAGTAAGTTGCATGCTACTGTGCTGGAAGTATAGATTAGATTAAATATAGGTATTGATTTCTACAGTTTTTTTTTCTTTGAGGCAGTATTTACAGATAGTCAGGGACTTATGTATTCACAATTGAGTTGTTTACTCATTCAGGATTTGCAGCAATTGTTGGGGAAAAAATCAAGATAGTCTTATTTATTAATTAGTGAAACCTTTATCCGGGAAATGTTAAGACCTTGTAATGAAACTCAAACAGGTTCTTAGTTTAATCACTTGGGGATCTGTATGCATGGCACTGCATTTTCACATACTGTATTTATTCAGCTGTCTTTTAAATTTATTTTGCTATGGCCTCTGAGCAAGTCAAGAAGGAATGATACATAGACAAAGACTTTATATAACAAAAAGATGATCTGAGACACCATCTCACTCCTGGCCATAGGAACAGATTTACCCATCAGTCTACATGAGTAGATTTTTAAAGATGAGCTGGGGTATGGATTATACACTTCTGTAGATTGAGGGAAACAAATTGCACAAGTCAACACACAGTGAATGCATTGCTTACACAGGGTGCAGGAAAGCTAAAGATGCTTCCATTGGCAGAGCACTGTGATAAAGTTGCCAGATTGAACTACTTGAATCTTAACATCAGTGATGCAGGTACTATTTAGAACACCTGATGTGAGACATGTTCATACCCATCTCTCTCTTTTCCTGTGCTGGAAAACAATTGGTCAGTTACTCATGGATGCTGAAACTGCTACCACTTTTATTGTCTTACATCACAGGTGAAAAGAAGTTTTTAAGAGGCACAATTCACATGAATTCAATGAAATCAGTATAACACATTAACTTCAGTGAAATCAGGAACTGACCCATTAGTAAGAGCAGAATGATTTGGATCATCCTGTAAAAGATGAGGAAAGAGGTCAAAGGCTTTACCCTATAGCCACTCAATCTTTTGGGGGCAGATAGGGCGCCTAAAACTTGTACAAAAGGTGCACAGTTCCTGCATGGTACAAACCCCATGTTAACAGGGCTCCCAGCACAGTGACTCACCCTGGGATAGAAGGTGGAAATGGTGAAAGAGAATACCCGCTCCTCCCAACTGCACAAATCTTCAACTTCTCTTTCAAGGAACAGAGGCATGAGGGACATGGCAGTAACTCCAAACTCTCCAGCTGGAGTAACAGATCTGCTTCCACTCAGCAACTTCTCTCTCCTAACTTCCCTGGTGTTTTCCACTACCCAGTTTGAATGGTGAAGGCATGTTTTAGGCTTTGATATCTCAGTTATGGGAATGATGTTGCAAAATGTACTGTAGTATTACTGAGTGACAGCAGATGTTGGTATTAGAAATAGTCTTGCATAATCTTTTTAACTGAGAGAACAGGCAGGCAGATTTTGGGCATAGGCTGTGGTGTTAGTTGTGGTGCAGTTCACCTGAAAGCTATGCTTCTGACCAATAAAGTTGATTCCTTGGCTGAATGACACTGCCTGGAATCATTCTTGGGTTCACAGTTGCTTTGTAGAGGGCACTTGAGCAAAATAAAATTGCATAATCCAACAGTATTACACAGAAGTTCACTAAACTCTTCCAGTTGGTCTTTTGTACTAGAGTGTTGAAACAAGATGAAATTTACTTTAAAAAAAGTACTAGTAGATGCATATGCTTGAATCAATATTGCATAAAAAGGATACAGAAATATAGAAAGAATGGAATTTACCTTGCATTGGTCACAATGAAGATGACTGTTCAAGGAAAAAATTGGATGGAACAAAACTCATGGATACCTGATGCTGAGGCAAAGGAATTATCCATATACTACCACTTCTTTAAAATATGACTCTAGGAAATTTCTGCCGAAATCAATGTTTGAGTGGAATTCTTCCACATCCAATGTCAGCAACAATTTTCTATACAAGTAAATTTTTCCACAGTGTAATCAGTTGTGCCCCAGAGTCCCTTTACTGCCAACTGGCAGAGGGCACAGGGAATGAATTGGGTTTTTACAGGGATCCTTGGGTCAGATATATGCACAGTATTTCACCTTAATTTATTAGCCTTGTTATAGTTGGTATGGCAACACCCATTTTTTCATGTTCTCTGTGTGAGATGTATATAATCTCACACACAATCTTCCTACTGTATTTTCCACTGTATGCATCTGATGAAGTGGGTTTTAGCCCATGAAAGCTTATGCCCAAATAAATTTGTTAGTCTCTAAGGTGTCACAAGTACTCCTCGTTCTTTTTACTGATATAGACTAACACGGCTACCACTCTGAAAAAGATCTATACAGAGAGCCAGTAAACCACTGGTTATAGTCATAATTGCAAAGTGTGTGTACAGATAATATTTAAGGAGTTGCATCTATATTGAAAATTATGTTCTTGGAGTAAAGGCAGGTCACTGGGAGGTGACATACCTCCTGCCTGAAAGGAACATATTCAAGGTAACAGACCCTGTCTGGGCATTTCTGCATCATGTTTTGTATACTTCATGATGTATATCTACTTACATACTGAGCCACAGGAAAAAGAAGAGACTTCAAGGTCTCCAAGAGGAAATCTCCAGGAATAAACAAATAGCCAAGGATGTCGTCTTTATAAATGTGTGAGATGGGGTGCACTCACCTCTTGTGAGCACCCTCCTGTGAGTTGGATGCAAACCTGCACTCTCTGCTTGTGGAGCCCCCTAGTGGCTGTTGCCCATGTCAGGCAGGTCTTCAGTAGCTCAGCCCTCCGATTAAGCCCCACATAGTCTAAATGTAGGAAGGAACTCCTTCCGAAATAACATAGTCCAACAAATGGGTGGCAGTCTCCAGAGTCTTCAGCCCCATGTCTGGGCCTGTTTAAACTCTAGTGCCTTTCTTGGGCTCCAAAACAAAATTCCCTCCTTCTCAGGGCTTTGGCCACTTCAACAGTGGCTGGTGGGGGGACCCAGGCCTGCTCACTACTGAGTCCAAACCCAGGAACTGTACAAGTAGCAGCCACATGCTGCTTTCTTCTGTAGTTGCTACTGCTGCATCTCCTGGGCTGTTTCCCATCTGTCCCACCATCTTCTTGGGTTCTCTGTCTGATCCCTGTTTAAGCAGGGTCTCGCCCAGGCCTCCTTGTCTGGAGAGTTTCTCAGTCTTTGTCCTGATTTTTCTCAGGGTCTTCTCTTAGGCCTCAAGAGGTTGTAACATTCTCTGCCCCCTTTTAGTCAGGTCTCTGCACCTGGAAAGCTTCACGCTCCTATCTCTGCTTCAGCAAAGTTTCTCCCTAGTCTCTTTACCTGTGGATTTTCCACAGCCTTGTAGTCTGTCACCCTTCTGGTCCCACCCAGCAACTGATCTGTTCAGGCCTTGCAGCTCCTTTTAACTGGACCTTTTAGGCTCTGATTGGCTGCTTCCCTGCAGCCTTTCTAGGCAGGCCTGGAGGACCCACCTTCACTCCTCCTTTTTCTGGGATGGGTGTAGTAGGATTGCAGGGCCTCTAGCAGGGGGCTTCAAAGGGCCATGTACACCCAATCACAATATGAATAAAGATAAAAGATTGTTCTGATATCTTGGAGTGCAATGCTCCACACAACATTCTTCACTTAGCAGACAATTAGCTGTAAAGTATTTTGGGGGAGCGTTACATTATAGCACATGAGTAGTCAACTAAATCTAGGCTCTAAAACAGGGGTAGGTAAACTATGGTCCACAGGCCGGATCTGTCCCATGAGCCTTTTTAAGCCAGCCCACGAGCTCATGCAGGGAAGCGCAGTCTGGGGCTTGCCTCACTCTGGCTGGGGCGCATGGTCGGGGGCTGCACCATGTGGCTCCTGGAAGCCGCAGCATGGCCCTGCTCCGGCTCCTACGTGCGCCAATGGCCCCCTCCAGTGCTCCAATGGGAGCTGCAGGAGCAGTGTCTGTGGATGGGGCAGCGTGCAGAGCCGCCTAGCTGCATCTCCGCATAGGAGACAGAGAAGGGACATGCCACTGCTTCCAGGAACTGCTTGAGGTAAGTGCCACTGGGAGCCTGCACCCCTGAGCCTCTCCCCACACCCCAACCCCCGTCCTGATCCCGCTCCCACCCTCCAAACCCCTTGATCTCAGCCCGGAGCACCTCCTACAACCCAAACGCCTCATCCCCAGCCCCACCCCAGAGCCTGCACCCCTCAGCCGGAGCCTTCACAGCCCCCACACACTCTACTCCCCAACCCCAGCCCAGAGCCCACACCCCCAACCACAGCCCTCAACCCCTCCTATGTCTCAACCCCAATTTTGTGAGCATTCATGTCTTGCCGTACAATTGCTATTCCCAGAGGGCCACAAAGTTTGCCCACCCTGCTCTAAAATATGGGGTTTTTTATTATGTAACCATTTGTTTTCAATACTTCTACTTACTATCACTTGACTCTATGCTTTGTTAAATAAACTTAGATATATTTATAGTGAAATTAAGTGCTGAGCTCAATTGGAGTGGTGAGCTGAGGTGGAACTGGGTACGTTTCCCCCCCTCCCCTGGAGTTTCCTCCAACCATGCAGACTTGTTAAAGTTCATATTCAAAATATTCTATTTTTGAAGCATTTTATGTTTACTTCTCAAAAGCAAGTACAGTAGAGGACTAATGTTAGTCAATAGTTTGTAAAAGGTCATAATTTGAACTGGATCTTACATGTAAATAGAACAGGTGGTTGCCTAAATGTTTACTGGATGTTTTGTCCAAATGTCTGACTCTTGTACACTTTCCAGTTTGCCTTGTGGCTGCAAAATCCCCAGACACAGTTCCAGCCATAGTGATAAACCACAGCACAGCTATCATCTGAAATTATGTCGGAAGCTAGGACACAGGCTAAAATAACATCCTGTCCTATGAACAATCTTTACTCAGCAAAAGAGGAGCTATAAATGTGACAGGGTCAGACATTAAAACTAGGGTGGTGCCATGTTGCACAGAATGAAATGAACTGCATTTGTATATGACCTGATTGCTCCTTAAGGGTATACAGTTATTTTGCACACAGGTTAGGTTGCACAAAAGAGATGATGTGCAACCTTTTGTTCTAGGGGCATATCGCACTTGTAATATGGCTATCAATGTGGTAGCTAGATACCAATAATTCATGTAATTAATGCTTGGATTTTAAAGGGAACTTAAGCGAGGGGTGTATGCTGACTTGCAGTTCCAATGACTGGAGTATGAATAACAGTGTGCACGAAAGTGCTCGGCTGTAACTCATAGAATCTCAGGGTTGGAAGGGACCTCAGGAGGACATCTAGTCCAACCCCCTGCTCAAAGCAGGATCAAACCCAACTAAATCATCCCAGCCTGGGCTTTGTCAAGCCTGACCTTAAAAACCTCTAAGGAAGGAGATTCCACCACCTCCCTAGGTAACCCATTCCAGTGCTTCACCACCCTACTAGTGAAAAAGTTTTTCCTAATGTCCAATCTAAACCTCCCACTCTGTAACTTGAGACCATTACTCCTTGTTCTGTCATCTTCTACCACTGAGAACAGTCTAGATCCATCCTCTTTGGAACCCCCTTTCAGGTAGTTGAAAGCAGCTATCAAATCCCCCCTCATTCTTCTCTTCTGCAGGCTAAACAATCCCAGTTCCCTCAGCCTCTCCTCATAAGTCATGTGCTCCAGCCCCCTAATCATTTTTGTTGCCCTCCGCTGGACTGTCTCCAATTTACCCACATCCTTCTTGTAGTGTGGGGCCCAAAACTGGACACAGTACTCCAAATGAGGCCTCACCAGTGCTGAATAGAGGGGAATGATCACATCCCTCGATCTGCTGGAAATGCCCCTACTTATACAACCCAAAATGCCATTAGCCTTTTTGGCAACAAGGGCACACTGTTGACTCATATTCAGCTTTTCGTCCACTGTAACCCCTAGGTTCCTTTCTGCAGAACTGCTGCCCAGCCATTCGGTCCCTAGTCTATAGCAGTGCATGGGATTCTTCCGTCCTAAATGCAGGACTCTGCACTTGTCCTTGTTGAACCTCATCATATTTCTTTTGGCCCAATCCTCTAATTTGTCTAGGTCCCTCTGTATCCGATCCCTACCCTCCAGCGTATCAACCACTCCTCCCAGTTTAGTGTCATCTGCAAACTTGCTAAGGGTGCAGTCCACACCATCCTCCAGATCGTTAATTAAGATATTGAACAAAACCGGCCCCAGCACCGACCCTTGGGGCACTCCACTTGATACCGGCTGCCAACTAGACATGGAACCATTGATCACTACCCGTTGAGCCCGACCATCTAGCCAGTTTTCTATCCACCTTACCGTCCATTCATCCAGCCCATACTTCTTTAACTTGCTGGCAAGAATACCGTGGGAGACTGTATCAAAAGCTTTGCTAAAGTCCAGAAATAGCACATCCACTGCTTTCCCCTCATCCACAGAACCGGTTATCTCATCATAGAAGGCAATTAGGTTAGTCAGGCATGACTTGCCCTTGGTGAATCCATGCTGACTGTTCCTGATCACTTTCCCCTCCTTTAAGTGGTTCAGAATTGATTCCTTGAGGACCTGTTCCATGATTTTTCCAGGGACTGAGGTGAGACTGACTGGCCTGTAGTTCCCTGGATCTTCCTTCTTCCCTTTTTTAAAGATGGGCACTACATTAGCTTTTTTCCAGTCATCTGGGACCTCCCCAGATGGCCATGATTTTTCAAAGATAATGGCCAATGGCTCTGCAATCTCATCGGCCAACTCCTTTAGCACCCTCGGATGCAGTGCATCCGGCCCCATGGACTTGTGCTCGTCCAGCTTTTCTAAATAGTCCCGAACTACTACTTTCTCCACAGAGAGCTGGTCACCTTCTCCCCCTACCATGCTGCAGAGTGCAGCTGTCTGGGAGCTGACCTTGTCTGTGAAGACAGAGGCAAAAAAAACATTGAGTACACTAGCTTTCTCCACATCCTCTGTCACTAGGTTCCCTCCCTCATTCAGCAAGGGGCCCACACTTTCCTTGACTTTCTTCTTGTTGCTAACATACCTGAAGAAACCCTTCTTGTTACTCTTAACATCTCCGGCTAGCTGGAACTCCAAGCGTGATTTGGCCTTCCTAATTTCACTCCTGCATGCCTGAGCAGTACTTTTATAACTCCTCCCTGGTTATTTGTCCAATCTTCCACTTCTTGTAAGTTTTTGTGTGTGTGTGTGTGTGTGGGTGTTTAAGATGAGCAAGGATTTCACTGTTAAGCCAAGCTGGTTGCCTGCCATATTTACTTTTCTTCCTACACATCGGGATGGTTTGTTCCTGCAACCTCAATAAGGATTCTTTAAAATACAGCCAGCTTTCCTCGACTCCTTTCCCCGTCATGTTATTCTCCCAGGGGACCTTGCCCATCAGTTCCCTGAGGGAGTCGAAGTCTGCTTTTCTGAAGTCCAGGGTCTCTGTTCTACTACTCTCTTTTCTTCCTTGTATCAGGATCCTGAACTCGACCATCTCATGGTCACTGCCTCCCAGGTTCCCATCCACTATTGCTTCCTCTACTATTTCTTCCCTGTTTGTGAGCAGCAGGTCAAGAAGAGCTTTTCCCCTAGTTGGTTCCTCCAGCACTTGCACCAGGAAATTGTCCCCTACACTTTCCAGAAACTTCTGGGATTGTCTGTGCACTGCTGTATTGCTCTCCCAGCAGATATCAGGGTGATTAAAGTCACCCATGAGAACCAGGGCCTGTGATCTAGAAACTTCTGTTAGTTGCTGGAAGAAAGCCTCGTCCACCTTATCCCCTTGGTCTGGTGGTCTGTAGCAGACTCCCACCACGACATCACCCTTGTTGTTCATACCTCTAAATTTAATCCAGAGACTCTCAGGTTTTTCTGCAGTTTCATACTGGAGCTCTGAGCAGTCATACTGCTCTCTTACATACAACGCAACTCCCCCACCTTTTCTGCCCTGCCTATCCTTCCTGAACAGTTTATATCCATCCATGACAGTACTCCAATCATGTGAGTTATCCCACCAAGTCTCTGTTATTCCAATTACATCATAATTCCTTGACTGTGCCAGGACTTCTAGTTCTCCCTGCTTGTTCCCCAGGCTTCTTGCATTTGTGTATAAGCATGTAAGATAACTCACTGATCGTCCTGGTGTCCCAGTATGGGGCTGGAGCCCTCCCCTCTTGCACTCACCTACTTGTGCTTTCTCCGGATATCCCACTTCCCCACTTACCTTGGGGCTTTGGTCTCCTTCCCCCGGTGAACCTAGTTTAAAGCCCTCCTCACTAGGTTAGCCAGCCTGCTTGCAAAGATGCTCTTCCCTCTCTTCGTGAGGTGGAGCCCGTCTCTGCCTAGCAATCCTTCTTCTTGGAAGACCATCCCATGGTCAAAGAATCCAAACCCTTCTCTCCGACACCATCTGCGTAGTCATTCGTTGATTTCCACGATTCGACGGTCTCTACCCTGGCCTTTTCCTGCCACAGGGAGGATAGACGAGAACACCACTTGCGCCTCAAACTCCTTTATCCTTCTTCCCAGAGCCACGTAGTCTGCAGTGATATGCTCAAGGTCATTCTTGACAGTATCATTGGTGCCCACGTGGAGAAGCCGGAAGGGGTAGCGATCCAAGGGCTTGATGAGTCTCGGCAGTCTCTCCATCACATCTTGAATCCTAGCCCCTGGCAAGCAGCACACCTCTCGGTTTTCCCGGTCAGGGCGGCAGATAGATGACTCAGTCCCCCGAGGAGAGAGTCCCCGACCACCACCACCCTCCTCCTCCTCTTGGGAGTGGTGGTCGTGGAACCCCCATCCCTAGGACGGTGCATCTCATGCCTTCCAATCAGTGGAGTCTCCTTCTGCTCTGTTCCCTCAGATGTATCATCCACTCCACCCTCTGCACTAGTACCTGCGGAGAGAACATGAAAACAGTTGCTCATCTGCATCTGTGTTTACTGGTACATGGACATTTCTGGTACTCTTTCCTCTTCTGGAAGTCACATGCCGCCAATTATCCTCACTGGCCTTCTGTCCCCGCTGCGTAGCCTGCTCTGAATCTTCAGAATATTGTGCCCGCTGAAGCTGATCCTGACGTCTATCCAGGAAATCCTCATTTTCTTTTATGGAATGCAGGGTTGATATTAGTTTCTCCAGACCTTGAATCATCTCTTCCAATATGGAGATCAGCTTGCACTTTGTACAGACAAAGTCGCTCCTATCCTGTGGAAGGAAGACGAACATGGCGCATCCTGTGCAGGTCACAACAGCGGATCGCTCAGCATCCATAGTCTCTTCCTTCTAAGAGCTTCCTTACTTGTGGCAGACGCTACTCAGAGGAACATGCGGAAGGGGGACCTCAGTAGGGTCTCTCCAGGCGAACTTCCAGGCAAACTCCTTCTGTTTGCCTCTCTGCTGGTTCGCAGCTGACTGCCTTTTTATAACAGTCAGGCCCAGCTGGAACAAAGCACTCCCAGGTCACACTGGTCAAACAAGCAATCAAACAATCAAGCACACAGTCAAAGTGCCAAACTGCCCCCCCAAAAGACACTCAGATACTCCCCAGCGCAGTCCCCCTACTGCAGCACTTAGCGTACCTCTGCTCAGAGGGATCCCAGGCAAACGCCATGTTGGCACTGCAAGATCTAATTAAAAGGTTCCCAATTCACATTAATGTAATCCTATCTAAAGAGAACTACACTGAATGTGAACTAGGAACCTTTTAGTTCAAACCTGCAGTGACAACATGGGGGAGTTACAGTGCAGCACTTTGGTGCACACTGCTATTCACATCATCATAGCCTGAACTGTGGGGCAGCGTAGACAAGCCCCAAGTTTACCTTGTGGTAAAACTAAAATGCCTTGTCCTCATCACATTTATCTTGAAATATTTCACATCAGTTACACTAAAGGGGAAAAAACTTTTTTTTTAAATTTAACAGTGAAGTCCTGGACTCAAAAATGGTGGGAATTATGGGCTGGGTCTGGGGAGTTCTAGCAACAAACAAATCTGGGGAGGAAGATTAACAATGACAAAACATAAAGCTCCTGAGTTACCAACAAAGTCAAGCCCTGGTAATGAGGGTACATTGGGATTGTACAATGAGATTTCTCACTGGGAATAAAGTGGCATAGCCACACTGAGGTCAGTAGACCACCACCAACTTACACTAGCTGAGGATCTGACCCAGTGTGTATAGGCTCCAATTGCTGTATGGTGGGTTCTTCACATGCTCAATTTGGTTTGATAGAGGCATTTAATCAAAATAACCCATTATATGATTTATTACAAGTGTACATAAAACCTGATAAGAGAAACTCAATAATAAAATGACTAAAGATTTAAGTGATCAAAAATAAACAAAACCCTACTCTTGAAAATTATTCTTTTTAAATATATATCTGAAATCTGATATACAATGATTAGCTTTATTTGAAAATCTGATTTCTACCACAGTAACTTTATTTTAAATTTTGTGAATAACAAGAATATTTAATTTTAGACAAGAACATTTATAAAAGCCCATAGAACTAATTTTGCCTCAACACAGAACTCTATTAGGCTTTCCATGATAAATTAACACAGCTGATTATATTTTTAATCAGATGTCTAATTAGACATTATTAATGTTAACATTACCTCTTATAAATTCCTTTCTTCTATGAAGGAGAGGATTGCTACTTCCCCTATAAAGTATTCAAATTAACCATTTATAAATAAATAGAATTTTTGAAGAACACATAGACCATGTGGGGGATTTTCAAAGACAAAAGTGAAAAATGAGGCCTCCAATTTCTATTGACTTTCAATGGGAGTTATACATCTGGCTACCCTATGTGCGCCCCACCCCCCCATGTTCAATACAATAGAAATCCATTAAACTCACACCACTCCTTTCAGATTTCTTTATGTACATAGAATTCTGTGCCACTTATCATTGTAGTACTGAGAGCCACTTGGACTATTACTATTATGGCTGCTGGGAAACAGGAAAGGTGTCTGTTACCTCTTATGCCACACTACCACCTGGATATAGCAAGGGGCAGGCTTGGCCCTAAAGAACAACTTGGAGAAGAGTTAGGGCTGCTCCAAGTTATATCATGAGGCTAGTCTACCAAGAGACTCCTGGAGCATGGCCAGAATATCACTATGCCCCTGACCCACTTACATCCCTGACATTCCACCTTTGTCACTAGCTGCAGTGGGGATGATTTGACCTCCTGCTTTGCACTGCTAGAGCAATGTGACATGGATATGGCAGGAAATTGCCATATACCTGAGACCTTATTGAACTGAGTTTAAATATCTTTGGGGTCCATTGTAATAAACAAATAGTTTGTGTTGTGGGCTGAGATTGTATCTAACGTCTCAAGAGGGGAGATGTCCCAGATGTCAGATCTAGGGGTTCAAAGGACTATACTGGACGCATGTGCCAGACACGGATGAACTTTTGGAACCAAAAAGTGTAAGTTATTTTCCTGGTGAATATCTAGGGGAAGGTGAATGCAAATTCTCCACCTCTAATTAATGCACAATTCCAGCCGATTGAAGTTATGCCCTAAGGAGTAGACAATTGTCTGCTGATCACCTGTTATGTGAGGCTAAGATCAAAGGCCCAAGTTGTATAAAAAAGACTGAACTGTTCATGGTGGTTTGGTTCTGAATCTGGGACAGTTAGGAACTTTTAACCTTGTGGAAAATCCAGCTATGTGTTTTGAAGGACTGACACCTACCAGAGCCCAAGGTTGGAGTTGTCTGACCTCTGGTAAACTTTTTAGCATGTGTGTAGATTATTTTCTTGTTTTTAATGTTTTCTCAGTAATAATTTCACCTTAAGAATAAATGTTCTTGCTTATAAAGGGCTGTGTAATAACTTATAACTGTAGGCAATTGCTTTGTTCACAACCTCTGGAAAGAAAGGAAAACGGACACTGCCCTTGTTAGGCAGTCTGGCTTGCTAGGGGGATATCACAGTATAGGCAGGGCACTTTGCAGCATCGGGGTGGAGGGGGGGAAACAGGCAGGAGGGAGAGAAATAAAGATCTCTACCCAAGAGTAGTAGCAACTCATGATTATTTTATATGTATTGTTGGGATTATGTTTTCCAATGTGCATTTATCAACATTGAATTTAATCTGCTATTTTGTTGCCTAGTCGCACAATCTTGTGAGATTCCTTTGTAACTCCTCAAAGTCTGTATTGGATTTAATTATCTTGAGTAATTTTGTATCATCTGCAAACTTTGCCACCTCACTTGTTTAGCCCTTTTTCCCGATCATTTATGAATATGTTGAACAGCACTGGTCCCAGTACAGACCCAGGGTGACACCGCTATTTACTTCTTTCCATTCTGACAACTGACCATTTATTCTTATCCTCTGTTTCCTGGCTCTTAACCAGTTAAGAGAGAACCTCCCTTTTTATTCCATGACTGCTTACTTTTCTTAACAGCCTTTGTTGAAGGACCTTGTCAAAGGCTTTTTGAAAGTTTAAGTGCACTGTATCCTCTGGATAATCCTTTGACCACCTCAAAGAATTCTAATAGATTAAGGTGTGATTTCCCTTTACAAAAGCCACATTGACTTTTCCTCGACATATCATGTTCAGCTGTGTCTGATAATTCTGTTCTTTACTATAGTTTCAGTTGCCTGGTACTGAAGTTAGGCAAACTGGCTATAATTGCCAGGATGGCCACTAGAGCCTTTTTAAAAACTGGCATCACATTAACTATCCTCCAGACATCCGGTACAGAAGGGGACTTAAGTGATAGGTTACATACCACAGTTAGCAGTTATGCAATTTCATATTTGAGTTAATTCACAATTCTTGGGTGAATACCACCTGGTCATAGTGACTTGTTACTGCTTAATTTCTCAGTCTGTTCCAAAACTCATTCTATCAACACCTCATTCTGGGACATTTTCTCAGATTTGTCACCTAAAAAGAATGGCTCAGGTGTGGGAATCTCCCTCACATCCTCTGCAGCGAAGACTGATGCAAAGAATTCATTTAGCTTCTCTGTGTAACCCTCCTTTTCTTCCTGGGTTACTTGGGAACAGGCAACACTCAGCTGTGTGCTTGGGCGTCTGATGTTGACATTAAAGGAAATCCTGAGTATCCCAGTGGTGATGATGGATAGGTGGGAATACTTTATCCAGACCCCTGCTGCAGTCTCTTTACTCCTAAAAGAATTTAAAATTGGGAGTGTCTCCACCTGGCTGGCCCCTGCGCGCGCGCGCACACACACACACGCGCGCGCCTTGGGAACCTCCTGGAATAAAGCTATTCTAATAACAAATAATATAATCTGTGGCATGGATGTAACTCAAAATACCAATTTTAAATAATATACATCTAATATACTTAAATTAGAGTTAACATACTTTAAAGAAACAAGGTATAACAGATTAAGATTAAATGCCATTACTAATTTAAATGCACAGGGGGCAGTTGAATAAAATAAATTAACAAATATAGTATACAGTAATAAATGAAATTTATCTAATTGGCATTTATACTACCACCATTCACCCCACTCCGGAGCATACGCTCCTCTGGATTTCAGAGTCCTAGACGCTTGCGTGGGCGCACTTGAAGATCTGAGGCTGGAGACAGCATTCTGTTGGTTCTGTGTATCAGTCCAGCCAAGACAACAAGCTGCACAATCCCTCTGATGATTGGAGCCAGCCCCACCAAATGTCAGCAGCTTTGGGTCCTGGTTCAGTGCGAAGATCACTCTGCCTCTCCTCAGACTCGGTCTCTCTGCTGTGCCCCTTCCCTTGCAAGTACTTTCCCAAACAAGAGTGGGGGTTACTCACAGTTCCTTCACTGCAGGCCCACCTCTGTCAGCTCTAGGCACAGCAACAGTTTCTGCCTGGCTCTAGTGAAGCCACCAACAGCCTCTGAGGCTCCCTGCTCAATCAAAACCCCTGCAGACTCGCAGCAGTAGCAGCTTCTGGCTTCCTCGCAGCAGCTCCTGGTATGGACAGAGCTCCATACCAGCAATCTCTCTTTGAAAGAGGAAGTCTATCACTCTTTCCCCAAGGCATCATGGGAGTTGTAGTCTCTAAGGCTAGATTGCAGTGCACAGGGTTTTCCCAACTGGAACACTCCCAATAAAGTTCAGAAGCCCTTATAGTAAAGCATCCCTACATCTTCAATGGTCTTATCTTCCTTGAGTGCTCCTTTAGCACCCCAGTCATATAGTGGGCCCCACTGATTGTTTGGTAGATTCTTTGGCAAAAACTCAGGGTCACTCAGATGAGTATAACCTTTTAATGAATGAGGTTATTCACATAACAGTAACTTGGGGAAATAAGTTTTGCAACATTAGGTGCCAATGGAGTACTGAGGGATGAAAACATCTGATTTGATATAATGCAGGTTTTTTGTTGTTGTTGCTTGGAAATGTTAGAAAGAAAATTATATACATTATTTACATCTGTTTTGAGTTTAGAAGTATGAGCTGAAAAAAAATCTTTTTGGGGAAAACCATGGCATCTATAGGTCTTAAAGTGATATAGAACTGTTCTCTTTGCAATAAAGAATTTTTATGAAATCCTTTGACTGCCAAGACCTTTTGTAAAGTAAGTCATTAGTTATTGGGACAAAGAAACCTGTGGGTTTTTTTTCCTAATTCATCACCAGCTGACATCATACAATCAATTGGCGCTTGAGAAGCTCACTGCTGAGTAAGCCAACTCTGTTATAATGGGAACAGTTGGAACGCTATTCTGCAGCTCAACCAATTTGCAGTGCTTACATATCCAACTGCTCGTGGCAATCTCTTTTTCCCCCTCTCACTTTTAAACATGAATCTTCATGACAACAAAAGGTAAGGTCGAAGGGAAATCCTAAATATTATGCCATTTCTCAATGAAAGAGACACTTCGTACAAGTAGCCTCAGACTTTTGACTAAATAACATCTTAAGGAGAGTTTAGAGTTTTAATGCTACAGATTCAAATGAAACTGTATATTTGAAATCTTTAAAAGAAAGTCTTGACATCAAATGATGCCCCAAGGATTCTGAAATTGAGTGTTTCTAATGTTATACAGCATTCTGTTTAAGATGTCTTCTTGTGAATTAATAAGCACAGATTTCATAGCAGTAACTTAAAATGCAGTGGATCAAAAAACAAACCACACCACCTGATCTCTACATTGTAAGTGTGAGATCTACAAAGGGATTTAGGCTTTGCAACACTGAGAAGCACAGTGTGATCCACAGAGCAGCTTATGGGCCTAAACCCCAGAGTTGGGCACCTATGACCTTGTTTGCAGAACCACTGCAATCCATAAAACTCCTGCATAGTTGGCACCTTCATTCATTCAGTCTGTCTTCTGTAAAATGTTCCCTAGGCCCTGGTGCATGTGTACTCTGTGGCCTAATGACTTGTCCATTGTGGACAAATACTTATATAGTCATTGGGCCAGAGATAGGAGGGAAAGAATGATTCTAGTCCAGGGGTTAGGATACCCCTGGGATGGTGGGAGACCCTGGGTCCAATCCCCATACTCTAATCTTTCTTTCATTCATTATCCACAATGGAACAGCTTCAACGAGAGAGAGGGTATATTCTGATGAGGGGCTCCCTGGATCTCCTGAGGGGTGGGAGAGGCTTGTTCAAATCTTCAGTTCCCCCCTCTGTCAGAAGGGCAGAGAACCTGAGTGTCCTATATCCTGGGTGAGTGCTCTAATTACTAGATTAAAAATTATAAAGTGGCTGCCTCCTCCTCTAGCCAGATTGATTAATGGCACCCAATCTAATAGGTGACCTCTGAGCACACCTACAAGACCCCAAATGTGATTTAGGCATACAGCCACCTATCTTCCACCTAGTTTGTGAATTGCTTGGGGGGCTTAGGAGGGAGATAGTCACCCATATGCCTAGAGGAAGGCAGCAGTGTGCATGCTTAGAGGCAGAAACATAGGTGCCTAGGAACTTTTACTCTGAAAATGTAGGCACCCAGTTTAGACACATACCAGGTTCAGCAGGAGGTTTTTGGCTTCATTACAACCACAACTGGACCTTGCAGTTAAACGCAAGACTTCAGTGCCTAAGTTCTAGGGTTTAGGTGCTTTAAGTATTTTTGTGGATCTGGGTCTAAGTACCTTGGGACAGGAACGGTCCTCATAAACTGTGGTGTTCATATGTGAGAACATTGCTGGTGGGTTTTGTTTTTTTTTAAGTAATGCAGAAGAATGGTACACAGGAATTATGGGTTTAATTCCCAGCTCTGTCATTTATCTGCTCTGTGATAATGGGCAGTTTTCTATACTACCACTTACTCTCTTTTTAAAATTTAAGTTGTTCAGGGCAGGGACTGTCTCATTATTTTACAACTTTTAACACAATGTGGGCCTGACCTTCATTTAGGGCCTCTAGGCAATATTGTAATATAAAGCAATATAAAGACTAAAGTTCTTTAAGTAAGACAAAGTACACAGTACTGTGTCTATCTTAAAAAAGTGTGTGTGTATATTACACATAGCTCAGAAGGGGGACACACACACACACAATATATATATATACACATACACTATGGGACTGAGAAAAAGAATGACTGACTGAATTAAGACTGAAATTGCCGACAAGTCCTCATTCCTTTGCAGAAATTGTGGGGGAAGCTTTTCATCACTTCATAGTGAGGTGATCTTTACATGGTAGCAGAGAAAAGGAGTGGATGACCACATTTCAAAGACAGTGGTGACAGACTACAGCCAGTGAGACAGAACTTGATAAAGGTTTTACATTGCATCAACTATCTATATTTCCCCCGCACTTACAATCCCTGTTACATTGTGCATATTAGGTTTTTTAGGAGAGTCATTGGATTAAATATCTCTGAAGAAATAGCAAAATATATAATAGATGCAGACGTGCACCATGGCATGAATATATTAGGATGACAGCTCTGTGCCCTTATCTCTCACAATTACATTTTCACTCTTTCCTGCAATGTACACCTGCTTCTTGTTAGCAATACACTTGGTTGCACTGCCAGAGCTCCTTGCTTTTCCCTTGTCTCACAATTTGCCTCTTTACTTCTGGTCCATTGCACAACACAGCCCAGAATGTCGACTTTGGGCTTACCATGAATTTGGGCCAGTAACTGAAAGCAACCTAATGCAACTAATATGGATTACAGAGATTAAAGGGTGTCACAAGCAGGCTGTTTTTGTTTGTTTGTTTGTTTGTTTGTTTTAATGGGAGTTGGGCTTACCTCATCTGTGAAAGATCTGCTACCCTCCTAGCTGATTCTGATTGGCTATTGAGCAGATGACCCTGTTTATTTATTACACGTAGCTCAAAAAGGATAATAGGATAATTTTAAAGGGTTTTGAGAGCTCATGTGAAAGAAGGGTGCTTTGGAAGGCTTGCTCACTCACTCTTCTAGGACTCCCTGAATAAAGATTATTCCCAGGAGGAACACTGAGAAGGATTTCAGGAGCCAGGCTGACTCACTCTTATGACTAGCCCTGGAAGAAGGGAGAGTCAAGAGTAGGAAGCTCTGAGTCAATATTCTGTAGGAGAGCAGGAAAGAAGGAAGAGCTGAACACAGGCAGCACAGAAGACCTTTTTCTCTATGGCCTTGGCTACATCTGCACGTTATAGCACAATAAAGCCACCAAGAGCACTCTATCTCACTCTCCGTCCACACTGGCAAGGCACGTACAGCACTCTGACTCCGTGGCTAGAGTGCTCCTGATACTCCACCTCCCCAAGAGGAATAATGTTTGTTGCGCTCTTGCTGGAGCACTGTGGTGCCAGTGTGGACACCTAATGGACTCTGGCTCTGATTGGCCTCCGGAAGTGTCCCACAATGCCTGTTCTAGCCGCTCTGGTCATCACTTTTGAACTCTGCTGCCTCAGGTGACCAAGCATGTCCTTGAAATTCCCTGGGAATTTTGAAAATCCCCTTCCTGTTTGCTCAGCCAGGCATGGAGTGCTGTCAGCGCATCTTTCCAGGTGGCCATGCCTCCACGCATCAGGCAATTCCCATTATGGAGCAATGGTGAGATGCTGGACCTCATCAGTGTTTGTGGGGAGGAAGCTGTGCACAGAGCCAGCTCCAGGCACCAGCTGAGCAAGCACGTGCTTGGGGTGGCACCTTGGGGCGGGGTGGCGCTTGTTTTTTTGTTGTTGTTTTGGTTTGGTTTGTTTTCTTTGGTTCGGCTGGACGCCGCTGGAGGGTTTTTTTTTGTTTGTTTTTTGTTTCAGCGGTGTGGCGCTCGAGGGGTGTTACGGCAGGAGGCTTGAGCGGCACAGCGCTTGGAGGGGGTGTGTTAGGGCGGGGCGGCGCTTTTTTTTGCTTGGGGCGGCAAAAAAGTTAGAGCCGGCCCTGGCTGTGCAGTCCCAGCTGTGCTCCAGCTGTAGGAATTACGAGACCTTCGGGCACATCAAGGGCCATGATGGAAAGGGGCCATGACCAGGATACAGTGCATTGTCAGGTTAAAGTGAAGGAGCTGCGGAATGCCTACCGCAAAGCCTGCGAGGCAAATGGCTGCTCCGGTGCTTCCCTCATGACCTGCAAATTCTACAAAGAGCTGGACGCGATACTTGGGGGCGATCCCACCTCCACTGCAACAACCACCATCGGCACTTCCGAGCCCAGCACAGCAAGGCGAGGGGAGGAGGAGGAGGAAAGCATGAGCGATGGTGCTGAGGCGGGGGGAGACACCCCAGAATCCCTAGATGCATGCAGCCAGGAGCTCTTCTCGAGCCAGGAGGAAGGCAGCCAGTCACGGAATCCAGTGCTTGGGGAAGGACAAACAACAGAGGAGGTTCCTGATAAGTGGCTTTCTTTTTGGGAAGGAAGTTTTTAGGTACGGGCTCTTTGGGTGAGAAGGGTAAGGTCTGCGTTTGCCTAGATGCAGAATAGTGCATTGATGTGGTCTATCACATCATAGTAATTGGCATCGGTGATCTCTTCAAAAGTCTCAGCCAGCATGTGGGCAATGCGCCTGGACAGGTTTATTGGGAGATCCAGCATGGTTCTTGTCCCAGTCAGGCTAACGTGTCTGCGCCAGTGTGCCATGAGGTGCGGGGGGACCATTGCAGCACACAGGCAAGCTGCATATGGGCCAGGACAGAAGCCGCATTGTAGGAGAAGACCCTCTCTTGCTTCCCTGGTCACCTTCAGCAATGAGAGATCTTCCAGGACGAACTCCTGTGGAGAATGTTGGGACAGTGTTCAGTGTAGGTGCCCCCTGCAGCTGTTGGCTCTCTCCAAGGCACAGAAACCCGGAGGATAGTACAACCATGAAACAGTCAGTCCCCATGGACCCTGTGCTTACCATTTCTGGGGTTCCCATGGGTTATGTGCGCTCGCTTCGGGACAGGCAAACTATGGTTTTTGTGATTGCCCTCCTTAAATGCGGGGGAATCATTGCTCTGTCTGGTGTGTACAATACTGCCTCTGTTAAGTGGTTCATTTTGCCTGTCTAGGTGCAACCTTGAGATCTCAGCCATCATTCTTATCACTGGCCAACACACTGAGAAGACTCTGTGAGAGGCCACATAAAAGCAAAGAAGACATGCTGCATGAAGTCATTCAGCAGTCTGTAAACAAGAATTGAGTGGAGGGAGAGTGAAAGGCGGATCCATCAGGAAAACATGACACACCGCCGGCAAAGCATGGAGCACCAAGCGGACTCTGTTGTTGGAGAAAAACTCTGTTCTCACTTTTTGTTTGGGTGCAGCAGAGTCAGATACTTTATTATTTCTCAAGCAATTGCAGTTGAGGGAGGGAGTGCCCTAGGACACAGGGTCGCCCCAGTCCCGGACAGGTCTCTCAACAGGTAAACAATTACAGCAAGCATTTATTCTTTTGTTACAGACAATAATAAGTAACAGCTGCATTTGTTTATACATAGGTCATCCTGATATCTTGTTTTTCTCACTTAAGAGACTCCAGTCTACATTTCATATTATCTACACATTATCTACACAAGGTCGAAACAACTTCTCACACAGTTCTTTTCCACTCGCCTCACACAATCCTTGCTTCTACAAATCTCGCGTTATTAGGGTTACAGTTAGCCTAACTCTTGCTAACAGAGACTGTCATGCATTAAGATCCCCTACAAATCCCTGTCAGTTCTTTCTCTACTTCCACACTATCCAGGTGCTCATCGCCATGCAGGTGCTACTGCGTTTGCCCCATCCCTCCCCAACAGCCCTTGTCCCAAACCTTTTCCCCTTGTGCTCCCATGTCCCCTCCAACCCACTTTCCCCAACATCCAGGTTCTTCTTATCCCCAGCTGCCTCCTACACCCAAAGCTTCACCACCTACCCTCAAAAACTACGACCCTTATTCATTGCACTCAACCCCCTTCAACATGCCTTATAGCCATCCTGAAGTGCTGCACTCAGTGCACAGCACTTCAGACAGGATTAAAGAGTATGAAATCAGGGCACACTCAAGCCTATGAATGAACTGGTTCCCACCCCCTTGCCCTTTTGGCATTTCTGTGTTACTTTGAGTTTGTTTTTCCCTGGTGCGCTCTCTGAAGGCTGGCTTAACCCAAAGCGCTCTACATCTGCAAGTGTAGTCATGGCCTCAGTTGTACCTGGTGCTATTGTTACCAGTGTTTTACTGGGTAGTGTTGAGGAAGACTGTCTTTTTTTTTTTTTTTAATTTTTATTTATTTTATTTTGTGAGAAAGGTGATTGGAACTTCTCATTTATTGTGCAGGTACATATACTATCTGGTCTCGGAGGGTGTAGAATCCCTCTTCTTAATACCCACTATGTATAGGTGTTAATGGAAAGAAGCAGGGAGGCAAAGGAGACTTACCTCACTTAAAGATCAGTTTTTCACGCTTGGTTAAGCAAATGCTTTTCGCAGTAACCCTTGCTTCATTAAGATGTACAGTCAATTAGTCAAAGTCTCCATAGGGCTTATATAACCACACAGGCATACATGTATATGTACATTGTGGTGAGTACAGCAGCACAGAGGGCATAATTATGCTCTACCTCCTCTAAAGACTATGTATGTAATTCCATATAAGGGCTATAGTCTGCCTTTGGATGTCCACATGCAGTATCGAGTTCAGTGGAATTCAAGTATGCCCATGACAAGGCTTGGGGCGCCACAGGAAAACACCCTAAGAAAACAGGAGAGAAATAAACATATATCCTAGATCATTTAGACCTAGAGGACTGTTTCCCACCAGAAATCTGACTTGCCTGCCCCTTACACAGGTGCCCAGTGTGGGAAGAGGCAAAAGGAGTAATACATCTGCTCCTTTGCTTGGACATGCAGGTGGGCTGAATAGAATTGCAGTCCCTGTTCCCTGGGGGTTCCTCTTTCCAGACAATTCCTTTCCCTTGGGTGGGGGAGAGGGCAAGAAATGGATAAGGTGAAGCCAGGGCTCCCCATAGCAACACACCAATCAGTAAAGCTGTACAGTCATAGAGAGAGGATGGCAAGCTGCATCTTATACAAATGGCTCAGTAGCAGGCATACTACCTGTGAATGCCCAGCAACTCCTAGGCAAAATACCTCCTGGAGTTCCCCTTAGGACAAGGGTTCTCAGAACCAAAATTCTGGTGGCCTAATTGCGGAGCCACCAACCCTTGCTGGTGGCTGCTCTGACAAATTTTCCAAGTCCTGCTGCCCCATGCTGAAGCTTGCTGAGCACACATGTTGGCCCCAAATGTCTGCAGAGGCACTGACCAGAGCCCCCTGGACGCTGTGCAATACAGGGTGATGATCCCCTGCTGGCAGTGCCAGCAAACACCAAGGCCGCTAGCAGCATCAGTTGGGTGCTGCAGAGAGGGGCTGCTGCTTTGCCCTGCCCCCTTCCCTGCCCGATCTCTGCCCAGGAGTCTGTTGTGGCTGCAGAAAAATCTCCTGGTGGCCTCATTTGAGAAATGTCGCCTTAAGATGTTGCAGTTATGGCTAAGTAGAACAACTTAGGCCCTTTGAGAACAACAATCATACAGAGTAGATTCATCTTTAATTTTGCCTGCAATTGCTTGTCACGGGTTAAAAGGCGGGTAGGGGGAGGCTGCTTTGGAATGACACACTTTGGATTTGCTGGGCGGTATTCTCTCTCATCTGAAAACATAACACTACTTCATAACATTTTAATTAACAGTGGAAAAATGATGTGTTTGGAGTTCTATACTTTATCAAAAGGGTTTTAATTAGTGTAAACTTATTGGAGTCCAGGCAGATAAAGGAATACCTCTAACAGCTTTTCTCTTTTTCTGGCATCTGAGGTTTTGAAAAGCAATAGCTGTCTGAACCATCAAAGACCTATAGGGGAAATAGCTTCTTTGCTGTGACTGTTAGTTTAGGGATCTCTTTGGATGTCACCTGAATGTTAGAAGAAATTTTATACTTTGCTAGAGTTTTATAAAATAAAGACTGTCTGGGTAACACTTGCTGAGCAGATTTCCTGTATGACAAAGTATATATCAAAACTAACATTGTCAATGTAACCATCAAATATTGATACTCCTGTATTTTAGACTATGTGCATCCTTCAGTCTAGACTTGTCAAATATAAGTGTTCCATTTTGTATTTGATTTCTAATAGAGCAACGCTTATATGTTTTAGTTCATTTAACAGAGTTACACTCGGTGATGGGCAAACCTCTTGGGTCTGCAAAACTGTTAGAAATCTCATGACAATGCATTTTTCTTTCTTCACTGTGTTTTTGGCACTGCTGAAGAGGGTGCATTCAGAAATATGATGTGGGGAGGGAAGAAAGGGAGGGTTGGGGCACTTTCAGTTAAGGTTGTAAATGAATTATCTTTTTCCTAACTAACTCTCATATGATTAATACTCTTAATTCTGGAAAGGTAACTGATAAAAGTGAAACCTTAATGCAATTAGTAAAAGCCACTTTTTATTGCTTTATTTCTTTCTACAGATTTTAATAACACTATCACTGTAGTCAAAAACAAGATTGTCTATTGTTTAAATGTAGTTTTCTATTTAGGTTCTTCTATCATGCAGAACATGATGGTATCTGAGCAATTTATGGATGAAAACAATAAAAAACTCCAAGATGGCTTACCTCAACTAATCAAGAGTTTTCTCCTCATTTCTCATACCTCCTGTACAAAGTTATCATCACTTTCTCCTCTGAGTGCAGTTGCTAATAGGTTATGAGCTACTTTGTGGGAAAGCAAGGTGCAAAAAATTCGGTTTCTCTTTAGTTCAGAAAACGGTGGGTAGATGGCCATTCTTAATCCTTGTGGAAGTGAATTCCATAATCTCCAGTTAGCTGCCACGAGCCCTGTGCTCTCTGCACATGAGTTTCATAATCAAGCTACACAGTTCCATTGCTCCTGAAGGGTGGCCCTCCAGCTGATGTTGAGTGCCTTGTCCCTTCACATGTCATGGGGCCAACCACCTGAATTTTCTGAAAATGAAGACCAAGTCTTCAAACTTGATGTAATGTTTTATATGTAGCCAATAGAGTGAACAGCAGACTGCGATCACATGCTAAATGTAGCCTTTCCTGCTGAGGAACGGAAATGTCACATTTTTTTATCAATTCCAGGTAATTTGTAAAGTATGACTTAACTGGATTTGTCCAACACTTTTAATTTTGAGTGAGAATAGAAGTGTGTGTGTCCAAACCCAATTAATCATTGTTCAGGATAGTCCCTATGTTAACTGTAGATGATAGAAAGGATGAGGGGGCATTGTGGCCATTTCTATGTAAAAACCAAGTGAGACTGAAGAGTCTAGAAGGACTCCTTGACTACCTTTTTGACCTCGGGATCAGATAGCATAGTGGTGGCAAGCTCTTCAAAATGTTAAACTAAACCCAATGAAGATGGAGGTTAAAGCCAATTCTTCCTCATCCATGTGCTGATCCTGGTCCCACATTTGGATAGTTTGATGGGTTTGAGATACAAAATGAAGACCTGAGTGTCATTAATGCTACCAATTGAGCCCATAGAATGTAACTGTTCCTTCCTGCACCTGGATGTAGACCATGAATATGTTAGGAGCTAACACAAATTAATTCAGGCAGTTTTATTCCAAATGTGCAATATAATGTGTCCATAGCATAAATCTGGAATTCTACCAATGTTTAACAATATAAACTCTATATTTGATTGTGTGTGTGTGTGAACTGTTTTTTAAATAAATACATGGAAATACAGTGTGAGTCCCTCAAGTTCCAACTGATTCTGCCCATGTGGGGGGAATTTTTACTCACACAGACTCACTGAACTCAGGATAAGGGTTCGAGGAGTTAGCCTTCCAAAACAGAACCCATGATTTTACATTGATGTAAAAATACTTACAAACACTGAAATCCTTATGACACTTGCAACAATGTATTTTTCAGTGCAATAGCCTATCAGAAAAATTAAGGAATTTGTTCATTTTTTATTTTAAAATATCTTGTATGGTTGGAAGGTAGTTTAGATTAATAAGTAGGGCTGGTTGGTAAAATAATTGTGTATATTTTGTCATGTTACATTATGAAACCTGAGATTATCACAAAAACACAAGACTCCAGATGTGGGAGCTTTAACAGAAACACTAAATATTGCAAGACTCATGGTAATGCATTTTTGTATTGCACTATAAATTTAAATAATTGGCATGTGGTCAGTGCCTGTGCATGAGGACTTTTGACTTCTTCTAAGGCAAAAATAAACATTTTTCTGCCTCCAAACTCAGGTTTGAGACTTTCCAGTATGGATCTTTGGTTACATCCTTTGTGGTGCTGTTTTTATAAATTTTATTTTGATATTGAAAGTCTTCTGAAATTGTTGACTCTTTAATAAGTTCAGTTCAGAACAAGGATTTAATTGTGGATTTGTATTTGGTTTTTCTATTGAGTAGGACCAATTAGCTGATCATTCAGAGAATAAAATGTTGCCTTCTTTCTATTCTCCAGCCTTTGTTTTCAGGTGTCTGGCTGTTGCTTTTGCCAAAATGCTCAGGGTCCTACTGATCACTATATTTGGGGTTGGGAAGGAATTTTCCCCTGGGTCAGATTGGCAGACACCCTGGGGTTTTTCTTCTTCCTGTGCAGCGTGGAGCCTGGGTCACTTGCAAGTTTACAGTAAGTAAACAATGGAGTCTCAGAAACTTTAAGTCTTTAAACCATGATTAGAGAACTTCAGTAATTCAGTCAGAGGTTATGGGTCTATTACAGGAGTAGATGGGTAAGCTGTAGCCTGAAATGTGCATGATAGTCCCTTCTGGCCTTAAAGTCTAAGAATCTTTGAGGTGTGAGGAAGTGATCTATTCCATAATGATTGTGGAGTTATTTGTTCTCTCCCTCTAGGATTGCTTTGTCCCCTGATATCAATTAGATGTACTTCTCAAGTTACATTTAATAATTTGTTAGAACAGATGCTATTTTGATTGTAATTGGTTTCTTATTTAAAAATTCTTGAGCATTAAGTTCAACTCTCCAGTTCACCCAAAACCACCCAAACAGTGTCTGTATCAAATTTTCTTTCATTGGGGAAAAAATGTGGGTGTGCATTTAAGGAATTTAGTTATAGTCCCTCCCATAATTGTTCCATCAATGTCATTACTTTGATCTGCCGTTTTGTTACCCAGTCAGCTAGTTTTGAGAGAGCCTTTTGTAGCTCTTCGCAATCTGCCTGGGACTTAACTATCTTTAGTAGTTTTGTATCATCTGCAATTTTTTCCAACTCACTGTTTACCCCTATTTCCAGATAATTTGAATAGGACTGTGTTAAGTCCTAGGGGCAGCTGGTGTAGGAAGCAATCACTTGAGGCCAGAGAGCAGACAGCTAACCAAAACCTCCATTTTATTTACAGAAACAGAGAGCTCACTCAGCCGGTTGAAACCGGCTGAGCTATCCCTTAATAGTCTAACTCAGTTGCCATAGTAACAAAACCCATGACAACCAAATACACAACATATTCCTCCCCCCCTAATAAGAACATCCCCTAAATAAAACACACACTAAACTAGAGAAGGAGGGTAGACTGCCTCCATTCCCGGCTAAACCCTGGGGATTATTTTGCCCCATAACCGTGGGTTCGCCCTAACTAAAGATCCAGCCGATGAGGAGGTCTTCTGTCTCTAGGTGGATTACGGCGAACTTCTGGTGTTGTTGCACCCGAAAGTACTAGGGGCTCAGGCTCCGCAGCACGAATAGGTGAGGAGGTGGTATCAGCTCGTGCTGGGCAAAGGGGTATCTCAGCTGCCGGCAGTAATGGAGGAGAACAGTCAGGAACAGGTGACTCATGATTCGGTGTCTCACCAGGAGGGGTGAAGTCAGACCCCTCAACTGCAGATGGGTCCTGAAGACTGGCATGACCTGGCAACAGCTGATCTACATGTCGCCGCCAGGTAAGATTCTCTGCAGTCCGGACTGTATAGGAAACAGGTCCTGTTTGAGTGATGACTGTGGCCGGGACCCATTTAGCTCTGGAAGTATAATTCCGAGCCAAAACTGGCTGCCCTGGGCTAAAGGTTCGGTCTTTTGCTCTGGGTGCCCGTCTGATTACTTGATATTGCTGCTGATGTTGCACAGTTTGTCTGGGTTCAGAAGGTTTCAGCAGATCAAAGCAAGTGCGCAGCTGTCGTCCCATCATTAGAAAGGCTGGGGAAGCCTGGGTCGTAGCATGAGGTGTGTTTCTATAGGAAAGTAAGCAGGTATCCAGACGCTTTTGAATGGAGTGTTGTCCCTTTGCTGATTTCAAAGCGTTTTTCATTGTCTGCACAAATCTTTCAGCTAATCCGTTGGTGGACGGATGATATGGTGCTGACGTGATGTGGTGTATCCCATTTGCCTTCATAAAATTTTGAAACTCCTGAGAGACGAACTGCGGTCCGTTGTCGCTCACAAGTTGTTCTGGCAGACCAAAACGACTAAAGAGTCCTCGTAGTTTTTGGATAGTACTCTCTGCAGTAGTGGACTGCATTATAGAGACTTCTGGCCATTTAGAATGGGCATCTACTGCCACCAAGAACATGCTTCCTTCAAGGGGGCCAGTAAAGTCAACGTGAATACGTTGCCACGGGTTTTCAGGCCAGTCCCATGGGTGTAGGGGTGCCCACTGGGGTGCATTTCTTACACTCTGGCATGACATACAAGCTTTTGCCTTCTCTTCAATAGCACTGTCCAATCTAGGCCACCAAAAATAGCTGTGTGCAATTTCCTTCATGCGCACTATTCCACAGTGACCGGAATGTAGCTGTTCTAACATCTGTGATCTCAGGGGTGGTGGAATAATGACACGCCTCCCCCACAACAAACAACCAGATTGGACCGATAACTCCGTCCGCCTGGACATGTAGGGAACAAGGTCGGGTGAGACCGGAGAGGTTTGTCGAGATTTTCCATGCATCACCAGGTCCATAACTTGGGATAATACTGGGTCAACGCGGGTTGCCTTCTTTATCTGAGTAGCAGTGATGGGTGTATTCTCTACCTGTTCAAAGTAGAAGATTTCCTTTTGGGCACTATCTTGATGTTTGACCGGTAAAGGCAACCTTGAGAGGCCATCTGCATTGCCGTGCAGAGTGGATTTCCGATATTTGATTTCATATGTGTGTGCAGAAAGTATCAATGCCCAACGTTGCATACGACTAGCAGCTAATGGGGGAATGCCTGTGTAGGGTCCAAAAATTGATGTCAGAGGTCGATGGTCTGTAAGAAGAGTAAACTTTCGCCCAAACAGGTACTGATGAAACTTCCTAATTCCAAAAACAATTCCTAATGCCTCACGTTCGATTTGGGCGTAGTTAGTTTCTGCTTTGCTTAGAGTGCGTGAAGCAAAAGCAATAGGTCTTTCTTCTCCCGAAGGCATAATGTGTGACACGACCGCTCCCACTCCATAAGGGGAAGCATCGCAGGCCAATTGCAGGGGTAAGGATGGATCAAAGTGCGTTAGAACTTCAGAATTTAACAATGCATCCTTAGCTTTGTTAAATGCAACATCACAGGCTTCAGTCCACTTCCAGGCCTTGTTCTGCCCAAGGAGCTCATGAAGTGGTTTTAGCAGTCTGGCTAACTGTGAGATGAACTTTCCATAATAGTTCAGTAGTCCTAGAAATGAGCGTAGCTGGCTTACATTTCGAGGTGGGGGAGCCTCCACAATAGCTTTAACTTTTGCAGGGGCCTTATGAAGACCTAGAATCGATGATGTGTCCCAAATATTCAACAGAGGGCTTGAAGAATTCACACTTGTCTTTGCGAACTCGTAGGCTATACTCTTCCAGTCTTTGTAGGGTAGCCTCTAAATTCTTTAAGTGATCCTCTTCATTTCTTCCAGTGACCAGGATATCATCCAGATAGCACTGAACTCCTGACAAGCCACACAAGATCTGGTCCATAGCCCTCTGGAACAGGGCGGGAGCCGATGTGATTCCGAAGGGTAGGCGACAGTATCGATAAAGCCCCTTATGAGTCACAATAGTCAACAGCTCTTGGGACTTTTCATCGACGTGCATCTGTAAATATGCTTGACTCAGATCAATCTTACTGAACTTTTGTCCCCCAGCCAGGCCTGCGAAGAGGTCATCGATGCGGGGAAGCGGGTATTGCTCTGCACACAACACTGGGTTGACAGTGACTTTAAAATGACCGCAAATCCGGAAAGAGCCATCTTTCTTCACTATTGGAACGATAGGAGTGGCCCATGAGCTATGGGTATTAGGACTCCATTGGTGACCAGGCGCTCCAGGTCTGCTTCAACTTTTGGCCTGATGGCATATGGCACAGTTCGGGCTTTCAGATATTTTGGTGGACTGCCAGGTTTAATGTTCAATGTCACAGTGATTCCCTTCATACTTCCCAAATCATCTCCAAAAACAGCAGCATGTTTCCTTAGTATAGGGGTTAGACTGGTTTCTTCTTTAGTCATCCGGTGCACTTCTGCCCAGTTCAGCTGAATCTTCCCAAGCCAAGACCTACCCATTAAGGCTGGGTAGTCACCTCTCACCACAAACAGTGGCAATTTAGCCGCCTGTCCATTGAGCTCCACCTTAACATCAATAGTGCCCAACATGGGCACAGCTTCACCTGTATACGTCTTCAGAACAGTTTTTGTTGCCTTAAGCGGAAGATGCTGTAGCTTTTCCTTATACACAGTCTCAGGAACCAGCGAGACAGCTGCACCGGTGTCTAGTTCCATGCGTATAGGTTTGCCCTCTAATAAGGGGGTTACCCAGTATTCATGTGAGCCCGCTGCCAAAGACAAAACATGCAGTGGCACTTCCTCTTGTGAGGAGGTGTCACCTTGATCATCCTGGGTCTGCTCTAGGGTATGCAAGGTTCCTCTTTTTGTCGGCCAGACCACAGGCCTCTTTTTCTTTTGTTTACAGGCATACTCAATGTGTCCCTTTTTGCCACAGTGTCGACACACCAGGTCCTTACACCAGCATTCTGATGCCTGGTGACCCAGCTTACCACAGCGGTAACATTCTTGACTCTGCACCGTTTTGTGGGTCAGTTCTTGTGACACTTTTTGCACCCTAGGGGATGCACCGATGTATTGTGCCTCCCTTGTAGCCAGTTCCATGGAGACAGCAATATCAACAGCCTTCTGTAATGTAAGCTGAGCCTCTGTCAGTAGGCGCTTCTGTATAGCTTCACTGCAGAGGCCACACACTAACCTGTCACGCAGGGCATCATTTAACATCTCTTTAAATTCACAGTGTTCTGCTAGCTTTTTTAAAATGGCTACAAATTGTACAACTGTTTCATCTTCCTTTTGGTCTCTTTTGTGGAACCTATATCTTTCAACAATTACCAGTGGTTTTGGGGAGAAATGAGACCCCAGGATTTCCACAATGTCACTGTAAGATTTAGTCTCAGGCTTAACAGGGTGTAGTAAGCTGCGTAGCAGAGAGTAGGTTTTAGCCCCTACAACAGTTAAGAATATTGGCACCTTCTTCGCTTCTGTAATGTCATTTGCAATACCAAAAAGCTCAAAATGCTCAGTATACACATGCCACTGCTCTGTATTCTCATCAAAAGGCTCCAGGGGCCTGGTCAGAGTAGCCATGATTTTTAGTTTCACTTTCACAGTCAGTGCAAACAAGCAGCTTTTTTTCTTTGTTTGGTCTTTACCTTGACTTCTACTTCCTTCTGTTACTGGAGCAGCACCAGGATCCCATCCTCGTCGCCAGTGTTAAGTCCTAGGGGCAGCCGGTGTAGGAAGCAATCACTTGAGGCCAGAGAGCAGACAGCTAACCAAAACCTCCATTTTATTTACAGAAACAGAGAGCTCACTCAGCCGGTTGAAACCGGCTGAGCTATCCCTTAATAGTCTAACTCAGTTGCCATAGTAACAAAACCCATGACAACCAAATACACAACAGACTGGTCCCAGTACAGACCCCTGGGAGACACCACTATTTACCTGTCTCCATTATGAAAACTGACGATTTATGCCTACTCTGTTTCCTAGCTTTTAACCAGTTACCAATCCATGAGAAAACCTTTCCTCTTATCCCATGACTGCTTACTTTCCTTAAGAGCCTTTGGTGAGGGATCTTGTCAAAGGCTTTCTAAACGTCTAAGTACAGTATATCCACATGCTTGTTGACACCCTCAAAGAATTCTAGTAGGTTAGTGAGGCATGATTTTCCTTTAGAAAAAACATGTTAACTCTTCCCCAACAATTTATGTTAATCTGTGACTGACCATTTTGTTCTTTACTATAGTTTCAAGACTTCAATAGCAGGCAGTTTGCCTGGTATTGAAGTCAGGCTTACCGGCCTGTAATTGCCAGGATTGCCTCTGGAGCCCTTTTTTAAAAAATTGGAGTCGCCTTACCTATCCTCCAGTCATTTGGTACAGAAGCTGATTTAAATAATAGGTTACAAACTACAATTCTGCAATTTCACATTTGAGTTCCTTCAGAACTCTTAGGCGAATACCGTCTGGTCTTGGTGACTTATTACTGTTTTGTTTACCAATTTGTTCCAAAACCTCCTCAACTGACACCTCAATCTGGGAGAGTTCCTCAGATTTGTCACCTAAAAAGAATGGCTCAGGTTTGGGAATCTCCCTCACCACCTCAGCTGTGAAGACCGGTGCAAAGAATTCATTTAGTTTCTCCTCAATGGCCTTATCGTCCTTGACTGCTGCTTTAGCATCTCGATCATCCAGTGGCCCCACTACTTGTTTAACAGGCTTCCTGCTTCTGATGTACTTAAAATTTGTTTTTGCTATGGCTTTTTGAGTCTTTGGTTAGCTGTTCTTCAAAATCTTTTTTTGGCCTTCCTAGTTATATTTTTACACTTCATTTGGCAGAGTTTATGCTCCTTTCTATTTTTCCTCATTAGGATTTAACTTCCACTTTTTAAAGGATGCCTTTTTGTCTCTCTCTGCTTCTTTTATTTTGAGGTTTAGCCAAAGTGGCACTTTTCTGATTCTCTGTTTTTTAATTTGGAGTATACATTTAAGTTGAGCCTCTTATGGTGTCTTTAAAAAGTTTCCATTCAGCTTGAAGGGATTTCACTTTTGGTGCTGTACCTTTTTAATTTCTGTTTAACCTCCGCGTTTTTGTGCACTCCCCCTTTCTGAAATTACATGCTACAGTGTTGGGCTGCTGTGGTGATTTCCCCAACACAGGGATGTTAAAGTTAATTATATTATGGTCACTGTTACCAAGTGGTCCAGCTATGTTCACCTCTTGGACCAGATCCTGTGCTCCACTTAGGACTAAATTAAGAATTGCCTCTCCTCTTGTGAGTTCCAGGACTAGCTGTTCCAAGAAGCAGTCATTTCAGGTGTCAAGAAAGTTTAGAGAGGATGAGATGAGAGAGACAGAGAGAACCACTACCATTTATTGATCAAGAAACAAAAGTCTCAGGAAATAATCTGTGGGTGTCCAATGTCATGAAACTTTTTTTCCTCCATATTCCAATTATTTTTTTAAAGGACATTTCAAAACAGACCAGATATATCATCCCAGGTGTTTCAGAAAAGATGTAAATGAATCATTTTACTTCCCAAAATGCCTTAGTCCTTCCATAAACCCTGTGATTCTACCTTCCATCTCCTGAATTTCCCCCAATACATCTCCTAATATTCTGATTGCTCAGAAATCAGAGCATCAATGGAATTTTTCTTCCAAAACCCCAGTTGCATTTTTAATACACTATGTATTAAAAGCAACTCTTGATTAAATCTGTGTTTTTCATGTTTGCTGAATGAACAGGGAGAATTGTATCAAATGATTTATCATGTGCCATTAGAGGTTAAGTATAACCTCTCAGTTGTGCTGTTGTATAACTTTCCCATTTCTTAACCCCATCCCTAGCACCGCAGGAAACAAAGTAACATGTAATCACATTATATATGGCTGAGATGCTGATAAATTATTTCACTGCCATAGAACTTGCCTAGTATTGTTGTTCCACTGTTCATTAGAATATGTTATCAAACTAAAGCATTATACATCTGTCAAGATGTTGATTAATACTTGTACCCTTATGAAGTATGCACATGAACATCACAGCGTAATACAATACTCCGTATGCAGGCATGACATTAATAGAAACAGTTAAATCATGGTCTGGGATTTTCAAAAGAACCTAATACAAGATGTTACTTTTGACATACACACATATTTAGCTTGCAGGCTTCCTACTATCAGAATGCCCACACTAGATATCAGAAGGGTAGCCGTGTTAGTCTGGATCTGTAAAAGCAGCAAAGAGTCCTGTGACACCTTATAGACTAACAGACGTATTGGAGCATGAGCTTTCATGGGTGAATACCCACTTTGTCGGATGCACACTAGATATGTGCCTGCAAACAGTACCCGGTACATGTAGAAAATTTTTACACAGTTGTAGCTTCTGTCTTGTTCATAGTCCATGGGTCATGGAGCTCTTTTCCTGGTGGACTCACTGTATGGTTTGGCCGAGCTCCTGAGAGAAATAATGCAAAAATTGTATTTAGAAATTCTTTGGCCACTCTCAATGATTTGAGGCTCCTCATAGCACATCATCTTACCATCAAGTGTATTTTGACTTTGTCCAAAGGCAGTACTCCATTTGAGTAAGGAGTGTGGGGGAACCATAATACTAAGGCCACTTGCCCTGGGGCATTTCCTGGGGTTCATCATTAGACTTTGTCCAGAGCAGTGTGCTAGGCAATCTCTGCAATGATTGCACCCTGGAGACCTGCATAAATTCTTTTCACACCCTTCTGCCTGACTCTGAAGTTGAGTGTCTGTCTAACTCATCCATATCAGGCTATCTTTTCTAAAGGATCCTTCCTGGTATATTTCAGACTGGACTTCATGCAGACAGTAGTGCAAGGCCATTATAAACCCCCACATCACACAATTTCTCCAAAGCACTATATTCACCTTAAGCCTATGTTGTTCTAAAACACTAAAACAAGCTGAAAGGCCAACAATTGCATGACATTGTTGGTTGTACTTATTGTCCTTGCAATGGTCCCACATAGTGGCCTGTAACTAAAAATATAAATGTTATCATTAGTCTACTTCTGAAAGAAGGTGGATAAATATAAATCAGCAGACTCCTTCTGTCTGGCATGTTTAGCTATAGAAATCAGGCCTTTGTTCTTGTAACAATTAGTGTGTATTTTAGTGTAAGGAATCTCATTGTCACACTGACAGTTTGTAATTACAGTGAACTGGTGCAGAAAATGGTTCTTCAAAAATGTATACAACTAATCCGCTTCAAACAAATACTTGAGGAGCTCCTGCCGTGGTCAATGTTTAACTTGATGATAAAAATAATAATGTTTTTATATAGGCAAAGGTTTCATTTTGATGTGACAATACTTGAGTAACCAAGTGTATTATAGAATCATAGAATGTCAGGGTTGGAAGGGACCTCGGGAGGTCAGCTAGTCCAACCCCCTGCTCAAAGCAGGACCAATCCCCAGACTGATTTTTGCCCCAGATCCCTAAATGGCCCCCTCAAGGATTGAACTCACAACCCTGGGTTTAGCAGGCCAATGCTCAAACCTCTGAGTATAATGTAAATGAAATAAGAACTAATTTCTTAAGCAGATTATGGCACCCATATCTGAATTAGAGAAGATAGGGAATTCTTTAACCTTACCTTGAAAACTGTAAAATTGATTGTGCAAGACAATCACTTCACAGGTGTCACTGTGCCTCAGGAGGTCACAGCTGAGAATACCAGATTCAGGACAAACTACTGAGAAATAGGGTAAACTCACCCCAAATTTCTGGTTATTCTACTGGTAGATATACCAACTCAGTAACAAAAGTAAACTTCTGTCTCACCACACTGGTTAACAAGAAGTCAAAAATGCAGTTTCCTCAGGTGTTCCAGCACTTATTGCACCACCCACATACTAGACCAGGGATCGGCAACCTTTGGCACGTGGCCTGTCAGGGAAATCTGGTGGGCTGAGACAGTTTGTTTACCTGAAGCATCCGCAGGTTTGGCTGATCGCAGCTCCCACTGGCCGTGGTTCACCATTCCAGCCCAATGGGGGATGTGGGAAGCAGTGGCCAGCACATCTCTCAGTCCGCACCACTTCCTGCAGCCCCCATTGGCCTGGAATGGCAAACCGTGGCCAGTGGGAGCTGTGATCGGCCGAACCTGCAGACGCTTCAGGTAAACAAACTGTCCCAGCCTGCCAGCGGATTTCCTTGATGGGCCACGTGCCAAAGGTTGCTGATCACTGTATTAGACTCCATAATGAGTGGTTATTGAAAACCAAGAGATCACCCACATAGCCAGGTCAATATACAACTCAGCTCTTACCCAATAATAACACTATTGCCAATCCTTTAGTAACTAAAATCTAAAGGTTTATTTATAAGAGAAAAGAAGAAGAGTTAAAATGGTTAAGGAAATCATATACATATAAGTGATTGCAAAGTTCTTATATCAAGTTTGAATAAATGGCTAATTTGCAAAAGTCTCTCTGAATACAACTTGGGGATCATCAGCCCTTGTTAAGAGCTTCCTTGGTAGAAATCCAGTCCAGAGAAACGATATGGAGATTTTCCAGGGTCTTTTATATCCTTTGCCATGTGGATAGAATTTTACTGTCCCAAACAAAGCCCACAGCGTATTTTGTGGAAAAGTATAGGCACCAGATGGAGTCCAGAGTCACATGAGTGAGTCACATGCCCTTACATGGCTTCCTGACTCACAGGGGCAAGCCACTGGCCTCTTGGTGGCTAAGGCATCTGCAGGAGGAGTCATCTGGCTGGAATGAGTTTCTTCTATGGCCCATTGTGAGAGTTAATTGCCTTTGATGGGCTATCAACACAAAGATGTCTGGCTTCAATGTAGATTTTACTTGGTGAGTGTTACTCCAGGAACAAACACATTTGGGATACAGATCTATAGCCATTTCACAACTTTAGATACAAAGCCAGGGTGGGCTCTATGTTTTTTGCCGCCCCAAGCTCAGCAGGCAGGCGGCTTTTGGCGGCATGCCTGCTGGAGGTCTGCCCCGGTGCTGCGCCATCGGCGTCCCCACGGCCGAATTGCCGCCAAAGCCGTGGTACCGGCGGACATCCCACAGGGACGCTACCGAAAGCCACCTGCCTGATCCCCTCACAACGACTGGCACGCCAGCCCCCGCGGATTGCCTCCCCAGGCATGCGCTTGCTGCGCTGGTGCCTGGAGCCACCCCTGTGCAGAGCTATGTGGATTTAAACAGGATAATCCTATTTAGAAAATCATAACTTTTCCATTGGCCCTTACATGACATACTGTGCACAAGATTTGTTACAATTGCCTAACAGTGGGAATATTAATGATGGTCATGTTTCAATCATACAGCATCACAACAGGTAAAAGGCAAATCTGTATAATCTAAAGTCTTGTTGCCCAAACTTTGCAGGTGTCATGTGAATGGCTTCAGTCACTCGCTCAATTTCAAGCTAGAGTTCTGATTTTTATTATTTTGCATTTAGCCATGTAGTCAATTTGAGAGAGTCTAACTTGTCTTATTTGATGAGAGTAAGCACAAAATTAACTTTACTCCTCTTCAAGGCAGATCTTGAGAATGTTACTGTTAATGAGAATCACTATAGAGGGGTCAAAATTCTAACTGAATAATCTTAGTCAATGCTTCTCTCACTCCACAACCTACATAACAATCTATAATACATGTTACAGAAGTAACTGGAGGTTTTAAAGAAATACGCCCAACAGAAAAGATGTTGGAAACCATTTTGTGTGAGTGTCTCCATATTGAAAAGTCAGGGGCTTGAGGAGGCAAATTACAAAGCTACTAATGGAGAAGCCCTCAGGTTTTCCCTTGGGGAGCAATTTCCCTTAGGATTTGGTATTTTCTATGGGAACTCTGCAGTACAAAATGGAGAAGGAACGGGAGTGGGCAGGTGAGAGTGTAACACCTTTTTTTTTTTTGGTCACATAGCTTCCACACAGAAAGCTACACTGTTGGGGCCATTTCCCTTTTGACTTGGCCTTCCTATGGAGGAAAATGGAACTGACAGAATGTGCATCCAATGGTCATTTTCCTAGAAATACCTGCTGTTAAATACAAAATCATGAAATGGTGAAGGAGCAGAAAGCTGGCTCTGTTAATTTTCGGTTTAAGATTACTAATCCCACAAAACAGGTATTGGCCAAAAGCAGTCTTCTCCCACAGGTTTGTTAATAGTTACCATTGGTGTTAGCAAAAACATTGGTTACAGATGGGGCCATAATTCCAAATAGGGACATTAAGTATGGATATGGAGTACTTTGACTTTATTCATGTGGTCTGGAGGAATGCAGTGGGGAGGAATTTAATTAACTGTTTAATAGTACTTTTTTAATACCTTTCATTGTTTTCTCTATGCTGTTCATAATTGCACTGAAGATTTTTAATTAAGCATGTGTTTTATGAAATATGGTACATAAATAATCCTACTGAGCCTGACTTTTAATATCTATTCATCATTCGTTTAGTAGATATAAAAGGCAATAGAAACAATTATTGAAATGTGCTTAGACAGTGTAAAACACAAGAGACCTTGCAGAGAATCTTATTGTCTGATTTAATCCATTGACAAGTTTACTATAGAAACTATCCTAACAGATAAGATAGCTGTGTTCTTGTTGTTGTTGTTGTTGTTGTTATTCTTCCTATTACTATGATGAACATCCTAATTTTTTCTGGCAGGTTATTTCTTGGCTACGATTTCGGCAGTTCACAAACTGAACATTTAAATGCTTTTAATGAAGAATGGAGGAATTCACGAAAGAAATAGTAATTAGAAAATATAGTTGAGTGATTAAATATTTTGATGTTTCAGTTCCTAGGTACTGTGCTGATTGGTGATATAGAAAACCCTAAGATAGACAGATAAATTATAGGAGTGTAATCAGCTCTCAGCTACTTATTAGTGGTTTTTCAAATACATGGTTTATTTCTGTAAATATGTTAACTCAGTTTCACACAACTCTGCACAGTAAACATTTTACACTTCTAGTATATTTTACTCAGGCCTGGAATTTAATTCTAAAGCAGGAGAGGCCATAGAGGGGAAGGGTTATTTTTCTTACATTGAGACCCCTGCCTAATATGTTGTACCCAAAAGCATCACTGTGTTGCTCCTGAGAGAGCAATCTTTGTTATGTTAGCAAATTTGGGGCCTAATCCAATTCCTATTGAAGTCAGTGGGATTTATCGCTGTCTAAATGCTGTGCTGGACAGGGTGGGACTTATACACAAGCTTAAGTTTTAAGCTCCCGCTTGAGAACTTTGCTGAACTGTGGCTATCATGCCAAGGTCAATGTTCAGAGACAGCACTACCACATTTACTTCTCGAATTAACAATTAGATAACACCGATCTAGATCTGTTGGGATGCAGTGCAGGTTTCAGCACTGAATCAAGCATTCATTATGCAGAAGCCCATCAAATAGCATCTAGAAGAGCTCTGTTTGGTAGAAAAAGATACTGAAGTGCACTCTCACTTTCTTTGGCTTCAATAGCTAGGCACTTTAAACTCTGCAGCATTGCTCTGTGTGACAACACTGAAAGGACCTGATTTCTGAGCACCCCCTTCACACAAAGTAATGATTCCACAGTGCTTCCAATTTGCTAGTGAATAGGACTGCAATATAATTGTCAGGCTGAAACCAGGTTCTAGCATGGTTGTTAACATGGACAAAGCCCTGGCTGGGATGATTTAGCTGTGGTAGATCCAACTTTGAGCAGGGGGTTGGACTTGACCTCTTGAGGTTTCTTCCAACCCTAATCTTCTATGATTCTATGTTCCAGTGTATCTGTGGTCTTTTCTCTAGGCTACAAAAACAAGCAACCTGGAAAGACAGGTTTTCTCATGTGGACTAAGGGTATGTCTACACTATGAAATTAGGTTTATATACTTATTTTAGAGTGAAATTCACTCCTGTGAAGAGGACCAGCACCAATTTTATGTACTACTTAAGTTCTATTTAAAGTCTCCTTCCTAAGTAGGACTGAAGTGTGAGTTGTCCTTGTGTTGGCCCCATGTTCAGGGGTGAATTTCACCCCAAATGTACCCAGGTGATAATCTTTTTTCCAGGTGATAATCTGAGCAACTTCTGTAGTGTGAGAGCAGGCCCTCTGCATGGCTCCCTTTGATGGGACTTTACTTCTCCCCTGGCTGATTTAATGTGGGGCATGTGTTGTCCACATCTTATTCTTCAAAATGTCTCTTAGCCTGTGATGAACCCTACATACAGAGTTGTGTGCACTGAAGAAAAGGGGGGTAAGGAACTCCTTTTTGGTTGACTAAAGCACACGCTCATTGCCATGACCAAGATAGGCAGCAATAGTACCTGGCAAGCACACTTGTATTAAGGTCATTTTCCATATGTATCTGTTCTGGAAGGTCAAACCAGGTGGTACTGTTGCAAACAGTCTTCTAAGTTCTTTCTTAACATGTAATTGAGTTTTTAGTTTCAGGAGAAATGCTTGTATTGTTGAATAAGAACTAAAGTTAAAGAGAGTTTGGGACAGAGAAAGCAGAACTGTGGGTACGTCTACACTACGGGACTATTCCGAATTTGCATAAACTGGTTTTGTAAAACAGATTGTATAAAATCGAGTGCGCGCGGCCACACTAAACACATTAAATTGGTGGTGTGTGTCCACGGTCCGAGGCTAGCATCGACTTCTGGAGCGTTGCACTGTGGGTAGCTATTCCGTAGCTATCCCATAGTTCCCGCAGCCTCCCCCGCCCCTTGGAATTTCTGGGTTGAGATCCCAGTGCCTGATGGGGCAAAAATCATTGTTGCGGGTGGTTCTGGGTAAATGTCGTCAGTCACTCCTTCCCCTGGGAAAGCAATGGCAGACAAGCATTTCGTGGCTTTTTTCCCTGGATTGCCCTGGCAGATGCCATAGCATGGCAATCATGGAGCCTGTTTTGCCTTTTGTGACTGTCACCGTATGTGTACTAGATGCCGCTGACAGAGGCGATTCAGCAGCGCTACACAGCAGCATGCTTTTGCTTTTGGATGACAGCAGAGATGGTTACCAGCCATACTGTACCATCTACCAATCCATAAATTGGTAAAAAGATGATCATGGTTACCAGTCCTTTTGCACTGCACCATCTGTTGCTGTCATAAGTGCCCCTGGCTGCTCTTAGCCAGGGGTGCAAAAGCCAAAATTGGGAATGACTCCCTGAGTCAATCCCTCCTTTTTGGTATCTAAAAATAGAATCAGTCCTGCCTAGAATATGGGCAAGTGTACTAGAGAACCACTGTATATCATAACCAGAGAGCACAGCTGCTGTGTGTCAGATCCTGCAAAAATTATGAGCTGTATGCTATTCACAGGGGGTGCTCCTGCAACAACCCCACCTGTTCATTCTGTTCTTCCCCCAGCCTTCCTGGGCTACCATAGCATTGTCCC
The DNA here is from genome assembly GCF_020497125.1 of Mauremys mutica. NCBI lineage: Eukaryota > Metazoa > Chordata > Testudines > Geoemydidae > Mauremys > Mauremys mutica. The sequence goes on along the minus strand of NC_059079.1, from coordinate 51,414,879 downwards.
CCCACTTGTGTGATGACACAGTGACTTGTTAGTGAGAAATGAGTGGAAGGCAGCCTCCAACTGCTATGATAGTCCAGACAGGACATTAAGCAGTGTGTAGGAGAGGAGCCCAGCATCCCACTCCTAGTCCAGGGGCAACTGAATCTTTTCTTTACACATGAAGGGTGGGGGCTGATGGAGCTCAGCCCCCTGTTGCTATGATGAGGATGGTAACCAGCCATATTGCACCATCTACCAGGAAAAATTAGGGGCAGGCACCCTTGATCGACTTAACGGATGCTAGTCTGCATGGTTACCAGTCCTTTTGCACTGCCCCATGTGCCAATAGGCTGATGATGACAATGGATATCAGTCTTATTGCACCATCAGCCACCCATGGCAGGGGGGGAGCAAGGATGTTGGTGTTGAGTGCTGCAGCATCGTGTCTATCTGCAGCATTCAGTAAAGATAGGGTGACATGTAAAAGAGTCAAGAGAGGATTGTTTTCCCTTTCACTTCTGGGGGTGGGTGGGGGTGTGCGTAGATTGCCGAGCTATGCCCTGACCCACCGCGGACACTGTGTTTGACCCTAGAAGCGTTTGGAGCTCAGCCAAGAATGCAAATACTTTTCAGAGACTGCAGGAACTGTGGGATAGCTTGAGTCCTCCAGTCCATGAGCGTCCATTTGATTCTTTGGCTTTCCGTTACGCTTGTCACGCAGCAGTGCGCTGAGCCCCTGCTATGGCGTCTGTCTGGAGATTTTTTAAAAATGATTTTGAATTTCGTCTTCTGTAACGGAGCGCTGATAGAACAGATTTGCCTGCCCTTACTGCGATCACATCCGCATGGTCCATGCGGGAGCTCTTTCTTTATTTTGATTTTTAACTGCATCACCACACGTGCTGATCGGAGCTCCATGCTGGGCAAACAGGAAATATTCAAAAGTTCGCGGGGCTTTTCCTGTCTACCTGGCCACTGCATCCGAGTTCAGATTGCTGTCCAGAGCGGTCAGTGGTGCACTGTGGGATACCACCCGGAGGCCAATACCGTCGATCTGCGGCCACACTAACCCTAATCCGATATGGTAATACCGATATTAGCGCTACTCCTCTCGTTAGGGAGGAGTACAGAAACCGGTTTAAAGTGCCCTTTATACCGATATAAATGGCCTCTCAGTGTGGACGGGTGTGGCGTTAAATCGGTTTTACGCTCCTAAAACCGGTTTAAACGCCTAGTGTAGACCAGGCTTGAGAGTGGCAGGAGTTTGCTCTCTGCCTTGGGTTCTGATCAGAGTCAATTCTTGAGGCAGAATTGTTCCCTGGGAGCTGAGCATTGTTGGTGGACTGAAATGTCTGGAAAAAGGGGATTGTCTGCACTTCCATTTCCTGACTGGTGTATGAGTGTAAATAAAACTTGGAATACACTCCATTAGAAAGCTGACCTACAAGGTCTCAGACATTCTACAGCTGCTTGGCAGAGGATTGACGCTGGTGTCAGAAAGGAACACTGGTGTTGGAAGAAGAGGCAATATGTACACGTTTTATCTAGTATAGCACGGTATTCATCGTATATAATTTGAAATCAAGAGAAATGGAGCAGTAAAGGATATGAGAGGAGGTGTGATGGGGAGATGTCCTACAAGGAACTTTTTTTTTAATACCTGTTTCCTGGTGCAATCAGGTTCATTCCAAAGGTTAAAAATTGGTTCTTCAGAAATAAAATGCCAGGAGCAAGTCTTATCTGGCATGGATTGTGTAGTGGAGTCCAGAAAGGTAATTAATTCATTAAGAGATGGGCCAATTACCTCAACTTTTCCATGATGTGGCAGAATTGTAACAAGAGACTCCCTTGAGCTCCAGAAAGCTTCCTCCAATAGATCACTGATTTCTGCTCTTGCATTTTTGTGTTTTTATTCCTAAAACACCTGCACTCTTTATTCCCAGCAATACAGATATTGCTAATCAGCATATTGAGTTGAAGCTCTGCTTTTGCTTGGATTGATGCTTGTACATCCTCTTCCTTGATTGTACTTGCTACTGGAATCAAAATACTTCATAATGAGTTATTTTATCTTACATTCCATTCATAGCAACTGCAGATTTCATAGCCTAACCTGAGTGCATGTAAGCACCTGACAGTCTTCTTCCAACTTCTGCTTTACATAAGTCTCCAAAGATTTTGCTAAAATATTATTTTATTTTATTTTTTTGTATTTCTCCCCGCCCCTTCCATTCTGGCTTCCTTAAAGCTAAGATGGAGATCCTTTCTTTAATATAGGTAGATCATTGAGGAAGGCAGTGATGCCCACCAAATATAAGCACAGATGGCCCAAATCTGATCCTGTCAAAACAAATAGGATCAGGATTTGGCTCGGACATTGTCTGTGAGATTTTCAAAGTCAATAAAAAGAACAAGGAGTACTTGTGGCACCTTAGAGACTAACAAATTTATTTGGGCATAAGCTTTTGTGGGCTAAAACCCACTTCATCAGATGCATACAGTGGAAAATACAGTAGGAATATATGTAGATAGAGAGAGAAATGGTTGCCATACCAACTCTAACAAGACTAATCAACTAAGGTGGGCTATTATCAGCAGGAGAAAAACAGTACCGTTTGACTGGAAATTAGCTAATATAGTTCCTATATTCAAGAAGGGGAAAAAAGTGACCCAGGAAACTACAGGCCTGTTAGTTTAACATCTGTAGTATGCAAAGTCATGGAAAAATTTTTAAAGGAGAGAGTGGTAACGGACCTTGAGGCCGATGGCAACTGGGACAAATTACAGCATGGTTTTATGAAAGGTAGATCGTGCCAAACCAACCTGATCTCCTTCTTTGAGAAAGTAACAGATTTTTTAGACAAGGGAAATGCGGTGGATCTAATATATCTAGATTTCAGTAAGGCGTTTGATACGGTACCGCATGAGGAATTACTGGTTAAATTGGAAAAGATGGGGATCGAAATGAAAATCCAGAGGTGGATAAGGAGCTGGTTAAAGGGGAGACTGCAGAGGGTCGTATTGAAGGGCGATCTGTCGGGTTGGAGGGGGGTTACCAGTGGAGTTCCTCAAGGTTAGGTTTTGGGTCCGATTTTATTTAATCTATTTATCGCTGACCTCGGAACCAAAAGTAGGAGTGGGCTGATAAAGTTTGCGGATGACACCAAGTTGGGAGGTATTGCCAATTCGGAAAAGGATCGGGATATCCTCCAGGGAGATTTGGATGACCTTGTAAACTGGAGTATTCGTAACAGGATGAAATTCAATAATGAGAAGTGTAAGGTTATGCATTTAGGGATGACTGACAAGAATTTTAGTTATAAGCTGGGGATGCACCAGTTGGAAGTAACAGAGGAGGAGAAGGACCTAGGAGTCCTGGTTGATCGTAGGATGACTATGAGTAGGCAATGTGATGTGGCCGTTAAAAAAGCTAATGCGGTCTTGGGATGCATTAGGCGAGGTATTTCTAGTAGAGATAAGGAGGTGCTAGTCCCGTTATATAAGGCGTTGGTGAGACCTCATTTGGAGTATTGTGTGCAGTTTTGGTCTCCCATGTTTAAGAAGGATGAATTCAAACTGGAACGGGTACAAAGAAGGGCCACTAGAATGATCCGAGGAATGGAAAGCCTGTCATATGAAAGGAGACTCGAGGAGCTCGGTTTGTTTTCCTTAACCAAAAGAAGGATAAGAGGAGATATGATTGCACTCTTTAAATATATCAGAGGGATAAATACCAGGGAAGGAGAGGAATTATTTCAGCTCAGTGCTAATGTGGACACGAGGACAAATGGATATAAATTGTCAGTCGGGAAATTTAGGCTTGAAATTAGACGAAGGTTTCTAACCATCAGAGGAGTGCAATTCTGGAACAGCCTACCGAGGGAAACAGTGGGGGCGAAGGACCTCCATGACTTTAAGATTAAGCTGGATAAGTTTATGGAGGGGATGGTATGATAGGATAACGGGTTTAGTCAATAGATCAATAACGTGCCACACTGGTAATTAGTACAAAGGGTCAATGTTGGGATATTGTTAGCCTTTTCCAGAGGGTCTGGCTGGAGAGTCTTGCCCGCATGCTCGGGGTTCAGCTGATCACCATATTTGGGGTCGGGAAGGAATTTTCCTCCAGGGTAGATTGGCAGTGGCCCTGGAGGTTTTTCGCCTTCCTCCGAAGCATGGGGCAGAGGTCGCTTGCTGGTGGATTATCTGCTACTTGAAGTCTTTAAATCATGATTTGGAGCATTCAACAGCAGAGTCAAGGGAGAGAATTAGTTCAGGAGTGGGTGGATCGGCTTATGTGGCCTGCATCTTGCAGGAGGTCAGACTAGATGATCATAATGGTCCCTTCTGATCTTGAATTCTATGATTCTATGATTCTAACTTTTGTAGTGATAATCAGGATGGCCCATTTCAAACAGTTGAGAAGAAGGTGTGAGTAACAGTAGGGGAAAATTAGCATTGGGAAATAGTTTTTAGTTTGTGTAATGACCCATCCACTCCCAGTCTTTATTGAAACCTAATTTAATGGTGTCCATTTTGCAAATTAATTCTAGTTCTGCATTTTCTCGTTGGAGTCTGTTTTTGATTTTTTTTTTTTTTTTTTGCTGATGATGTGGCTGGTGTGATTAGGTCATTGATGGTGTCCCTTGAATAGATATGTAGACAGAGTTGGCAATGGGCTTTGTTGCAAGGATAGGTTCCTGGGTTAGTGTTTTTGTTGTGTGGTGTGTGGTTGCTTTTGAGTATTTGCTTCAGGTTGGGGGGTTGTCTGTAAGTGAGGACTGGCCTGTCTCCCAAGATCTGTGATAGTGAGGGATTGTTCTTCAGGATAGGTTGTAGATCCTTGATGATGACACACCATCAAGGGCTCATTCACCTGCTCATCTACCAATGTGATATACGCCATCATGTGCAAGCAATGACCCTTTGCCATGTAAATTGGCCGAACCAGACAGTGTCTATGCAAAAGAATAAATGGACACAAATCAGATGTCAAAAATTGTAACATTTAAAAACCAGTCGGAGAACACTTCAGCGTCCCTGGACACTCAATTACAGACCTAAAAGTCACAATTCTTCAACAAAAAAACTTCAGAAACAGACTCCAATGAGAAACTGCAGAACTGGATTTTTTTTCCTGCTGATAATAGTCCACCTTAATTGATTAGTCTTGTTACAGTTGGTATGGCAACCCCCATTTTTTCATGTTCTGTGTGTGTGTGTGTACGTACACACACACACACACACACACACACACACACACACATATACATATACATGCTTATATATATGTGTGTGTGTATATATATATAATATAATCTTCCTACTGTATTTTCCACTGCATGCATCTGATAAAGTGGATTTTAGCCCATGAAAGCTTATGCCCAAATAAATGTGTTAGTCTCTAAGGTGCCACAAGTACTCCTCATTCTTTTTGCTGATATAGACTAACACGGCTACCACTCAAAGTCAATAGGAGCTAAATGCCCTAATTGCAGTTAGTGCCTTTGGAAAATCTTTACTGTTATCCTTTAACCATAGGTACACCTCACCCTCAGATGGTAAGGTGACAGAAGCCCTACAAATACTGAGGGTGGGGGAGAGGTGGTAACTTAATTATATACATTTTGTTTGTGTAGAGGAGACATCAGAAAGGTATGGGTAAAAATAGTACTTGCACATCCAAAATAGATAGTATTTTGCTACTGTAATGCAATACTGACAAATAGTTATTAAATAAGACATTTTACTCTGAGACGTGCTCAAGATATGAAAGCTTATGATAAACAAGCAAAAGTAACTACTGGCTGCAGAACTACAGAAGTCAAATCTAAACCTCTTGCTAGTCTTTTTTAAAAACAAAAACAGAATGCTGTCATTCTTAGTGAATCTTATATTAGTGTTTTGCTCATTTAAATGAGCATAGAGAGCAGCTGCTTTTTGTTCAGGTCATTGCCTTGGATCTTGTATTTACAATGCTAGAAGTATTGTAGCTATCAGAGCCAGTGCAGAGAGATATCCTGTTTCCTTCCGGAAGCCTGACTTGTTAGAATTGAGTGAGAGTTTGAGTCTATGAATTACTGTAGAAAATATCTTTCTCTCATGACGTTCAGCTAGCCCAACCTTAAGCAGTTGTCTGTAGTATGGAAAAAAATGAGTATTGCTAAATAGGGCCAAAGAGAGAGAAAGTGCACATTTCTTATCAAGATGGTTTGTTTTTCTCAGCTCTATATTGCTTATTACTTGGCTGCTAATGTGGATGTGTACTGAATGGAGAGGGCTTTAAGAAATATTGCTCTGTGGACATAGGAAAAAATCCTGCAATGAAGTCTGTACCTAGACCCCTGTACCTTCCTGGGGCCTGTCACAGGGTGAGCTGGACCCTGGGCTGGGTCTCTGCTACACCTGTGTCAAGGTTACTCCACTTCCCCAGGTGAAGGGATGAGTAAAGTAAGAGCCCCCAGGGAAAGCAGATCTGGAAGGGGATGATTCACTAAAGGCCAGGAGAATGGCCAGGAAAGGGCCACTGGTCATGCTGATTAGAATATCAGCATGAGTTTAGATTAGTTTAGATTAGAGGCCAAATAGCCCATTGTTTAGGGTCTGAAGACTAAGGGGTATAGTAAAGGATGGGGTGTATGTTCCCTCTATGCCACCACCAGCAGGAAGAAAAGACGAAAGCCCAAAATTAGAAACTGAACCCAAGTGATGAGATAAAGACTGGGGTGGGAGAAGACCGACTCTGGGAGCAAAGGCTGTGTCCAACAAGTGTTTGGAGTGTTTCTGTTTAGACTCTGACTCCTGCTGGGGAGGACTTTTGTTTCTTAGCTGGAGGGCTAAGTCTCTGAAGCAACCTATATGCACTGTGAGTTCATAGGACCATCAGAGAGGGAAAACTGAAGTTTGACATTGAGGCAATGAACAGGCCTAAAGCCAGACCAGCTAGGTCTCTTCTGTAGGGTCCTGTTGAAGTCAATAGGGATCTACATGGGGTCAAATGTCTACACACATGGAACAACATACCAGACTGGTTACTGTATCTGGCTGTTCTGAAAAGCCCTGTATTGTATCAGTGTCTCTTATTCTTTTCCTAAGATATGGGTCAACTTAAATGTTGCAGGCAAACTAACAGAGAAGTGACATTCAGAGCTCTTAGCTGTTAAGTTATTTGGACTGGAAAAAAAAAGTTTGGCAAGTAGCCAGAGAGGAAGCTTCAAAGGTGTGGGTTTTTTTTTGTTAAAATATGTTTGAATTTACCCATTCTGGGGCTAGAAAGAAATTAACAAGTTAAGAGAAGTTTCAATAATAAACACAATGGCAGTTTTGGTGTAAATGCTGTGGCAGGGTCTGGAGCAAGCTTCATTGTGGACTCAGGTATTCTGTCTCCACAGCAGCTTGCTGCATGATAGGTTTCTATTATGAGTGAGATTTTCAAACAAACTGCAGTGGGAGCCGTGTTAGATTATGCAGAGAGCTTCTGAAAAATTCTGCCGCCATTCAGTCTGGAATCACCAACAGTGCTTGCATTATGGACCTACTTTCTCCCACTCCCAGCCCCACCTCTGACATGGTCCCTGCATTGAAATTTGTAATGATGTGTGGGCATTTAGTATAACATTAGCTAATGGGTATGATTCTCAACTTGCCTATGCTGGTGTAAATCATGAGTATCTCCATTTAAGCCAATGAAGTTGCATTGGATTTATATAAAACTGGTGTATCTATACTTTAATTAGATATTTTCCCTTGCTGTCTTGTTTTCCCAACAATTGATCCCAAGCACCACATGACCCCTATAACTTGGCTCAGAATCTGAGCCAGATTTCCACATCTATGATATTCAAGAGGATTTGAAATTAGTGAAACAGCTTTGCACAGTGTCCATAACAAGTTGTGCAAATAAAAGATCCATTGGGACCTCTATTAAGCTATGAAATATTAAGCTGATTTATTTGAATTAAACAAGTTTAAATCTCTCCATTAAATGAACTAATACTTAAAATACACAGGAAAAAAATTAAGTGAATATACGATAAAGCAATAGTGGTTTTGCTATTTGCCAGGCATGTCACTCAGAATGAGGTTATCACTGATAATGGTGCTCAGTTCTCCAGTTCAGAAATCAAACTGTTTGACAACATTCTATGTTCTGAATAGCCCTCATCTGGTCTTGGATTATGTCAGTCCAAAGAACAACCTGGACAGAAAAACACTTATTAAGGGAAGCTCAGAAAGATGGTAGAGAACCCTACCTTGTAGGCAGAAATCTGACTTACTGGCATCTAAACTGTGGATAAAACTGGAAAGCCACATTGGAGACAAACTGAAACTAGAAAATGCCAGTTAGAAGTGCTGCTGTGGGCAGCATGCACACCACCGTGTAAAAAGGAAAGGTGCTTAGAATTGTTCAAGGAGACATCACATCATATTCATATAACAATTTTCCTCCTGAATAATAAAGCCCATGGTTGAAACACCTTCTGATGATCTAAATTCTCACAATATGCTGATTTACACCATTTGAGGGCCTGGGCCAAAAGTATTTAAACTGGCTCTGAGCCCTAATATTTTGCTATGAGCCAATGACCTTCCACTGTTGGATATAATAATAAGAACCACCTCTACTTTGAGATGAGGTTGGTGCTGGGAGAAAGGAGAACAAAGGTAAAAAAGGGGAGAAAGGTGAAAAGGAAGGCAGGGGGACCAGTCAGGGCCAGAAGTGAGGAGAAAAGCAGCAGAATATATTAGGAGAGGAATAGAGTAATCATTGTCTAAGATAAGGAGCTGAAAAGAAATATTTGTTATTGAAAAATGCTTGCAATTTACTTTTATTACACAAATATGATCAATCAAACTTCAGAATTCTGAATATGTGTGATGCATGATAGGAAATAAATAAAAAATGGGGGTGGTTAAATAGTGGGGGAGAAATTATCAGCCAGCCTGTTCATGCATTTTAAAATGCTTCGCTTCTCAGGTTAGCTATGGGCATACCCTGATTCACAACACACACAAATGCTTGCCCAACAATAGTCCTCATATATGTTGCTGTGTTAGGATTACTGCTGAGCAAATAATTCTTGGGATATTCTTGTCTGTTTTTTGTTGTGGATAAACAAAAATAAGACCAATCACACGGGAAGGGTGGGGTGGAGAAACCCTGATTTGGGGCTCACCTGAAAAAACAATGTTTTGTTTTTTTCTCATCAAAATGGAAAACAAATACAAATACTAGTTCATTTCATTTTAAGATGGCTATTCACACTTTTTCTCTATTTCGTTTAATCTACTTAAAATTTCAAAAGTTTTGACATCTTGCTTCAAAACATCCTAAAAATGTTACCCAAACAAAAATGTGAAACTTTTTAAAACTTTTATCCTCCTCCCCCCAAAAAAACATTTTCCCAAATTTGACCCAAATTATCAGTTTTGATTAATCTCAAATTGCATTTTTCCATGAATAGTTTATCCACCTTTTTTCCCCTCTAGCTCTAGTTAGGACAGCTCTTGACAAAAGAGCAGGATTTCATAGAATCTCAGCTCCATAAGGGATCATTATGATCAGTGAATCTGACATGCCTAACAAAGGCCATAGATTTCATCAAGTGATCCCTCTATATAGCCGAAAACTTTTTGATTGAACTGAGCATAATTCTTTAGAAACACATCCAGTCTTGATTTAAAGATGCCAAATGATTTTTACCACAAGAAAATTCTATCACATTTATTAGTAAACTGTTCCAAAGGTTATCTACCTGATACCATTTTAGAATGGTAGAAATATTGACAGATTTAGTAGTATGATAGCATATAGAGACTCAGATGAGATCAAGGCTCCATATCGCTAGACATTGAACAAATACAGAAGAGAGAATCCCTGCCAGAAAGAGCTTACAATCTGAATAGAAAGAGTAGAAGAAAGGAGATATTACTATCCAAATTTTAAAGATTGGGAATGAGGCAAGGAGAAATTAAGTGACTTGTCCAAGATCACACAGGAAGAGTGAGACAGAACCAGGAACTGAATCCAAATCTCCTGAGTATTAGCTCAGTGCCTTAATCACAAAACCAACCTTCCTGTAAGCAGTCTACAAATTAAGCACTGAATTTTTGTCTGTACATCAGACAAGCAATTCATTGATACAAATCGACCTAGAAAGTGCTACATGGTATCAGTTTGCTTTAGAAGAAATTATCTAGAGTAATGAGAGAGAGTTTGGTTTTGTTTTCCTCCACAAATAATGAATTTTTTAAAAATAAATTATTTAAATGTGCTGGGAAAGTTAGCATTTTTCTTTCAAGAAAGATGAGCAAGGTCAAGATTAAAACAATCAGGTGAAAGACTGGAGGGGTACTGTGATGCTTCCTGTGGGTACGTACCCAAGGCTGTGAGGTTCCTCATTGCCACCTTCCCTTAGCCTGAGGAAGCCTTGACTGTGGCTGCCAAGGGTCAGCTCCCCAACTCCACCAGCCAGAGGCAACACAAGCACCCCCTCTCAGCCTGTGCAGGATCCCTCTGCAGGTAAGCAATGCACACTCCACCTCCTGAGCATGACAAGTTTCTCTCTGAAGCATCCAGCCTCGGGTCTGCTGGATACTCACAGAATTCACAGATCCGTTATTCCTAAAGGAACAGTACACCCCATCCTGACCTCAGGATCACCACTCCACTCAACTTGCAACACTAGATTTGTTTATAGTGAAAACAAGTAGACATTTATTTAACAAAGAACAGAGATTTGAGAAGAAGCAAGTAGAATTAATGGAACCAAATGGTTACATCAAAAATGAGATCATAACCTGCTTTCTAGAGCCTAAATTTAACTAACAAAACATTCTTCTGTCACATACAGGTTAGCTCAAACAGTCTGTCTACCAGCATTAAACAGCCAGACTGGCTGTAATTCTCCATTCATAAAACAAGACAGCTGACAGCTTGTCCCTTAGGTGAAAAATACCTGGGTGTAAATCTGTATCCCAGGTATAGTTCCAACCAACCATTGCCTTCACTGATAAGCAGGGTAATCGCTGCTGCTTGTTTTTTTTTTTTTTCCTTTCCCCTCTATAGAATCTCTGCTGGAGACTTTTCAAACCCTTGATGAGCATTTTGCTCCATGTAAATAGGCATTCATTGTGAAGTATACAATACTCAATTGACATATAGCCAGACAGGCAAATAAGCATCTGAAAGAAACTTGTTTATCACCTTCTGGTGACCAGCCCCAACTCTCAAACTGTAAGAACATAATTTTGAGTATATAAACATAACTTTGTGCATATTATCCATAAATACATTTTGCAATGACTATATCAGTCATTGCAACATGACATCCTTTGACAAACTACTATGTAGCAACCAGACCTAGGGGAACCCATTAATCCTATATACTCCTGTGACTTCTGCAGTTGGCACCAAGAACTCCCTAGGTCACAGGTTCTATTTTATTCATTGGTTTGAAGCAACAAGTGATAAAGAGGGTTTTTAAAAGTTCATTTGGAAATGAGCACTTTGCTTCATAGTATATAAAATACCAGTATGGAGCCAAATATTATTTTCAAACTTTGGAGATAATGTTTTGAAATCAGAGAATGCATTGAGGATTTTTACCTTTTTTAAAGACTATATTGTTAATGTAAAACTGACAGGAACCATTTAGAACCTCAGCCACCAGTGGAAGAGCTGATATCCATTTTAAATGGTAACTACATAACTGACATTTGGAAGAATTGTATTCCAAATGTTTTAAAAAAAAAGTGCAAGTGCAACTTTTTATTCTGTACAATACTAACCCTCTTTTACACCTTGAAACATCATTTAAAAATAATGACCTGCTACATAATTTTAAATGGCCTCTCTGGTCACAGAATATAGTAGTTGTTTTCCAAGATGGCTTCTGTCTACTTACACTGTAGATCCTACTAATGTTATAATTGCACTTTTTTTTCAGTCTAGGAAGAATAGCAGATAATGATTAAAGTGTGGGGAGGGGGAAGGGAAATGATGGATATGGATGTTGTCTTCTGGCTCCATCAAGGGGAATGGGAATGAGGCAGACAGGCCAAAAGGCAATGTCATGCTTTACACTGTTTGCTGACTCAGGCAGAATTCCTTCTGCTGTGGCATATACTGCCTCTATGCCCCAGAAGGGCTTCCATTCTTTAGAAATATGCAGCTTGTGCTTCCCTCTTGCACAAAGCAACTTCTGCTGGTGATTGCAGAGTACAATAACAGGATAATAATTCTGCCTTCACCTAATATCCTTTAGAGAAGCTAATGCCTAGCACAGTGCAGTGGCAAAAGGGGTCCGTGTTCCACACCCATACAGGGCTGGGCATGTTCTAGACAAGAATTTTAAAAAATAGTGTCAGAATGTAGAAACAAATAGAAACAAATGTTAAAGGACAAGTGTATGTTCAGCAATGATTTAGAGGAGGAAAAGGAGAAAGGGTTGGGTAAAGCTTACTCATAAATTATCCCTTTAGTAAGTCATGGATTGACTTTTAAAAAATGCCAGATTAACTTAAATGTGATTGCAACATTTTAGCAGATGAAATTTAAGGAGGCATTGTCCAGTGTTACCTTGGTGTCACTGAGAACAGAGTTTGACTCATAGCAGCTAGCTCTAACCTCCAGTGTCAGTGAATGCCACAGGATGACTACACTTTGTGTGAGTATATTTTGCTTTATAACTTTTAACTGTACATATCCTTAACTTTGTGACCCCTTGATTTCTTTATCATGGGCTAATTGGAGGAAGAGAGAGTGATTTTACTGTTCCCTTCTGAATTTTAACAGCCTCAGTTAAGTTCCCTGTAACTATAATTTTAATGTTTAGTAATGTTTTCTCATGTGTAAATCCCACACATATCTAGTCTAGGCATCTTTGCTCAGCAATCCACCAATGCCTGGAAACTTTTTAAAAACACTATAACAGAGGCTCAAAGCAAAGTAAGCAGTCATCAGATAAGTGGAATGGTTCTCTCATGGATCAATAATTGGTTAAAAGAGAGGAAACAAAGGGTAGGAATAAATGGTCAGTTTTCAGAATGGAGTCAGGTAAATAGTGATGTCCCCAGGGGTGTGTACTGGGACCAGTCCTATTCAACGTATTCCTAAAGTACCTGGACATAGGGGTAAACAATGAGATGGCAAAAATTGCAGGTGATACAAAAATCACACCCAGGTGAGAGGCAGCATAAAGCACAACTATGTCCTGTGTTGGGCACTATTGATGGAGTGGCTGTGCAGGGATGTAAGTCCTTGTATGGCCTTTGTGTTATGGGGGGTCAGGGTCCTCATCCCAGCATACCCTTATGGAAAAATTCAGTTGAATTTAATAAGGGTGAAGGCTGGGATTATTTTTGAAAAAGGGCCTAAGAATTAAGCACCCAAATCCCCTTGAAATGGAGTGACACGTAGCTGCCTACCTTTTTTTTAGGTTCCTTTGGGAAGAAGAAGATAGGGCAGGAACAGGAGGAGAGTTCCAAAACCTATATGGTTGTAAAAAAATGACTCTTAAAAAACCAGATCCTTTGTACAGGTTGTATGATCCATCTTACGGTATTCTAGTAGGGATATAATTCTATAGAAAGGAAATCCATTCTCCAGTAAGTCCTTTAGGACTCTTCCTTAAGGAGATGGGAGACAGGAGAAGGTGTGGATTAGGGCAGGGGTTGTGTGGTCCACATTTAGGGTACATCTAAGCAGTGGTTAGGAGGTGTGAGTCACAGCTCGAGTAGACATACAGGCCCTAGCTCTGCAGTGTGGCTGTGGTGGCACAGCTAGTGTCTCAGGCTACGTAACCAAAGGGTCAACTAGGTGTTTGAAACAGCTTCATGGCCTAACCTTAGGTTGGATTTCATCATCCCAACCTTCTCTCTCCTTTGTACTTTGACTGCTTGCTTACTCAAGCTTTATAAGAGTGGAGTTAATTTATTCCTTTTGTGAGAATTAAGATTCTTTTCATCATGTCTTTGTCTATGATCTAGTTGAAGGTCCATGTGGGACAAACCTCCTGAAGCCAAATGTCAGAAATAAACTTCTTATAAATCTTCCAAGTGTCCATTTTTGCCCTTAATTCTGAAAGGTAGAATAGTTATCTGTGCAAATCTTGAATGAAATACGGGGGTGACAGAATATGGCTGAATATGGTCTCACAGCAAGCTAAAGGTCAGATAGACAGATCTAAGAAGTAACTAGACCTGTCTAGAACATGGCTTCCTGCTACAGAGCATCTACTCTACACAGTCTAGATGGTCATAAATAAATAAATCACCATATAGTGTAACTGGTCACAAAAAGAGCAGCTGAATATTTTTGATAGTTTTAATGTAGTTTGATTTGTAACCCTTATGAATGCAATCCAGAATAATTTTCTTGTCTTCAGTAACAATAAAACAAATATCTATATCTCATATAACACTTTAAAGTAGTAGTTCTCAAAGTGCTTTACAAAGAACTCAGTATTATTACCCCATTTTACCACTAGGGAAACCTAGATATAGAGAAGTGACTTGTCCATGGCCACCCAGCAGGCTAATGGCAGAGCCAAAAGTAGAACCCACGTCTCCAGAGTTCTGGTCCAGTGTCCACTGCCTCCAGTAGTATTTTTTCCCTATTGGAAACTGCTTTTGTGACAACGTCAAAATGTTTTGGGGGAAAGCGTTGATGTAGATGGGGAAAAAAATCAGTGCCTTTTTGTGACTTGTATATTATAACTTACAATATAAAAGTCAAAATAATAAAGTACATATGAGACAACTTGAGAAGGTCCTTTCAATATTTGTGATCCCTACTCCCCCCACCCGAAACTATTTATCAGGAAATTTTGCCTTTTCATTCTAATTCAGGACTGGTTTTTGCCAATTTCCACCCACACATTTATTATTACTGTTGTTCCCAGTCAAGATCCAGGCCCCCTTGTGTTGAATGCTATACAATCACAATGACAGCTGCTGCCCTGCTAATAAGAATTTACAGTCCATGGTCCTGGTCCTGCAAAGAATTCCACCTTTACTCAGTGGCAGTAAAACCACCAGAAAAAATGATCCCTTATAGTTCCCCTTGAAATAGATTTATTTTGAGTCATTTGAGTTATTTAGATTGAGTCATGTAATGGATCACCTAATCCCATTTCATTGTTGAAGTATGGGATTTTTGTTAATTTAACTGTTATGTTCTCCATACTTTCCACTGGGTATTTCAAGCATGTAAGTGTGCACCCTGTTTATTGTCAATGATAGTATATAATATATTCTTGTAAAAGCTCAATTTTCTTCATTGATATTTAAGAAGGCCTAATGATTTACTTATCATTGCATTAATCAAGCCATCAATGAGTGAAATAAATTATGCTCAGTAACTGCAGGGATTTACCGGAGTAAAGATATATGTTTGAGTTTTCCAAGCCATTGCTTATAAAAATAATAATGAAGTACTTTCATTTCCCATATCAACAAAAATTCTCAAAAGGACACAATCTATTTATATAAACCAGTATTCATGTCTCAGAATGAATATAATGATTTATGTGATCTCCTATACATTCTCTGTCACTCTTGTAAGAAATTAATCAATAATTCATAAATTTCAAGGCAAGAAGGCATTGTGATCATGTAGTCTGACCTTCTGTATAACACAGGACACATAACTTCCCCAAAATGATTCCTAAAGCATATCTAAATAATCTAAAGGTACTATTGATATTCATGACAATAACTCAAAGTCAGAGCTGGTTGAAAAGTGCAAGGAAGTATTTTTAAAATGTTTTTCAAATAAAGCCCACAATCATTTGGCCATTAGTCATATTTCTTCACTTCCCTCAAACATTTAAATAAAAATTTTTTGAGTGAAAAAATATTCAGACAAAGGAAGTGGTATAAATGTGTATTCTCACAAGTATTTCTGCTGAAAGGGTACCGCTAGCAACTTTGAAAATTCTGGGAACAGAAATGGTACCATGTGATTTTTAGGGAGCCAATCACACAGCACAAATGGTCCATTATCAGTAACAATTATGCAAAGCAATAGTATTGGGGAATAGTTAGACTTCACAGAATGAAATTTTCATAAGCATGCAGTGAATAATTTTTTAATAAATATTCATAAAAATCAGTTGGTTTTTTTGTGGCTAATTTGTCTAATAAACTGCTTCTACTGAAAGGTAAAATATCGCTGCTGCTGCTGTTGTTATGGTCTTGTAGTAGTGATCTCGTAGTTGGGGCTACATCAGAATTTTCTGTTTTCCAAAGCCTTTACCTCAGAGTCTCACCTTCCCCGCCACCCCCGTTCAGAAGCCTTTGTTGTTTATTTAAAATAAATAAATAAATAAGATGTGGCATTTGAACTAAATTTCATTAGTATTTGTGTGGAATGAACTCAAAAATATAGTTGGTTTGTGCCTGTGTTTGGGAAAATTTGGAAAAAATGAACACACACTCTCTCTCTCTCTCTCCCTCTCTGCCCCCTGCAGCTGCCTGAAGAGTAACTTGTGACATCAGAGATAATGCACTCAGTACTCACTTGCTCCAGTTCATTTGTATGCTTGGGGAGAGTCACTAGTGCTTTAGTTGTCATGGCATTGACTGCCTTTGAGTTACCTCAGACTGCCATGACATCATCACAGAGAAGAGTCCATGGGGCGCTGCTGTACTCTTTTGGTATTATACTGGGGTAAGTAACAGTGTTTCTTTTTAAAGGGTAGTTGTTTAAGTAAATCCATTTATTCATGTCTGAGTATCAATGATTTCACAGCAGAATTTTTGGAAGCATTCACAAGCTATTGCTAAGTTTAAGCACACTTCAGCCAACTTTTCACTGATCTGCCACACAGCATCCACCCATCCATCTCCTTGCTGGTCATCACCTACAATGATGATCCTCCATGATTCCTTCTATAATAAATTCCTCAGGGTTTTTTCCATCGCTAAGCCTAAATTTAATATGTACGTTTTTGTCTGCTAATTGTTATCGTGTATCTGTTTGTTGTTGTTACTTTATAAACTGGGGGCTGTCGCTTTCTATTTATCTTTTTTATTAAGCAGGAAATTACATAAACTTCCTGAGTTTTTCTGTTTATACAATTATACAAGAAAAATCATTTAGAAGCTGCAGTAAAGCTGAAGCCGCATTAAAAAGAACAAAACCAGACATATTTTGTTTGAATACAGTTTAATTATTTTACTTTTAATATGTTGGGTAACACAGTGAAATATCGAGCTTCTCAAAGATAACGACAAAAATACACACTGAAGACAAATGTGTAAGTGCTTCATTATTTCAATATCTCATGATTTTTATTTCTATTAGCAAACTAAGGAAAATCATAAACAACAATCTTCATTTGTTAAAGTTGCTCTCATCAATAAACTAAACAATTTAAAAAATTGGAAACACAAAGTTAAGGATTAAAAGGAATTAACAGGTTACAAAAAGTCAAATACCCTTCAATTAGGATATGCCAGAATTAACAGTGCACATGCAATCTTGATTCATCCCCGTTGTGCATATGCATTTTGATAATCTTTGGGTACATGCAGAAGTGACTACTTGGGAAAAGTCTGTTGTAAATGGTTGACTTAGACTTGGACATGGAAGCAAGAGTTCACGGTGAAATTTAGTGCTGTCTTTAGATTTTGTCAGTTTATAAAATCCTCCTAAACTCCTTTATGCCAGCCAGGGAACTCTGAAGCACAGCACAGCTCCACCTCTGCCATCAAACACACATCTCTACGCTAGGGGAGACTCCTTCATGCCATGTGAATCCTTGGTTGCCTAGTTTATGGTCCATTTAAACTGCTCTAAAACTGTAAACGAGCCATAACGTGGACCAGGATATTTACCTTTTATTTTTTCTACCTCTGGGTCTCAGATTTTGATAAAAGAAACAAAGCAGACAGAATTGTTTTTTAATGTTTCAAGCATGTTTGATGATACTGTTAAGAACTAGCGAATGCACATTTTTTGAACTCTGGAGGCTTTTCTATATTTTTATATCCACCTCATTGCATGCTAACTGCATGCTTGGAACAATGTGAAAGCCCTTCCCTGGCCAAAATGATATCTGAGTCCCTTTGGATGCATTAACCAAAGGTTGTTCATTTGATATTGAAATATGAATCCTTCGGGGGCTGTAATAACATTGATCAACTTATAACTTACCAACATAATACCAAAAAAAAAAAGCACCTGGTATAGGAAATGATTGAGTTAATTTTCCTCAGACAAAAAAGTTGCAGCCTAAGACTAATTGCTTGCACCTGTTCAACTCCAGCTAGAAACTTGAACACTTAATTGGTTTCAATTAGAGCCCAAGACAGGTGCTTATAAAAAGCCTACTGGAGAATAACTCTTCCTTTTAGAAGGTGAGTTAGAAATCTCAAAGGCAATTTTCTTCCCCCACTGAAAGAAATCACCTTTACACAGATTCCCTTAGTATGTATGTCTCCCTACTGGAGTAGTGTATCAAAATGAGGTGAGTTAAGATGTTGGGACATTAATTTTGCAGATGGTGTTGAAATTGAAATTCATGTGAGACTTTAACACTTCAGACTGATTTTTTTTCTCTTTATAGCCAGTTACAAGAAAAAGAATTAAATCAGTCTTCCAGAAACTGTTCTGTGTGAGCAACAGTTAGGGTAATAACTCTACATAGGTTTCAGAGTAGCAGCCGTGTTAGTCTGTAGCCGCAAAAAGAACAGGAGTACTTGTGGCACCTTAGAGACTAACAAATTTATTTGAGCATAAGCTTTTGTAGGCTACAGCCCACTTCATCAGATGCATAGACTGGAACATACAGCAAGAAGATATTTATACATACAGAGAACATGAAAAGGTGGAAGTAGCCATACCAACTGTAAGAGGCCAATCAATTGAGATGAGCTATCATCAGCAGGAGAAAAAGAACTTTTAAAGTGATAATCGATATGAGCCATAGAAGGTGTGAGGATACGTAACATGAGGAAATAGATTAAATTAGTGTAATGGCCCAACCATTCCCAGTCTCTGTTCAAACCTAAGTTAATTATAGCTAATTTGCATATTAATTCAAGTTCAACAGTCTCTCTTTGGAGTCTTTTTGAAGTTTTTTTGTTTGTAAAATTTGCCACCTTCAAGTCTGTCACTGAGTGGTTAGAGAGGTTAAAGTGTTCTCCCGCTGGTTTTGAATGTTATGATTCCTGATGTCAGATTTGTGTCCATTTATTCTTTTGCATAGAGACTGTCTGGTCTGGCCAATGTATATGGCAAAGGGGCATTGCTGGCACGTGATGGCATATATCACGTTGGTAGATGTGGAGGTGAACGAGCCCCTGATGGTGTGGCTGCTGTGATTAGGTCCTATGATGGTGTCACTTTTAATAGATATGTGGACAGAGTTGGCAGCGGGCTTTGTTGCAAGGATAGGTTCCCGGGTTAGTGTTTATGTTGTATACTGTGCGGTTACTGGTGAGTATTTGCTTCAGGTCGGGGGGCTGTCTGTAAGCAAGGACTGGTCTGTCTCCCAAGATCATCTTTCAGGCTAGATTGTAGATCTTCGATGATGCGCTGGAGAGGTTCATGTGCTGTTCTTACCAAATGCAAGTCACATTGAGCTTAGCATAGGAAGTGTTTAAATGGCTGTCCTGCTGGTTTATTAAAATCCTAGAATAACAAGATAAGACCTACATTCTTCAAATTTCGGTGCCTAAATAAAGGTGGTCTGACTTATTTGCTAATAATCTGTGGTTCATATTCCCTACAGTGATCAGTGGGTCAGGCATCTTTGACATGAAAATAGGACTAGTAGGGCAATATTCACAATAAATATTTAGCACCGTCACTCACTTATGACAGTTTCTGCTATTGGTGCCCCCATGGCTTAGTCATGGAGCTTCTCTCAGCTTTCTTATTTCTGCAGTTGCAGGGGCTAATTACGATTCTTTAGAAAACAATAGCATGTACCCATATTTGGCTCCAACACTGCCTTAAGTTACTGCTTTTCTTCAAGGAGATAGAAATTACTGATGGTAAGTACCAGTTAAAATAGGAGGTAACAGTAAGTTTGCCAAAGAGTCTTGAAGACTGAAAGTCCAAAATAAACTTTAAGCAAGTCAGTGATGTAAGCCAATATTGTTATAGTGGAGTATATGTAATAATGGGGCAATCAACATGAAACATTCTTCCGCTTCCAAAAATTCCCTATGATTTTTTTTTCTCCAATCTTCAAGGCTTAAGTATGGGAAAAATAATATAATATAATATAATATAATATAATTAAGAATCATATGTGATAGCTAATCTTACCAGATCCCAGTGATTATCCAATACTTTTATATTGTTGACTTTAAGGGGTGGTGGTGAAGATTATTTTATAAACAACCTCCCTTCCTAACCAATACCGTTTCTTCAGCTGCTACAGTGCTTGGTTATAGTCTTCTTACCAATAAACTAGCTCTAATATGATGTGCATAGCTATTTTGATGTGCTTATCTGTGCTCTTTCCTCCTCTTGGGTGTAGAAGTGTACATTATTTGCTATAACTTCTGCATCTTAGGTTAACACACAGCCTGACAGACAAGGACAGGTTCCTGTTCAAAGGCTGGCTACAAGATCTGCTGTTGGTGGAGCTTCATAGCAGTGCCGTAATGAGGGCGAGGCAAGTGAGGCACCCGCCTCGGACGCGGAAAGCCGAGGGGCACAGAAAAAGCCTTCCTTGCCAGAAGGAAAGCTGTGGTTCTCCCAGCTGCTGCTGCCTCTATGGCAACCAGAGATGCTGGCCGGCAGAAGGCTGAGGGTGAGCAGCTGGCTGCTGCATGTCAGGAGGGGGAGCGGGAAGGAGGCACACGTGTGCGTCACAGCCCTCCCCTCCCCCGGCACCCACCTGGAGGAGACGCTGAGGGGGCTTTCGGTGGGAGACACTGGATCATTGGCAGTGGACCTCACTCACCTGAGCCGCTGCTTCCAGTGAGTGTTTGACCCTGTGATCCACTGCCCCCCACCTGCCACCACTCCTGCAAACACTGGACAAGGGGCAGCTCCATCCCCCTCCCTCAGTGAGGATATGGCGAGGGGCAGCAGGGGAGGAAGGAAGCCACATGTAATGGCAGTATCCTTCCCCCCCAGCACCCACCACCCCCTCCCAGAGCCCACACTCTCTCTCCGGACCCCAAACTCTGTCCCAGAGCCTGCACCCAGCCCTCCACACTCCCTCCCAGAGCCTGCACCCCTCCACCCATCTTGCACCCCACCCCGTGCCCCAGCCTGGAGTCTGCACCCAGCACCCAAACTCTGTCCCAGAGCCTGCACACCTCACCCCCTACACACACACACCCTCCTGCACCCAAACTCTGGCCCAGAGCCTGCACCCCTCACTCCCTCCTGCGCCCCCAGGCCCTGCCCCAGCCCAGAGCCTGTACCCAGCACCCAAACTCCATCCCAGAGCCTGCACCCCCACCCCCTTCCCACACACACCCTCTGGCCCCCAAACTCCCTCCCAAAGCCTGCACCCCTCCACCCATCCTGCACCCCACCCCGTGCCCGCAGGGCTGGTGCAAGGATATTGCACCCTAGGCAAATCTTCCACCTTGCGCCCCCTATCCCAACCCCTCCCCCCAGAGCGTCACTTATTATAAACTTTAAAAAATGAATACTGTATAACATGGCATTGTTCATTAGAGTTAATTCATGGTCAACTTGAAAATTTATTAATTTCATTATTTAGTCTACATATTTAATGAAAATAAATGAATAACCTGATAGGGTGTGGGGCTGTCTGGCTTCAGGCAGGGGGGTACAGCAGGAATTGGCTGGGGACGGGGGGAAGTGGGGCTGGCTGTGGGCAGGGGGTGTGGGGCTGGCTGGAGGCAGGGCAGAGGATGTGGGGCTAGCTGGCTTTGGGCAGGAGCTGGCTGGGGGTTTCTGGCAGGGGAGGGAGAAGGTGAAAGGAGGCAAGTGGTGGGTGGGGGACTGACTAGGAGGGACGCAGCTATGGGGCGAAGAGCAGTGTGATGGTGGGGCCGAGCAGGGAGGGGGCAGGTCCTATTTTACTGCTGTGATCTGGTCACCCTATGCGTGCCGTTTCTCCCCCCACACACCTTCCTGTTTGGCCCACAGCTCTTTCGGGGTGGAGGGGCAGCGCTGGGGAAGGGAGGTTTGTTTCTGCGGGGCTGGGCAGCGCTGGGTGTGTGTTTTTCGGGGGGGATGGGCGGCGCTGGGGGGCAGGCGCAATTTTATATTCTTGCCTCGGGCACAAAAATAGCTGGTTAGGGTTCTGCTTCATAGACTTCAAAGGGGCTGCACAGCACTTTGCCTGTATGGAGTAATTTACAGGTCTTAAGGCTCTTCGGTCCTTCTTATTGAGGTTGAGGAGAGCTTTGCCTTTGACTTGAATAGAGCAGGATCTAATCTTACAAAAACCAACAAGGGATGATAGATAAGAGAGGATGATGTCATGGGAAAGACTTAGAGAGAAGGTAATTGGATTTCAT
The DNA here is from genome assembly GCF_020497125.1 of Mauremys mutica. NCBI lineage: Eukaryota > Metazoa > Chordata > Testudines > Geoemydidae > Mauremys > Mauremys mutica. The sequence continues at coordinate 51,392,436 of NC_059079.1, read as the reverse complement.
TTGTTACATAAATATTTTCTTGTTTCTTCCTTCCTCCTCCCTCTAAAGTATCACTAAAATTTTGGATCTTGATCCTACAGCTGACCCCACACGTAACCCTCAAGGAGGATGAGGCTTCATGTGGGCACAGGAGCCTACTTGTGTTAATTGCAGTGTTGCGAGGCCTTAAAGTTATGCATTAGTGGACAGATCCTGAGCTGATGTAAACTCTCATGGCTCCTTTGTCTTCAAGTTCAGGAGCTGCACATTACAGTGTGAAGAAACCAAGTTTGTGTGTAGGGTAAAAGCAGTAGGCTGGAGATCTGTACACAGAGGTGAAAATAAGCTGGTACAGTCCAGTACGGCATACCGGCAAGAGCCAGTACGCTGTGCTGGACTGCACCAGCTTCCGCAGTGGGGATTTAAAGGGCTCTGGGCTCTCTGCCACAGCGGGGAGCCCAGAGCCCTTTGAATCCCGCCCGCAGCTCGGGTGGCCAGGCTGGGGCCGGAATTTAAAGGGCTCAAAGCTCCCGTGGCTGCGGGCACCCCAGAGCCCTTTAAATCCCGCCTGGAGCTCCTGTGTCCGGGCTGGGGCTGAATTTAAAGGGTTCAGAGCTCCCCGCAGTGGCAGGAGCTCTGGGCCATTTAAATTCCGCCCGTAGCTCCGGCAGCCGGAGCTGCGGTGGGAATTTTAAAGGCCCAGAGCCCCGCAACGGCCGGAGCCCCAGAGGCTCCCAGCCACCTTTGCAGCTGGGAGCCCCGGGTTGATTTAAAGGCCCTAGGGCTCCCAGCCAGAGCTGGCACCACCTCTCACCATCTTGAGAGGCACCACCTCTTCTGGCTGAGGCCACGCCTCTTCCAGATGAGGCCATGCCCCCCTCAGGACTCCGACAGAACCGGTAAGTCCTGTAAGTTACTTTCACCCCTGTCTGTACAGGAAGACTAACATGAAGTGGGTGTTTTTAGAGGGATTTAAAGAGAGGCTCTCATTCTAGGAGCAGAGCCCAAGTCTTCTAAACAAGAATAAACTTGATTTGAAGGCCCTGGTGTTTCCATCCATCTGCCCTGCAACATTTTTCAAACTAATTCCCAGGACTGCTAACAATAGTCTGTAAATTGAACCATTTATTTCCAGAGAGAGCGTTCAAGAGTAATTTAGTAAATCTGTTTGGAAAGAGATGCTGACATCCTGAGGCAGGTTATCAGAGGAGTTTTTTTAGGTAATTTTAAAGGTATTAAGTGTTTTGTTTTTATTTAAGAAGCCATTCTAGTCCTAAACTGTTTGTGATACATATTGCCAGGCTGGTTTTCTTAAATGATTAAATAAGATGCATTTCCCTGGAGGTCAGGCAATGGCTTAGGGATAATCTTAGATTGTTGCAACTCAAAAGATGCATTAAAATCATATAAGATGGTAAATCCCCAAGCAATGGTAGTTTAGCATATGAATTTTAGTATTCTTTGAGACCTTTTTTGCTGGAGAATATTATTCTTGTTTATGAAGGGCTCCATTTGTACCAATGAGAGGTGGGTTCCTTATATTGATTGCTGGGTAAAAACAAAAAAGAGAAAAGATTTGATGAATTGTCATCCTTTTAATCTTTAATTTGGATTTCATAAACTTGTTTAAAACTTTTGGTTTCCTAGGAAGTTGAAGAATCACGAGCTGTGAGGGCTCCTTGATGTGGAAAATGATCTTTTGTCTTGTTTCTGGAACGTACTTGATTTGGGTTTTAAAATGTGTGTATTAGGCATGGGCAAATGGTTTGCAGTTAAGTTTTACAAAATTTGTCGTCATTGTATAAATAACTTTGCTATAATAATTGCATTTCTGTGTGGAAAATCTTTAGGCCCAGATCCTAGAAACAACTTGTGAGTAACTTCATGCATGAGAAGTCCCGTTGATTTCATAGTTGGGGACTCATTTATTATTGGGCTGCTTCTGAATAATTTGTCAAATGAGAAGTTACCAGTCAAATTCTGTGTAGACTTTATAATCCATGGAGTTTGCCATAATTCAGTGTGATCATTAGCTGTCAGTCAAAAGCACATTTGGGAGGGAGAGGAGGAAAAAGGATGAAATGACCCTGAATGTCTCCTGTGCTGGGTACGAACATGAAATCTGAGGTATAAAGTTATGCGATTACACCTTTGCATCAATCCTCTCTGATGTTTTACTGGGGAACTAGTATTAAACCCACAAAGGTTAACTGAACAAGTTGGTGGCTGGACTTTCTCTGTCATATCTACCAACTATAGGGGAAATTCTGTAAACCGTTTCATGTAGACGGAGCCCTACACTAACATGATATCTCATTGACTTCACTACATTTCCATGCTGCAAAAAAAGGCAACATTTACGGGGCTAAAACCTTGGCTCTTTGAGGCATTGGACTGTCTTCAGTCTGTCTTGTACTGTGCATTGTATAATGTAATTTAAATCTACTGAATAATCTATTAAGTGTTGTGCTTTCCCTGAAGTCAAGGCATATTGCCAAATCTTCTAGGCAATTAGAAGGAAAGGGGATGAAAACTGTAAGGAGAAAAGTCACCCATGATTATGAGATTTGGAAGATATCCTCCATCGATTATGAACAGTTTATATCATGCTGGAAATATGGCTAGAAAGCTCAAGAGGGCAGATTTTTGAGATTTTTAAAACTTTCTGTTTCCAGCTAAAAGTATTGGAAGAACAACGTTCTCTAATGAAGAGCTCTGTGTGGCTCAAAAGCTTGTCTCTCACCAACAGAAGTGGGCCCAATAAATTATATTACCTCACACACCTTGTCTCTTTGATAGTACATCAGCAGTTTTGTTTCCAGTATTTCTCCAGGACATAAGTTGTAACTGGAGATGCTTATGGAAAAAAAGTTTTAGAATTTTCAGAAATGTTTGGCTTGCTTCAGAAAGTGGTCAGTTTTCATGATACATGATCCTGGCTTTTTTGACAAACCAGCTCATCCGCTCCAATGTGCCTTATATCACATTTGTCCTCTTATTTAAACTTATTAACCTGAAGTATTAGACTGCTAGTTAGTTCCACAAAGCTTCTATTTTCAAAATCCCTAAATATCCTATGTTTGTAGCCAGGTTATGCAGATAAATATTACATATTCACATGATATAAAAATCTGGTCAAGCTTAGACTATTGTTTGAAATAGTTGAAAGTAACATTCAAGATCCTGTTTTCCAGGAGGACAAAAATACAATCTAGCTAAAGAAATTTTCTGCAGCTGGTTAGACCTTAACTAGAAACCTGAACAAACGATTGTCTCCAATGAGTGTCCTTCAGAAATCTTTGATATTTCTGCTGAATAGGAGCAGTAATCAGTCAGTAAAATGAAGATATTGTAATAAATGTCCAATAAATACATTTTATTTATTTTTTAACTAAAGCTTTTGCTACTACATTTCATAAATTCAGTGTAGGTTTCCTGAAAAAACTAAAATTATGTCCAGATTACTGTTAGGAATATTGTTAAGCAGAATCTTAAGTGAACTTTCACACTTGATCATACAAGAAAGAAAGATCTGTGATTTTTACACTTTGCAGCGAGTTGAAAAGGCTTTCCTAGGCAGAGCTGTGTCAAACTTCAATATTGAAATGCAAAGCTGGAGACTTAGCTGAGCCTGGCCTGATTCAGCTCCACAGAAAAGACTTTGAAACAGGGATGGTTGTTGCAGATGGAAGCAAGACAAAATGTGATTGTTTTCCCTAAATTTCACTTGGCACTTTTGGATTTGTTTCATTGCAAACTCATGTCATGAAGGAGGACTGTAAGAGGATCAAATAAGGGAGACTCAAATATACTTTTGTATAACATTAATAAAAATTGAATGCTAGACTGAGAGTTAAAATAAGAATCCCCTTACTTGGTCTACTCTGATCTTGAGTCTGAATATTCAGGGGTAAAAAGGGCTACTTACCTTCTTGCTCACTCAGTGGAGCTGGTGTGGGGACTTATTTCAACTTCTAATCCTCTACTCTTACTGTCTGAGTAGCTGAGCCAGCACAGTGAGGTAGGTAGTAATTCTCAGTTGAATCAGACTTACAGTACATTAATCACCCCAGGAGAGAGGGGGAAGAAGGGACAGAATTTTGCTTGGGGGGAGGGGGGTCCGAGCAGCAATGTTTCATGAGGCTATGGCTGGTGCAACCAGCCAGAGGTTACACACTCGCTACCCAGAGCTTAGGGTTCTGCCTAATGTCAAGATCTAGCTCTGAGGTCTGCAATCAACTGCTACTCGATGCAATCGATTTCTGAAAAGGAGGGGAGTTTATTCAGATGCCATATGTATTCTTTTTATAGACATTGATTGAAACTTTAAGCATGTTCCAACTTTTACAATCAAATTGTTTAATGCAGATTATACTTGTACAGACAACCAAGAAATATACCATTTATTACATTGTATATGTTTTGAGCAACGTTGGGGCGGCGGGTGGGGGAGATGGAACACTTGTTGGAATTTGCTGACTTGTTGAAATCCAAATGTTCTAAGGAGCTAGTTTGATATCTAAGAGGTTCTGATGAAACATAGGCAGGCTTACAGGCAATGTGGCTCCAGGGCAGCTCCACAGACAGACTGTCTATGAGCTGGGGCTCCATTTCCTTTCACAAAGAATTTTGAGGTTTTGTTCCAAATTGAAACACAACCAACTTTTGAAAGAACACTATCCAAATGAAAACTATAACTTCTTGTTTTGACAGATGAAATTCCATTAAGGACTATACTATTATATAAGACTGAAATATGCATCAAAATGTAACCAGGATGTAGCCTTATTTTCATGAAGGATATAAAGGTGGATGATATCCATGGTGATCCTGCTAGCATGACAGAATAGATGGATTATGTGATGTCACTTGTTAACAGATTAAATAAGGTGTTTGTATGGTAACCTTGAAATGATTTGACTGTTCTAGATATTAACTAGCTTAGAGTTGAGACATAACAGACTTTAGCATCTATCTGGGTCAATTAACAAAGAAGATGACTCTCAAACTTTTGAATTAATTGAGAGGGTTACTGCAATTCATATGAAGCTTCTGTTTTAATTTTGCTTTTGAGGATTTAGATCTCATTGGTCCAAGGAGAAATAGAGAGTCAGGACTATACAAAACTTCACTTTCTTGCTCAGTGCAGAAGTCATATGAATATTCCTCATGATGACTAGATTCTAGATCACTCATTTTTAGTAGTGCTTTACTCCTTAAGTGAGCCAACTGATTTCAATGGAACTGGTGGAGTCCCATACTTATGCTAAGTAGCATAGCAAAATCTAGCCCATAGTTGTGCAGCTGCAAATAGATGGTGCAGAAAAATGGAAGCGTGTATTTCAGTGATTTGATTATTTTTTAATTTTAACTTGTGAATTTTGATTAAGAGATTGTGTCCTTATAGATGATTCAGCTGATTTCCTGAATTTAGAGGATGACTTAAACAAACCAGAGTTAGTGTAGAAGAAAAGGAAGCCCTCTGAAAAGTCACACCTGAACTGGGCACCCACAATCAGTTCTCAAATTTTGGCCTGTAACAATTACTCTCTGCAAACTGAAGTAGATATGTAACTTTCAAAGGAAATGAAAGTTAAATGTGCTTCTGGCATAGTCTAAGTAGACATACAATTGGTAAGAAATGTTCTTTTCTCTTCTGGGATCATTTCAGGATCAGCTTGAGGTGAGGATTTTTTCATCTTTCTTTTCCTCACAGTCTGTCACTGATTTTGTTCAGATCTTTTGGAGCTGATTGTCCTCTTGTCAAAATTTAGGGAACAAGGGAGAACACAAATGATTATATATTCTGCTTTTTGGTTATCTTTAATTGTTAATATAGTTTTGTACTCTTTTTTTAGAACTTTGAACAATATGGAAGCCTTCTTTTAAGATACTGGGGTCTCAGCAAATACTTGCAAAATCTTGATAAGGCTCTATAAACACTTGATGAAACTTCTTACCTCTTAAATTTTTATATTTAGGCCTTAGCTAAATTGGGGAGTTGAGCACCTGGTGTAGCTACACCAGTGCAAATCCTCAATGTAGAGATGTTTACTCCACTTACTCCAAGTACTCCCATTAAGGTCAATGAGACAATTTGAGGATTAAGGTGCTATCAAGCATAATTAAGGTTGTCAAAATCTGGCCCGAATTCTGAAGAATTTTATTATAAGGACAGAATACAGCTTAAGAAAGATTTACAATGGGAGAAACTAAAACAGCAAGTGTAGTAAATACAAATTTGTCATCAGTGATCTGTATGGCACACTAGTTATTTTTATTTGAACTACAAACCATTCCTCAGTTCTGATTAAAATTCCATCAGGTAAAATATATTTACAGACTCATGAAAAGGCTTTACCCAAAACATAGCTTGTTGGACTAAAACTTTTGATTCCAAAGTAGATATAATAGGTTCTCTTAATCAGCCTTTTCTAACTTATGGAACTTTTTATTATGAAGCTGTAAAATATCCAGATTCAACAAGCAGATCCTCTAAATATGCAACTGTACAAAATTGCAACAGTTTCTTTACACAACACTCCACCAGAGGACACTGAAGAGCAAAGAATCAGTAATTAGAATCACTCTGTGAATCACAGCGTAATAAATCTGTAGCTATCCTCGGGTGCTTCCATTCCCCTATCTACATGGTTCACCCAATTGAGGCTATATATTTTGATATGGCTTGTTTTTTCCCTTGCTACTATTTGGTTTATGTAACAGTATAATCCCTGCATTTATTAATAAAGCAGAAGAGAATAATAGCATCCTGTTCTGGGCAACACACTTGAAAAGTAACTCATTTTTGCAGCATTATTACACAAAACCCAAGCACTTCCTAATTATTTTTAACCTAGAAATTGGATAACATCAACCAAAATGTATTACTAAAGCTTTAGTGCTACCATCTATAATGAAGACCTACATTGTGCCATATAACTTGTTTTTTTAAAACAGCATTTACTAAACACTGTATCTGTCTTTATCAAGTAGAATGTATGTTTGTGTGTTGGTACACATGCACAGCAATGAAGTAGGCCTGGGTATCATGTTAACAATGAACCCTGAAACAAAAGAAATCATATAGTATGAAGTGAGTGATAACAGACTTTTTCATGAGGTTTTCTCCAGTTGACAGGTGATGTTGTTAAACATGGAATGGGTTGATCTTGATAGTAGTTCCAGTAACTTCAACAGGGATAAAATGTTAAACAAAGGATATAGTGAGGCATGTTTCAGCTTCTCACGCTCTAACGTAATCAGCAGCAATTTCAGTAGTGCATTTTCTCCCTCTGATTCCTTGCTCAGTGCAGATCACCATCTCTTTGATTATGGAGAGCTCTCTGCTGAGAGACACCAATTATTTTACTAAAACTAAGAAATTAGCAAATTATGTTTAGTGGCAGTCAGTTGCAGTAGGGCAAACTCCAACCACCCAATACTTTAAAATGTAAGGGGAGACTTTGGGGTTCCTTTCCACCTTCAGATTTCTTACAATGCTATCAATAACACACTCCATAAAGCTTTCATTTCATCTTCAGCAGGTATCCAAAACCAATACCTGTCCCCAACTGTCTCCAAACTTGCTCTTTAGTACAAAATGTTAACATTGACTTCAACAGTGTCAAGGACGAATGACTTCCTGAATGCATGGACTGTGATGGTCAGATGTGTTGAACTGTTGATATAAAAATATGTGAGGTCACTGCTAAGGCTTTGCATTTGAGTGCAAGTGTGATGCACTCTCTTGATGGGTTATTCTAAAGAAGCTGTGCTCTATGGGTGAGGTGGGTCACAACTGGAGCTGGTCTGGAATCTTCCACCAGAATGACTTTTCTGATGGAAAATACCCTTTTTGCAAAATTGAAATTTGTCCACTGGGAAAATTGTAATGATTGCTCCCTGGTTGCCTGTCCTGAAGGATCTCTTGTCAAGAGCCTTTTAGGCAGCCAGCTGGCAAACTGAAAAAATCCATATTAGTTCTCCAGGAATGGAATTTTTTCAGATTTTGTCCCATGAAAAATTACCAAGGTTTTTACTATTCATTGCAAAAACTGATGATCCCTTCCTTGCCCCCCGCCCAATTCCATTTTCCAGTCAGCTCTAGTCACAGTGCTGTAGGGAGTACAGCATAAATGAATACTGTCTGGGCCATGTTCACTTCTGTCCTCCAAAGCCCCTGCTGGTTTGAGCTGGAAACATTATCCTGATGAGTGAAAGCTAGCCCTGGGCCCTGAAAGGATTTTTAGGGCCTGACCAACCTATGGAAAATAGAAAATAGCTTCAAGTCTGAAATCTTAAGTACTGTAATACTAATGTAACTCCAGACCCTGCATTAACATTATGTACAAGTGTCCTGACATAAGACCAAAAAGCTAATTAGTGAGCAAACATAAATATACACTCTTTTAATCTTTGGAGAATTGTACCAGTAAATATTTATTACGCGATGTTCCTGTATTTTTACTGCTTTTTGTTTAAACTACAGTTTAGGAGTAAAAATGGTCCCCAGTTCTGTTACAGTCCCTAGTACAAGTAAATATTGATTTAAAATTCCAGTGTGTCTATTCTCTGAGCCTCCAGCAATCAGCTGCTAAGAACTTTGAGCTTGTTTGTTTTTAATTTTCTGCAAAGCTGCTGGTTTTGAATGGTGCTGATTTGACATCTCTCCAGACTGATGTCCTCCTGTTTACCAAATAGGTACAGCACAACTTTTATTGCTGCTGCCCACCTTTCAGTGTGCCTTGTCTGATATTGCAGTGTCCATCCAGTTAGTTATTTTTCTCTCGGCTGGAACTGCCAACCTGTGTACCAGTTGTGGTAGCATTTGTAACTTAAGCAACATGCTAATAACACTTGGGACTGTATTTCATTTTCCCTCAATACTGTAATGTCTGCCTTTCCATTCCCTGAGGGGGGCTAAACAGGTGAATAAGCCCTAACTGACTTTACCTGAGGCCAGATAATGTTATAGAAGAATACACCCACCCAAATGTGTGTGATTTGTCTTCTGTTGGGAGTGTATATCCAGCTTTTGCCATTATGATTCACCATCCGTAATGGGGTGTACAAACCCTATTGTGAGCTTAGGCAGGAGGGGGGAGGGGATCCTCTCCTGTCTTCTGGCAAGCAGCTTGACCTCACCCACATGCAGCTACCAGAACTGCCAAACATGGAAGCAGGCACTCACAGCTGTCGAATAGACAAGGCCTACTATAAAGGAGAGAGTGCAGAGAAGGAAGAGGAGGCAGAAGTCCCTAGGACAGCAAAGGGGCACACCCCTGCACCAGGCTACCTACCCAAGCACAGCTAAGAGAGAGAGGCATGCTTTTGGACTCAAAGGTCAGAGTAAAGAACCCTTCTCATGGGGAAAAAACTAAAAGGGTCCCAGCAAGGACAGCAGCAACCCTCCAAAGGACCAAACCAGGAGTCAGTGACACCATCTTAGAATCATATTAGTTGTGTTGCTGTTCTTGGACTGTTACTAAAGTCAGAGCTGTCTCTTTACTGGTATGGTTGACCCTAGGGTGACCAGACAGCAAATGTGAAAAATCGGGACGGGGTGGGGGTAATAGGAGCCTATATAAGAAAAAGATTCAAAAATTGGGACTGTCCCTATACAATTGGGACATCTGGTCACCCTAGTTGACCCAGAGGCTAAAAAGTATCTTTCTCTGATCTAGACCTTGCTATTGTGATCATGTCTTGGTAACTTCAAGACCATGTTGCTACGGTACTTGAAAAAGCACTTGAAAGCTTAGGCTACTGCAGTCTATACTAGTTGATCGCTTGAGTGGAATGAACACTACCGCTATTTATCATCTTTTTGTTCTGTGTTTGTACAGTGCTAGCCCAGTGGGGTCCTGGTCCATAACTGAAGTTCTCAAGTGCTACCTCAATACACCTAACTCATTAATAATAATCCTGACTACCTTGCTGCTCCTAGCTAAAACTGGAGGCGTTGGTTATGCTCTATAAAGATGAGTTCTCTGTCACTGTCCAATCAAAGGAATCATATTTTCCTAATAGTTTCTGATATCAGTTCTGGCATTAAACTCCTCACATCAGCAGCCTGCTGTCTTTGCTATAATCCAGTTCCTTTAACTCTGATCTTTCCAGCACTGTTGTACAGCCTGAGTTTGAGCCTCATGAGGACACCATAATACTAATTTGTTTGGTCTAGCTTCAGTGAGCTTTATTGTTTAATATTGGGCAGTTCTTGTTATGGAGAAGGGATTCAGTTGTTCGGTCTACTAAGCAGAAAGCCTTATTTTTGTTTGTTCTAATGATAGATTTGTTGAGGCAAGGCATCAGTGTATCTGGAAATGGGTATCAATATAAATAAACAAATGTGACTCAACTCCTTGTGGACAGGTACTGAAATCAACATGCTACCACTTGCCAATTTCACTCTAGAGAGCATAAGGCTAGCATGGATAATGGATGGTGATAGTAATAAAGATGGAAGATGGCAGTTAAGAACATGTACAGTACAATGCTGGGAAAATACCCTTTTCTCATCACCAAACTATACATGGTGGGAAACTAAAGACCTACTAAAATCAGGATGAATTTTTTTTTAAAAAGAAACTTTGGTATTTTTTATAAAAAGTCTAGCAGTATGCAGAATCCACTGAGCTACACTTAAAAGAAAGGAAATTATCTTTTTCCAGCTATGTGAGAACAAATGTAATTAGAGATGTCAATAAATGCAGAAGCAATGTGAAAAGGTAGGGGAGAAGGAACCTGTCATTGCCTTGCCTCTGATTCATTGAAGTATTAATCAGTGTTCTAATCACTAGCAGTACATCACATAACACTTTATTACAATTACGATCACTTAAGTTCTATCTGAAATACAACATAAATAGAAATATTTTATGACAGCACAGTGGCTATTGTAAAATTGAAGGTTAAGAGTAGAATATGTAATGCTGTAAAACTAAACACTATACGTTGCAAATCCCTTTAGTCAGACTTCAGGGACACTGGAAATCTTCCAGTAAACAGGCTTTAGCTGAGCAGGGAAAGTTAGCTGGGCTCCCAGCTGTGATGAGCTTAATGTTCTCCCTTCTTGAGTGTGGAGGAATCTCAGGGCATCTGTAAAATCCCATAAGACAAAACTGAACTTGTTTTTAGTTGCTAAACTGAGTTAAATATGGTTGTATTGTACTTCAAAATGTGAAGTTTGGGGATTTTTGATGGGCACACTGGCAGGTGGTGAGGAAGAAGTGCCAAATCTGTCCTGTCTTTATCTGCGATGACCTTATCCTTCCTCTTACAATCTGGCCTATGACAAGAGAATTTAACTTCTCACCATGTAGTTTCTACCCTAAACCCCACCCAGCTCAAGCTCTGTTCTCCATCACACACAAACTAAGCTCTTCCCATGCTTTTCTTGCTCTGCTCTCTCAGGCGAGTTTGCTTATATCACCCAAAGTGATTGCTTTCTGTTTAAATTATCAGAGCTGGAATAATGCCATGTGAATTGGGAGAGAAGTCATTCACCACAAGTGAGTAGTTAAAGATAGTCAAAGAAAATGCCTCATAGGCTGAAATATATTTGTGCAACAATTATGAAAAATAGATATGCAAAAATCAATCTGTTCAGACAACTTGCAAATGGGACAAAATGCTAAATCAATCGGGTGATTTGTTTGATATGAATATACCTCCTAGCTCTGGTTGTTGCTATGCTACATACAATGGACACTCAGACTTCACCATGACAACATGGAATTCCTATCCTTCTGCTCTAAATATATATGCCCTTATTGCCTAACCCTTTCTGCTGTTTGCAGTGTAGGGTATAGGATAGAGATGAACAGTTTCAATTCTATCCAGCAGAGGTAGCCAATTTGTTAAAATGTTAATCATTTTGAAAACTAACTAAATCATACTGAAGTTGAAGATGATTATACTTTGGTTAATATGAGGTGGATTGGGTTCATGGGAGGACACAAGTCAAGTGTTTCAATGAGTTGAAAAGCAATGTGTAGCCCAGATAAAGAGAATGGAAGGAAGTGCTAAGAGTGGAATGACCCTTTCAGGTACTCCTAGACAAATGTTCAGATCACATGTAATAAGCAGGATTAATTTGAGGTAATGCTGAAAAAACGAGTATTATTTTTCAAAGCAATTATAGAAACATGGTGAAATTTGCATGAGTGGAATATCAGCATCGTTGTACATAATAAACAGGGCACAAAAGGGGAAATGGTAAGTGGGACATTCCTATATATAAATTAGAACGAAAACACCAAGAAGTGACATGCATGTTGTGTGGAGTATCATATCGTTATAAGTATGTGTGAGGTGGCTTTAAAAAAAAAAGCCAATAGTTAACTCCACATTCAACATAGACTATTGTGTGCTTCCCAGAGCAGAGTTGAAGCTTTGAGCAGATTGTGGCTACTGTGGTGTTCATTGGATGTAAGGTAAGAAATTTTTTTTAAAAGTAGTTAAGTACAAGCTCCATACAGGTAGAAATTCTACTTACTTCAATAAGGACTTGTCTACACTACAAGACTATTTCGAATCTACTTAAGTCGAATTTGTGGATTCGACCTTATGAAGTCGAATTTGTGTATCCACAGTAAATACACTAATTCGAATTTCTGAGTCCACAGTAACGGGGCTGGCGTCGACTTTGGAAGTGGTGCACTGTGGGAAGCTATCCCACAGTTCCCGCAGTCCCCGCTGCCCATTGGAATGCTGGGTAGAGCCCCCAATGCCTGCTGGGGGAAAAATGTGTCGAGGGTGCTTTTGGGTAACTGTTGTCATTGAACCGTCAATCACGCCCTCCCTCCCTGAAAGCTCCAGCGGGAAATCTGTTCGCGCCCTTCTCTTGTCAGTTACAGCGCGTACGCCACAGCACTGCGAGCATGGAGCCCGCTGCGATCATCGCTGCACTTATGGCCGTTGTCAACTCCTCGCACCTTATCGTCCACCTCTTCCACAGTCAGCTGCTGAGAAATCGGGCGAGGAGGCTCCGGCAGCGCGGTGAGGACAGGAATTCACAGAGTGGCGCAGACCTCTCACAAAGCAGGGTACGCCGCGCCGTGGAGATCATGGTGGCAATGGGTCAAGTTCATGGTGTGGAACGGCGATTCTGGGCCCGGGAAACCAGCACGGACTGGTGGGACCGCATAGTGCTGCAGGTCTGGGATGAATCACAGTGGCTGCGAAACTTCAGGATGCGTAAGGGCACTTTCCTTGAACTCTGTGACTTGCTGTCCCCTGCCCTGAAGCGCCAGGACACCCGGATGCGAGCAGCCCTGAGTGTGCAGAAGCGAGTGGCCATAGCCCTCTGGAAACTTGCAACGCCAGACAGCTACCGGTCAGTAGCGAACCACTTTGGCGTGGGCAAATCTACCGTGGGGGTTGCTGTGATTGAAGTAGCCCACGCAATCGTTGAGCAACTTCTCTCAAAGGTAGTGAATCTCGGAAACGTCCAGGACATCATAGATGGCTTCGCCGCGATGGGATTCCCAAACAGCGGTGGGGCTATAGATGGGACTCACATCCCTATCCTGGCACCAGCCCACCAGGCCAGCGAGTACATTAACCGAAAGGGCTACTTTTCAATGGTGCTGCAAGCACAGGTAGACCATAGGGGACGTTTTACCAACATCTTCATTGGGTGGGTGGGCAAGGTTCATGATGCGCGTGTGTTAAGGAACTCTGGTCTGTTTAAACGCCTCCAGGCAGGTACTTTCTTCCCGGACCACAAAATAACGGTTGGGGATGTGCAGATGCCTACAGTGATCCTCGGGGACCCAGCCTATCCGCTAATGCCCTGGCTCATGAAGCCCTATACAGGCGCCTTGGACAGAAAGAAGGAACTCTTCAACTACCGGCTGAGCAAGTGCAGAATGGTGGTGGAGTGTGCTTTCGGACGTCTCAAGGGGAGATGGCGGAGCTTACTGACTCGCTCGGACATCAGCGAAAAGAATATCCCCGTAGTTATTGCTGCTTGCTGTGTGCTACACAATCTCTGTGAGAGCAAGGACGAGACCTTTTTGTCCGGATGGGAGGTTGAGGCAAATCGCCTGGCTGCAGTTTACGCTCAGCCAGACACCCGTGCCGAGAGAATATCCCAGCAGGAAGCGCTGTGTATCCGGGAGGCTTTGAAAGCAAGTTTCCTTGGAGAGCAGGGTAACCTATGACTCTCCACTTGCTTTCAAAGAAACTGACCCTGGGCCTGTGTCTGTATGTGTCGATTTCGATCTGCGGTTACATACCCCATTCTCCAAGTTTCCCCCACTTCCAAAGCACATTTTAAAGCAAATTAATTGTAACGCTCATTATTAATAAATCTTTGTTTTACTTAGCATTTCTGTTCAGGTGTTGAAACATGGACGCATACTGTGCTGGGCACGGTGTGCACTGATGTACAGACCGCTTGTTCCATAGAGGAATGACATCCTCCTCCTCCTACATAGGTCTCTGGGGTGGGGGACGGTTGCAAGTGGTTGTGCATGAAGGGGAGGGTTTGCAGGAAGGGGTGGGTTTGCAGGAAGGGGCGAGTGGTGCCTTCTTTGGATAGGGGTTTGGATGACGGCAGTGGGCTGCGGGTTTGGGCGTAGGAAGGGGTGAGGGGTGTGGGGGAAGGGTGAGTATCTGTCCGTGGATGAGGGCTCTTGTTGGGGCTCAGGGCAGCGGAGAGGCTCGTTGCTACGGTGGAAGTGCATGGTAAGGGCAGCGTGCCTTAACATTAAGGGGGTGGCAGGCGCTAGGACCCTGGACAAGCATACACATCACAGAATGACCCGGGGCAGCATACACCACACAGAGTGACCCTGGTTTCTACTGACTGCAGTGTGTGTGTGCCCTGCAGTTGATCCTGCCCCCAAGTCTGTACCCTGGTAATGTAGGCTATACCGTGCAATTATAAATCCCCTCCCCCCCCATACACAAAAAAATCCTCTGACACGAAAGACGTGACCGAAACAGTGAATAACAGCAAACAGCTTTTAATAATCTAATACACAGTGGGGGGATGAAACTTGGATTTGGGACTGGGTGAGCCTGTAAGGGAAGCACTTCTACAAATTTATAGCGTGAGAGGTGTGTGGTACATTAGCGCTATGCAGTGGTGCAGTGACAGTTCTCACGGCCCCTACCACCCCTCCGTCTTGTACTTTTGGGTGATGGGGGGGCAGGACTTCTTGGCAGGGGAGGGCGGTTGCAGATACACTGCAGGGGGGCTCTGTCCTCCTGCCTGCAGTCCTGCAGAACATCAACAAGGCGCCGGAGCGTGTCCGTTTGCTCCCTCATTAGCCCAAGCAGCGTTTGAGTCGCCTGCTGGTCTTCCTGCCACCACCTATCCTCCCGTTCGATGTGTGTGCGATGCTGTTGACATAGGGTCTCCCTCCACTGTCTCTGCTCTGCCGCCTCGGCTCTGGAGCAGGCCATCAGTTCCGCAAACATCTCGTCCCTAGTCTTTTTCTTTCGCCGCCTAATCTGCGCCAGCCTCTGCGAGGGGGATGCCGGGGCAGTCCGGGAAAGAGCCGAAGCTGTGTGATGGGAAAAGTAAGTGATTTCCTTGAACAGATACATGTTTGCGAACAGTGAACACAGTCTAGTCAGTTTCTCTGAACAAGACCATACAGGGCAACAAGTCTCACGAGATCTCAGGACAAGTTCGAGATTTCGGAATACGCTCTCATTGGCTGCGGCATTGCACAGGAGAGCGGACAAGTGGGGAGAGACAGCTGAATCCGTCTAGCAGACAGTCCTGGTAAGCCTTACAGTACATTCTGCTTATCAGTTAATGGATAGCTGTGCCTTCCCGCTAAAGGCAATCTGGAAATCATATACTCTGACCCTTTTCCAGCCACTCCCGCCAGTGCACGGGAAAGATCAATGTATGCTTTTCCTATGTGGCCTACAACACGTGGCTGTTAAGCGAGGGTCATTGTTATGCAAAGTAAAAGTCAACCATTCACAACAGTAACAATACACTAATTGCCCTAATTAGATGCAGCATTTCATGAACGAGATCACCCTGAGGCGGGTCCCTCGGAGTCACAAAGAGCGGATGCTAAGGGAAGCCCTGCAGAGACCAGGACCATATGCGGCCATGCTTGTGGAGGCGATGATTCCCATCTACATAAGGATGTCCTGGCGCGGAAGAGTGTGCTTCCATGGAGCACCCAACAAGGCACCTCTCCCCAGGAACCTCCTGCAGAGGCTTTTCGAGGACCTCTATGAGACCTTTGTTGAATTGTCCCTGGAGAATTATTTTTCAATCCCTATATGTGTGGACCTACTTTTCATATAGTTTTTCATTGAAAATTTTATATATAGTATTTCTATTTTTTATACCTGTTTTATAAAAAATAAATGTTTACATGTTTATAGCACTTACCGCCTGATCCTTCCCCTGATTCAGAGTCAGGTTAATGGCCGGGGAGGGTTGGTAGGGGATCTCTGTGAGGGTGATGAAGAGATCCTGGCTGTCAGGGAAAGCGGTATTGTGTTCGCTGTCGCCTGCGCCGTCCTCCACAGACCCTTCCTCATCTTCCCCATCGGCGAACATCGAGGAGGAACTGTCCAGGTTCACTATGCCATCCACTGAGTCCACGGTCACTGGTGGGGCAGTGGTGGCAGACCCACCTAGAATGGCATGCAGTGCCTCGTAGAAGCGGCATGTCTGGGGCTGGGCTCCGGAGCGTCCGTTTGCCGCTCTGACTTTTTGGTAGCCTTGTCTCAGGTCCTTGATTTTCACGCGGCACTGCATTGCATCCCGGCTGTATCCTTTCTCTATCATTGCTTTGGAGACCTTCTCGAAGGTCTTTGCATTCCGCTTGTTGGAGCGCAGCTCCGACAGCACAGACTCCTCGCCCCACACACCGATCAGATCCAGGACTTCCCGGTCTGTCCATACTGGGGACCTCTTTCTATTCTTGGATTGGCCGGACTCCTCTGCTGGAGAGCTCTGCATCGTTGCAGGTGCTGCGGAGCTCGCCCCGATGTCCAGCCAGGACGTCAGATTCAAAGTGCCCAGACAGGAAAAGGAATTCAAATTTTCCCGGGTCATTTCCTGTGTGGCTGGTCAGAGAATCCAAGCTCGGACTGCTGTCCAGAGCGTCAACAGAGTGGTGCACTGTGGGATAGCTCCCGGAGCTACTAAGCTCGATTTGCATCCACACCTAGCCTAATTCGAGCTAGCCATGTCGAATTTAGCGTTACTCCACCTGTCGGGGTGGAGTACTGAATTCGAACTAAAGAGCCCTCTAGTTCGAATTAAATGGCTTCCTGGTGTGGACGGTTGAGTGGTTAGTTCGAATTAACGCTGCTAAATTCGATTTAAAGTCCTAGTGTAGACCAGGCCTAAGATGCTATTGATTAGAATTCTAAGGCAATAAGGGTAAGTGGGAAGAATTGACAATTGGAATTCCATATAAATTCCACATGGAAAGTAAAGATGATAGACAGAAAATAAAGATGATATGGACACATGGCTCCAGATCTTCAGCTGGTGTAAACAGCAGTATGGAGTACATCTTTTTATACTAACTGGATCTGGAACTTGAGAGATTTTAACAACCCAGTTAACTGATGGAGGGAACGTATGTGTACAATAGCAAATCTTCTGGTTCATGTTTACTGTTCTTGTAATTTCATGTTTCTACTAGTTACCAGTATGGGTCAGGATCCTCAGTGTCTAACTTATCTCATGTATGGGGTTGGGAAGAAATTTTTTCTTAGGTCAGATTAGCAGTGACCTTGGGGGTCATTTGCTTTCCTCTGCAGCATATGGTGCAGGCGACTTGCTGGCAACATCTGGTATATCTCACTTAATCAATTCCCTGCCTTTCCAGGGGACTTGGGCTTTGGTGTATCTTGGTTCCTCCTGATTTTTGCCTGTGATGCACAATAGTTTAATCTCTTGAGGACTGTAATAGTTTGGTAATTGTATTTAGCATGCATGTGCTGGGTATTAGTGGCCTGTGATATACAGGTGGTCAGGCTAGATGATGTGGTGGTCCCTTCTAGGCTTAAACTCTGACTCGAAAATCATGGTTCAAAGTCTCTTTTTAAACATGATCCACTCAATGTGGTGAAGGAATGGGATTTGCATGGAGCAGATTGTCACCCCTTGCTTACATGGAGTAGTTCTTTATTACACCAGTGGCCCCATAGTACTATTAAGTGGGGTAAGTAATATTCAGCATCAATAAGTGAATCTGAATCTAGCCCTGTGGGATTTGTTGCTAACTAATAACCTTTTGCCCTCTTGTTGTTTAAGGTTTTTTTACTGTTCCCAATTCTGTCTGATGGATGTCATCTTGGGCGCTGATTCAAGAAAGCATTTGAGTACATGCTTACCTTTTAAGAATGTGCTTAAGCACTGCCTTTAAAAATTGGAGCCAGAAACTGTGAGACAATGAATGTGGTGTTGTCTGTGGACAGTGCTTTGCATGTTTGGGGCACTATGGTAATACAAAAAGTAAATTGTAATAGGTAAGCAAGGAGATCAGGTTGTCGGCCAGGTTAGCAGACCTAATGATAATCAAAATCAGTCCTCCATTCTTGATGTACCTGATGCTGGTATCTCACTTTTCATTAAAGCAAATTAATTACAACAGAAATGCTAATCAGTGAACCTAAAGTTTTATATTGAAGTACTATACGTGTTTCATAGAAACTAGTCCCACATAATTTCACACTCCATCCTCTGCAGTGTTGTGTTGTGCTCTAATTTTGAGTCGTTATCACACTTGTGAAAGGCTTATGTTTCCCGTTTCAGTGCTGGCAGTTTGAAAACTGTGTGCATAAATTAGGACTCTTTTTAAAACCCATACATCAGCTAATCATCATCCTTCCAAGGCTGTTAAATTTAGAAAGACGCTAAGGTAGTCACAAGAATTTGTATGGCTTTTGTCATAAAGCCAAATTTTTATGAAAATATTTTTGTGCAGTTTTTATGTATGGATGAAATGAGTCCTTTCACTTTTAACAAAGAGAATTTGCTGCATCTTGGCCTTTATCCTGCTCCCCTTAAAATCAATGAGCATTTTTCCATTGGATGGGAGGATGATGCCAGGTATAAGCACAGATGCTGCTGTAAAAAGTCCTTGAGTATGGGAAGGACACGCACACAGTCATAACGGAGCAAAAGGAGAGGATTTTCTCAGTAAAAATCAGCAAATAAAAAAAAATATCATTTTGCATTCTCTTGAGTTGGAAAAAGTAATCCAACCTTTCTGGTATCCCATTGTCATCTTCTGAAGTGTTATGGGTGAATAGAGTGTCTTCATATTTCCATTACTCTAAAAATTCCATTGGTTAGGTTCTTTCAGTTTCTACAGCTTCTCACCTTTTTATGTATTTATATATTTCTGAGAACTTTAATGGGTTCAGTAGATTTTTTTTTTCAGACCAAAGGGCCAAGTAAAATAATCTAGGCCATGAATTCTCATCATGCAGGTTCTAGCAGGTCAAATTCAACCTCCATTCCCTATGGTTGAATGAGAGAGTAGTATTACATTGTATCCTATCTTATGTAGGAGCTCAGGCTAGAAAACTAGTTCTGAACATTTCCCATAATGTGGACCCATGTTGTTGCAAGCAAGAGAGACATTTCAAACTACTCTCTCTTGCTTGCAACAACATGGGTCCACACTATGGGAAATGTTCAGAACTAGTTTTCTAGCCTGACCTCCTACATAAAATAGGATACAATATAATTAAGGACCAAAGGTACTTCATGGATAAATGTTTGGAAGATTTTCATATCCATTGTTTAAATTGGTCTTGATCACAAGATATCACAGACCTGGCTAAAGCAAAAATGCCTTCTTAAGTGAATTGGGTAAGGGGTATTACAAATGTATTTAAGCAGGCTAACTAAGCCCTAAACATTTTCCACAAACTAAAGAAATTCCTCTAATGGGCAATGCCAGCCCTGGCAGTGTTCTGTATCTACTTCAAGCCCTGTTTATACTGCATATCATATTTTAGTACCTCTTTTAATTCCTTTAATAATCAGTGTATTTGCATGGAAACAGGATCTTTGCTGCTTAAGAGTTTGATGCCTGCTGCTTAATCCTGATTTGAAATAATAATCTCCTGTTTGAGCTATCACAATTGGTTACTTGGGAAGTAATTATGATGTCACAAAAAGAGCATTATGACTTGGGTGGGAATTAAACAGCAGGAGCAGATGAGCTATTTGAAGCAAAGAACTATTTTTCATGTGAATGTTCATATTAAAGGATGGAGGAGAAATAGTGTGTGCATATCATATATGTCCAAAACAAAATACTTTGTAAAGTTTCTGATGGGGGCAGCAGCTTTTGAAATAGAACTATTTTTAATACAAAAAACATTTGTCAAAGGTCGTATGACATTGAACAATAGCAACAATACTTTGCATGTGTGTATTTATCCAAAGATGTCTAAAAATGTTGTACCATAAGTAAGCCTCTCAATATAGAATATAATATGCAAATTTATTTTTAGACTACTTTAGCTATTTACACTACATAGAGGGAAAGGGCAAGAGTGACACATCATTCCGTTGCCAGATCATGATCCACCTGCTCTTTCATGAGTATTCACTGATTACAATAGCACGGCTCATTGTGCAGTTGTAAGATAATCACACTCTGACCCTAAATGATTTATCCAAGACTCTATTGGGCAATGTCTACTCAAAATAACTTACTAGGGAGGGGGAAAATGTCACTAGTTTATTTGAGCTAGTGTTGGGACTGGAGAGCTATAGCATAGAGAGAGTTTACATGACTAACCCTCTTTTTGGCAAATGTTACTGAAAAACAAATCTAATTGAAATGGTGATTAAAAACATGTTTGCTTTTCTACCCTAGATTTCTCAGTAGTTCAACTAGATCATTTCAGAATGGATAGGTAGCACCAAATGAAGAGTATATTTACTAGAAAAAATACAAATGTTGAGGAAAATGTGCCATAATACTGTTTTATCCTAAGTCTGGTATGTCCTACTCGCAGTATTAAAATCACCTGAGTCTGTGTTTTTCCTGTTAACCCAAAGCCCTTGCCAGCAAGTGCTGACTATTGGTGTAATATGTTCAGCTTTTTCAATTGTACTTTATTAAACTATATTGAACTGTGGAGATGCATGCTACAGTGTAGCAAACAAAACATTTCTATATCAAAATTTACAAAGAGGTCTTAGCATCAGGTGTATATGGTAATTTGTTAGGGCAAGAATAGAATTGGTCAATGTTTCTGTAAGAACGTATTCTGTAAAGCTCAAGCTATATCTAAGTGGCTTAAAAATTCATCTCTCTGGGAAATGTCATCTAAACTTCAGTGATGAATCTAGGACCCTCTAACATTAAGAGGTTAAACAAATCTGGCCCAAGGAGTGTTTCCATTCAGCCCCACTTATTAATTATTTTAGTACATTAGAATAACTGTTTAGTTGGAAGTGGGAGTTTACCATTTCAAAGACTTTTACAGGTAAGTCTTCAAACAGTACAGCATGGAATTTAGAAAGACATGAATGGCCATAGTGGGCCAGGTCTATAGTGCATCTAGCCCAGTATTCTGTCCTCTGAGAGTGGCCAGTGCCAGATGCTTCAGAGAGAATGAACAGAACTGGGCAAGTGAGTGAACAATTCCTTGTTGCCCAGTACCAGCTTCTGGCAGTTAGAAGTTTAGGGACACCAAGTTCTGGAGTTGCATCCCTGACCATCAGGACTAATAGCCATTGATGGACTTATCCTATGTGAACTTATTGATGCTTTTTTGAACCCAGTTATATGTTTGGCCTTCACAGTATCCCCTGGCATTGAATTTCACAGGTTGACTGTATGTTGTGTGAAGAAGTAATTCTTTGTTTGTTTTAAATTTGTTGCCTAATAATTTCATTGACTAGCCCTGGTGTTATGTGAAGGGGTAAATAAAGCTTTCCTATTCACTTACTGTGCACCACTCATGATAGACCTGCAACATATATCCTCCTTATTTGTCTTGTCTAAGATGAACACTCCCAATCTTTTTAATGCCTTCTCATATGGAAGCCAATCCATATCTGTAACTTTTGTTGCCCTTCTCCATACCTTTTCCAATTCTAATATATCCTTTTTTATATGGTGGGACTAGAACTGCAATATTCAATTTGCAATGTGGGGTACCATGGATTTTTATAGTGGCATTATAATTTCTGTCTTGTATTAATTATCCATTTCCTAATGGTTTCTAAAATTCTGTTAGCTTTTTTGACTGTCACTGCACATTGAGCAGATGTTTTCAGAGAGTTATCCATGATCAGTTCAAGATCTTTCTTGAGTAGTAGCTAATTTAGACCCCATTTTGTATGTATAGTGAGAATTATATTTATCAATGTACAATAATTGGCACTTATCAACCTTGGCTGTTGTGTGCTATTTTGTTGCCCAGTCACTCAGGTAACATCTAAAGTGTGTTGAGGTGTCCAGGAGGAAGGAGCTAGCTACCTTTACCATCCAAAAACACACAGAGCAGTTGGAAACAAGGAGGAGCCCGCACCGTGTGAACTGATCTACATATATAAAACAAACAAGTGTTCTATAGGCCTGTGGTTCTCAACCAGAGCTATGTGTACCCCTAAGGGTGCGCCGAGGTCTTCCAGTGGGTACATCAACTTATCTAGATATTTGCTTAGTTTTACAACTGGCTACATAAAAAGCACTAGCGAAGTCAGTACAGATTAAAATTTAATAGACAATGATTTGTTTATACTGTTCGTATACTATACACTGAAATGTAAATACAATATTTATATTCCAATTGACTTATTTTATAATTATATGGTAAAAATGAGAAAGTGAGCAATTTTTCAGTAATAGTGTATTGTGACACTTCTGTATTTTTTTATGTCTGATTTTGTAAGTTTTTAAGTGAGGTGAAACTTGGGGGGTACACAAGATAAATCAGACTTTTGAAGGGGTAAAGTAGTCTGGAAAGGTTGAGCTCCACTGCTATAGGCCACCAGTTGGAGAATCTCTGATCTGTAGATTGAATGGCTAAGCTGCAGGAACAAAAGTCAGTAAATCTGGGTTTTATTCTTTTCTATCTGCTTTTATTCTCAGTTCTGTTACAGACTGTGTTCCAGCAAGTTTCTTAATTTCAGTGCTTCAGCTATTGTAAAGAAGATATCTTTGAGGCAGGGGTGGCTCTGTTTTTGCTGCCCCAAGCATGGCAGTCAGGCAGCCTTCGGAGTCACGCCTGTGGGTGGTCTGCAGGTCACATGGATTCAGCAGCGTTTCTGCAGGTGATCTGCCAGTCCCGCACATTCAGTGTATCCACCGCCAAATTGCTGCCAAAGCCGCGGGACTGGCGGACCTCCTGCAGGCAAGCCGCCGAAGGCTGCCTGACTGCCAGCCTCACAGCGACCGGCAGGCTGCCTCCCATGGCTTATTGCCCCAGGCACACGCTTGCTGCGCTGGTGTCTGGAGCCGCCCCTGCTTTGAGGCCAAGAACTCAGTAATATCAGGACTAGACACTTACTTGAATAATGAGAATCTTCAAAATTACATAAAGTATTTAAAAAAACCTAAGGGATATGCACACTTGTATTTATTGGGATAAACTAACCAATAACTGTCATTGATATGTTAGGTAATTGTACATTGTGGGGTTCCTTGAGTCTTTTTCCTAAACATGTGGTCCGTGGCTCCTAGCCATGGTAAGAGATAGGATAGAAGTCAAGAATGGCAATTGGTGTGAACTGGTATGTCAATTATTCTGTGTCTAATACTTCACTAACACCTGTGATGTAGGTTACTAGCTTAATTAATATCTAAAGTGCATTGAGGTGTCCAGGAGGAAGGAGCTAGCGAAATACGCCATTATATCATGTTGTCTGTCACAATCTGCCTTTATAGATAGTTCAACATACACTGTTCATCTTTGGGGGACAAAGGGTTAAGGGGAGGATTTGATTGTCTTCCAAATTGTTGGGCTCTGGTAAGTAATTGACATTTTACAGTGAACAAATCTATTGATGTGCAGTTCTTGCAACTATTTGGTTGCTTGTGTTTGAAGTGTACTTGCTAATGGTACAAAAACCGTATCCCGTTTGGTATGGATTTCTTTTGAAGTCCTACTGAATGTATGTTTTCAACAACCTGGTCAATAAGAAGATCAAAGGCTTTGTAAAGTTCTGTTGGGAAGGGAAAAAGTCAAGCTCTGGATCTTAGTCTGTTAGCAGCAGGGAGTAGTTTATTGTTTGTTTAGAAGTATACTTCTCTCTTTGTTCCTCATGTATGGAGTTTCATTTCACAAAAAAGCTTCTTACTCCATCCTATTAAACATGTGAAGCCACAGTGGAAAACGGAGACAACATGCACTCTATTTCATCAATAGTCAGATAACACCTGGCTATGTCTCCTGTTACATCAACTACAAGCAGCACCATTATATCAGTCCCTGGAAAAGAGCATTTAAAGATGATGATGGGGAGGGGGAAGCACCTTGAGGAAGTCATCACCCCCAAAGCTTCATAATGTTTCTGGCCTAGCATCCTCAATAAGCTTCACAACTTTTGAACTTCCTAGATGCCCAGATAGCTATGAATGCTAAAAATACCTTCTTCCACCATCTGGATGGAAATGTCCCAGACCATTGTATCAATTTCTTGGTTATCACAAGATATTGTACAAATAAATAAATGTACTGAATGTAGGAGGGGGAGGGGAACTCCCACTATTACAGAATGAAGAAGCAATGTTGCTACTGAGTAACATAAGCCATTGAGTACACATCACCCGTGTGTTCCACTCACTGTACAAGTTTCCCATTGAATACCAAGTCAATTTCAAATTTTAAGTCCAAGTTTTCAAAGATTGCATAAGGCTGACCCAAGCTACTTAAAAGACTAGTCCTCTTTCTGCAGCCATGACCTCCCATGGCAGCCATATTCCTGAGGTGCTACTGTGATTTAGTTTAGAAAACAAACTCCTCAGGCAATCATCTTGCAATGGGTTTGCTGTCTTCTAAACTTGCTTTACCTGATCCTGCAATCATTGACACAAACCACCCATTAAGGTTGATGGGAGTTACGCACATATAAGGCCAAGAGCAATAGAGCAGTGCAATGCAGAGAGTGCAGGACTAAGTCAATAGGACTGTCAGGAACTAATTGGGGAAATTTGTAAAGCTATTTCATCAGCTAAGGGAGAAATGAGAAGTAATGTAATTAATAACATTATGGGCAACACAAACTTTTCTGAGAACAGAGATGCCACAAAAGCATGAAGAAGATATTGGTGACATCTGTGATAAAACACATTAAAGTTCCATCACACTTTTCTCCAGACTTTTAGTAGTTTAAACTTAAACTGAGACTCATAGCCTGGATGCTCATTGGTTAGACTGACATACAGCAAGACTCACTGAAATATTCCCGGATAATGCAACTTTTATCACAGCAAGGTATTATAAGATGATAATAAATTCAAATAAATTCAAGGTTCTGGGAAATGTTCAAAAGGGAATGAAAAATCTACATGAATCACTAGAATGGAAAGCCTTGAAACATTTAGCTTGTATTTATTAGAAGAGTATCATTTGTATTTATTTTTGCATGATTTCTCATCCACTTAGAGCCTGTGGATAGGAGTAGTTTGACTTAGGGTGACTAGACTGGTTGACATTTGAAAAGCCTGAAAATGGGACTGATATTTCCCATCTCCATCACTGATGTGCTTAACACTGCCACCTGTCCTATGCTTTCAAAGGAGTCTAATATACATTCTGGTTTAAATTTACACTGAGGCATGTGGTAAAGCAGATGTCTTACTTAATCTACAAAAATTGATTTTTTTTATTAATAATTTGCTTGTAAATGAACCAGCCCCAATAAACAATATGGAAGTTAAAGACCCAAGGCGGGTGGTGTTAATATCTTTTATTAAAATATATTTTAAATAAAACATTTCCTCACCTACCTTGTGTCTCTAGTACGCTGGGATCAACACTGGAAACAATGTGGAAGTTATTTTCCTTAATGGCATCTTAGTTTGCTCATCTAAAATGTGTGGCATGTCATGGTGATTCTTCCAGTGTATGAGTACTTGTGTCCATGTGTGTGAATGTACATCAACATTTCCCTGTCAATTTCTTCCTTTAAAGGATGGTGCACAAAGACCATAGACTTTGCTTTGACAGAGCTTTATCATGATAGAAATTAGGAATAATGCTATTGAAGTCAGAGGATTTATACTGGAGATAAAGCTTATTTTTTCTGCACTGTGCACTCCTATGGTGTTATATACAAATTCTAAATCATTTTTAGTCTCTTTTCTACCATAGAGGAATAGGCCTCTTTCCATGAGACTTCTAGCAACTCACAGCTAGAATGTGAAAACTTGAATGAAAGGTGCAATTGAAGGAAATGGTGTGGGTAGGTGGGTGTGTAGTTGGGGGTGTTTTTATCTGAGCTGGTGATCTCAACCCTAATCTGCAATCTGCCTTCCTAATTCTGCTGCCAAATATCATGAGGTTTTTCTAAGATCTATATTTAAAGTGAAGCTAGTTGTGAATATATAGCTACTAGACTTAAAAAGGCAATTCAAGGGACGATAGCAAGTGTCTTTAAAATCAATAATTCAGTTTATCCCAAAATGTAAGTATTACTAGTGTGATAAACTGTCCTGCTGTTCCATTCTGAAGACGGGTCTTCATTGATTACCCTATTTCATCTACTCCTCCTAAGTCAGTCCTCATTTTTAAATCCAAATGTCTTTACTCTATCATAGAGTTAGGAACACTCCAGCTTTTTGTTTCTGTTACTTATGAATACTGGAAATATTTATAATGTATTCACTGTCTCAGTAAGTTATTTTATATTCTTCTGAATCTGAAGATCTGAGTTTCACTTAAATCACCTGGTTCCAAGATCAGCAGTGCACAGTTCTACAAATGTTTCTGTCTGGTATAGCCTACAGAATTTCAGAGTTCAGAACTCACAGATTGTTCTGTACAGGCAGACCCTTGTGCCTTTGTGGAGATCCCCAATGACTTTAGATGTGGGTGCCAGTAGTCTGCATGCATGGAACAATTGCAGGAGCATGTTTTGTTTTGTTTTGTTTTATTGCTAGATTTGGTGTACATAAGTTACTCCTTTTTACCCAAAAAGGACTGTTCAGAAAACATAATGAGGTGGGGGAGGAAAGGACTTTGTGCATTTTCCTTTTTTTAATAAAATTGCATTTCAGTGTAAATGTTCTGACCAGTTCCACTTCTAACATGCAAAGACCCAAATTCATCCATTATGTAATGGTAACTGAGTTATACTAGGGATGAATTTAGCTTCTATTCTTTAATTTCTTGTCTCTTGCCCTTCCACCAATTCTTCAGCTCCAGGTCCCTCACTGTTTGTTTAGAGCCTGATTCTGTTATTTTTCTTCATGCGGGCCGGTACCTAGCTCCAGGAGTAGTCCAATGGAAGCCAATAGAACTATTTAAAGTAAGATGCTATACAAAATGAGCAAGGAAATCAGAAACTGGGCTTTTTTTGTTTCCTAATTTGAGAGTGCCTCAAATTAATTGATCTTTGACTATTAACGGTAAATATGATCAATGGCCTGTGATGGGATGTTAGATGGGATCTTAGTTACTACAGAGAATTCTTTCCTGGGTGTCTGGCTGGTGAGTCTTGTCCACATGATCAGGGTTTAGCTGATCACCATATTTGGGGTTGGGAAGGAATTTTCCTCCAGGGCAGATTGGCAGAGGCCCTGGGGTTTTTTTTGCCTTCCTCTGCAGCATGGCGCACGAGTCATTTGCTGGAGGATTCTCTGCACCTTGAAGTCTTTAAACCAGGATTTGAGGACTTCAATAGCTCAGATGTAGGTTAGGGGTTTGATACAGGAGTAGATGAGTGGGGTTCTGTGGCCTGCGTTGTGCAGGAGGTTGAACTGGATGATCATGGTGGTCCCTTCTGACCTTAAAGTCTGTGATTCTGTGACTTTGTTTGGGATCCTTAAAAAAGAAAGTAAAGTACCTTTTAATACAAACACTTGCTTGTGTATGGATTTATTGGACTTAAAAGAAATACCAGATTTGGAGGTAATCTTCCCTTAATGGGAAGGTTGATGCTGCGTAAAGATTTTATGTATTCTTCTAAAAAAAATCCCTGAAATGATTCATTTGTTTATAGCTTTAATTACTTCAGTAAATTCACCACTGAAAAACTCATCTTTGTATTTTCATTTACTTAAATCTGTAAAGTCACTCAACATGCAGAAAGTTGGTGAGGGATGTTGGTCATTATTTTAACTACCAGGAGAAATGAACTTTCATATAGGCCTTAGACCAGGGGTGGGCAAACTTTTTGGGCCGAGGGCCAAATCTGGGTAGGGAAATTGTATGCAGGGCCAGGGCAGGGGGTTGGGGTGCAGAAGGGAGTGCAAGGTGTGGGAGGGGGTGCAGTGTGCAGGAAGGGGCTCAGGGCAAGGGATTGGGGCAGAGGAGGGATGCAGGATGTATGAGGGGTCTTAGAAGGGGTTTGGGGTGCAGGAGAGGTGCGGGGTGCAGCAGGGGCTCAGGGCATGAAGTTGGGGTGCAGAAGGGGTGAGAGGTGTGGTGGGGGGCTTAGGGCAGGGAGTTGGGGGGCGGGGTGCAGGAGGGCTTCAGGCTTCTGGGTGGCAATGGTGCGCACTGAGGCCAGGACAGGTTCCCTGCCTGCCCTGTCCCCAGCGCCCAGCCCTGTGCCACTCCAGAAAGCACTGCGGCCCCTGGGGGTGGGAGGGTGGAGGGCTCCATGTGTTCTGCCCTTGCTGTGTCTCCAGGTACCTCCCCCGAAGTTTCCATTGGCTGCAGTGCCCTGTTCATGGCCAATGGGAGCTGAAGGGGGCAGTGTCTGGAGGCAAGAGCAACGCACGGAGCCCTCTGCCCCCGCCCCACCGCCTCGAGGGCCACAGGGATGTGGTGCCGTCCACTTCTGGAGCACGGCACGGGTCCCGCAGCGCTATGGGGGGCAGTCCCATGGGCTGGATCCAAAGCCCTGAGGGGCCGGATCGGGCCCGCGGGCCATAGTTTGCCCACCCCTGCCTTAGACAGACAGAAAGCAGATACTTCAATCTTTGTAGTTGAAATACAATTTGTATGAAACTACAGATGGTAGGATTTTCAGTGGGGCTTGGGTTCTTAAGTCTTTCACTCTCCGAAGTCTGAAAATTAACATAAAGGATAGTGTCAAGGTACAAGACAAATGCCAATTGTAGGGCAGCGTTTAGTCTACAGGTCAATATCTTCCCTTGTCCTGTCATGTTAAGCACAGAGTTGCACTGCTTCAGAGGGATGCTCATGAAGCAATTTCTGCCTCCGGACCTACAGGGGGAATTAATCTGCTGCTATATCCATTAAGAAGCTGTAGCACATGTTCCTTCTTCCACAACACTCCCCAAGAGACCTGGAGAGAGAGTGGAAGAATAGTGCAAATTCCTTGCAACCTTCTCCGTCCTCCTCCAATACGCACCCAGGTCCTAATCCAGCAGAGCCCTTAAACACATGTAACTTTAAACACACAGCTAATTGCACTTGAAACCAATTGGTTTGCTCAACTGGGTCCCTGCTGAGAAGCTGGATTGAATCTGGCCCCAAATAAACACCTGTTTTTGTTCTTTAATTTTTATATGAAACTGCATACTTTCTTTTGACTAAAGCAGTTTCTGTAATACTATATGTATGCCTAACATAGGTATATACCTATGTGATCAAAAGAAGTAATTATAGCCTTGCTCCTACAGTCACACTGGAAAGCTGAGTGCCTGACCAGGCCAGAAATGACAAGGTTAAAAAGTCACTTGAGAACGTTTCGCTGTTCTAATCCACACTACGGTGCTCTTTTAGCCTACAAGAAGAAAATTCAGTTTTCCTAGCTAGATGTGTCACTAGTTAACTGGGGAAAAGTGACACTCACAGTTATATATCTCCCCATTATTCCTTATCCTGTGACACGACAATATAAGGTGAGACTACAGCAGAGATCATTTTTCTTATAATTGGTCTATATCCTGTGCTGCTAACCCCACAATGACAATGACATTGTCACTTAGTATAATTTAGTATTATCCACTATGCTGTGCCACTGGACAGAGCCAGGGTGGTGGTGTTTTTTTTAAAAAATACCAACAGTTTAATAAGGAGAGATGCAATAACTTATTCTGCTAATATCACTATGCCAATAGCTAGTGTCCTGTAGTCCATCATTCTCTTTTCTAACACTAAATGTATTAACCAAGTGGGTTTTTAAGGTGAGGTTTTCAAAACTGCCTATGGAATTTGGATTCCAAACCCATTAGGCAGCTCTGAAAATCTTGTCCTTTAATCTGTCTTTCCCATTTGTATATTCTCTAAAATCTTTTGCAACATAGTACTTCCAAAAGGTATTTTTCTGTACAGTTTCCTATTGAAGAATCTCTGCCGCTAACAGGCCAATTAACCTCATTCACAATCCCTGAAACCTTATAGGAGTTGAATAACTTGATCTGCTTGATACCCAAAACAAGTTGCATCTGTCAGTTCCTGAGGCTACTAATTGAAAATCTCCTGATTATTTTTTAATAAAGTCATAATCTTAATTTATAAACATTTCATTGGAATAGTGAGAGAGAAGTGTTGTGTGTTAGTGAATACAAAGATTGAGGGAAGCATAAATACTATTTGGACAGGTGCAGGGCAGGAAGGTATCCCCTGAGTACGAGTTATGAAAGTTTGTTTTTTTTTTTAAAAATATTTGATTTTTGTTACTCCACCAGTAAACTTCTTTAGGTCTGAAAGATATTGCACAGGGTCTTTAGAAGTATTTATTGATTTATAATACAATTTCTTAAAAAATCAAGTGTATTCTTATCTGAGTGTGCATAATTCCCTAAATGTCAAGAGGAGAAAAATATACCCATATATTGAACTATTTATTACATACAATTAGCTTTAAGACCATCTTGGGTTTTGTAAATTAAGATGTTGGGTGGAGGGGACAGGAGAATCCCATGCAAATACACAATATAAGAGAACCAAATTTATCAGATTTGAAATAAGGTGAATGTGTTTTCCCCTTCTCAGAACGTTGATATAGTTTTAAGAACTAATGAGCCTGACCCAAAGCCTATTGGAAGTAAAACTGGCTTTGCAGTAGGCCTCTAGAGCCTATGAAAATTAGAAACGGCTACTCATACTCATAACTTCTTTGAGAGTCCTTTGCTCCAATTAAATGCTACCAGTTTGTGCCTTTGTGAGCCACTGAATTATAAAAGCAGCTTCTGAAGCCGTGTATTCCACTGTGTTTTCTGAGTTAGTCATTGGGCTCATAGATTTGTATATTTCAGAACTGTAAATCCTATTGGGTTTATCTGTTTTGGCTTGAAATATCCCTGTTATTGTGGCACATCAAAAATATTCTATTGTTCCAGTTGTTTTAAGAGGGATTTGAATAGCTTGTGGATGAAACTCGTTCAAGGCAATAGTGACTAAAATCATTGCCATTTAAAGGCTCTTTCAGATCTTATGTGAAATTAATGGGTGGTCTTAGTCCAATATATAATGGATGGGTATCCACAACATGACCCATCATCCCAAATGACACTAATTGGCACTCTGCTGGCAGTCACAGCCAGGAAACAGGATATTTGTTTGCTCATGCACATAAATATTTGCTCATTTTCCATAGCTGGGCTACTCCAGAACAGGGTAAGATATATGGTGGGATAACTTGTTTAAAGATTGCATTACCATTGCTCATACTTGCTGCATCTCTCTTGTTGGTAAATAGTGCCTTCATTTTGCAGTGTGGTCAGTCTGATAGCTTTCCTCAGTACAGTACTACAGTCATAATTTTAAATTGTGTTGGCAAATCAAGAAAATGGGTGTGCAAAAAAATCTGATTTGTGCCCACAACTAAACTACATTTGCAAAAAAGGTAGAGTCAAGTTACATTTTACAGGTGCAAACTGCACTTGCCAAAATGGAGGCTGTGGAGAAGTAGGCAATATTTGTATATTTTTCATAAATATCATATGCCCCTCTGTGTGGCTGGTGTGATATTTTTTATACTCTGCCTAGTTAGATCAAAAGAGGTTATTAAAATAAACCAGGCATGAAAGACGAAACAATGACTTGTATCAGGAGCATTCCTTCAAACAATAGCCAGGTTTACAAGCATAAGGAGGAACTCCTCAGCCCCAACCCTTGTGACAGGACTATTTGTCAAGGTTGAGACCCTAGAAGATAAGATTTAAAAAAAAACAAAAAACCTGCTGGGAGAAAGGGAGGGGAGAAGAGTCAGAGGCTGCAAGCTGATAGCCTGACTGAGAGCTGGGATCTGTGGCAAGCAGGCTACAGCTTGGTTCCCAAGGGAACTTGGGGAGACCTGGTCTAAGTCATGTCTATTTAGGAGTTTGGGAGGTATGCCAAGCGTGGGTAATATGCATACAGGTGTCTTCATATTTTAATTCCATTTCTCTAAGCACTTTGTACGTTTTTGGCAAATACTTCAAAACTTCAAGTGTGATTTATCTGTTTCTGTCATTGCATAATTTTACTGACCACAGGCTCCCAAAGGGAAACTCTTGCCGGTGCCCATTGGGCCTGCTAGGCATCACGATTGGCTACTAGTGGTGCAGTCTGGAGACCCAGTCAGGAAGTGGCTGGGCTGAGGGGTCCCATCCCAAGGAGAAGTGGAGGCATAGGCCTGCTATTAGAAAGAGATACACTTGGAGGTAAAGGGGAGGGCTGGAAAAGAGGCCTAAGCAGGGGCAGTGTGTCTAGGGACTGACAGAGGTCACCCTTGAAAAAGTTGTCCTCTATGATCTACTTTTGTGTATCTCTACCTAACAAACCCTATAACTGTACCACAACTCTGTATATAGAAGCAACTCAATAGTTCCCTAATCGTGCATCCAGCCATTTATTCCATGTGTCAATTGCCTTTTGATAAAGAAGTTTCATCTGATTCTTTAAAGAAGTTTTCTTCTTCACATCAATCTATAACCTCTTCAATTGGAAACTTGACATCAATCTGTTCCTTGAACTTCAGGAAATCATATAATTAATGGAAATACCTCTCATTTTTGTTTTGTGCTGCATGGGTCAAGTCTGACAAGACTTTCTCAGAACTCTCTAAAATGCCAAATTACTCTACTTGCCCTCTACTGAACCTTTTCAATCCTTACTATGTCACTCCTAAAATGGAGTGCTGAATTGCATCATATTCCAGATGAGGTCTCTGTCCCAAACTTTGTTACATTCCTGTGAATTTGGAAAAGTAAGTAATCCAGGTCTGCTAATCTGTGATTCATTTGTTTGTTCCCTGATTATTACAGAATGTTGTAATTTAGATGTGTGTAATATCAGTAGCAAGAAAATTCTTCATTTCTTGAACCCAGTCCTCAGATGAGTTGACTTCATATTAAGCACAGTTGAAGAGGCCGTCATTCTTTTCTATCAAATTTAGGCTTGACAAAATAATCCTTAATGAAATTAAGAGGCAGGATAGGGTTTGGAGTTGAAAACTCTGTTGCCGGCAGTAACAATTCCATAGAGACTGCTATACTGACCAAGAACTAGGTGGAATACCATATGCTTCAGCCCCCTCCTGCTAATTGTAGGCTTAGGTTTGAAGCTGGATCCATCTAAATCCAAGGCTAAATCTCAACATGCAGCTGTTTGGAAGGTTCTGATTTGGATCCTGATTTCAAACATCCACATGTGGGAGTGGGAACCCTATAATCTTCAATACTTTGACATCACAATATATGGGACCACAGTCTTGCTTAAACAGACCTCTGTTAGGAAGAGTAGCAACTTTTTAATATTTTTGTATAAAAGTTCCTATTTTTTTTTAAATCTTAAACTTTATATATATAAGCAAAAAAAAATCTGGCCAATTTGCCATCCCCCCCCCATTTTTTTTTTAAACTCCATCCCTCCCTCCCCCCACCAAAAAAACCCAAACAAGTAAAACCTAAATTTTCTGGTGGAAACTTCCATTTTTCAATCAGCTATACTGGCAACTCATTCTCTTTTCAGATTCCTATGGGCTGGGACTATCTTTTTGTTCTGTGTTTGTACAGTACCTAGCACAATGGTATTCTGGTTCATTAATTAGCCCCCCCCCAGGCACTATAGTGATACAAAAAATGCAAATTTACCTTCAGCCAGAATAATGAATAAGAATCTGTGAATCAAATCTCGCAACATTCTCTGCCCTCTACACAGGAAATATAACTGCAGATTGGAATGTGGCCCTGTGTTGGAAACTCATCACACATGGTTGGCAGTGAAGTAGGGTTTTTTTTGTTTTGTTTTGTTTTTTACAGATAAAACCAGAGCCGAGTGGAAGTTACAATTTCCATCCTTCAGCATGGAAATTCAAATATATGAACACTTGTTTTCATCCTGAAAAGTTTAAAAATCCAAATTTTTCACTTGGTGAAAAGTTATGAAAAATTGCAAAACACTTCATTTTTTATATCCCTGAATTTAAAATGCTTGGTTTTGCTGTGTTAAATCAAATAAAAATGTTTAGAGTCAGTTCAGAATTAAACTGCATGTGCCTAAAATGTTGTATTGCCTCACTGGAGTTGTACTTTGCATGCCTCATGCTTTCATTCTTCCTGATGGGCCTTGCATTTTGGCTGGACAAAAGCTTCCTTGATGCACCCCAGACATGAGACTTCCATAATGCACTACACGGCTTAGTGGGAGGAGAAACCAAGGTGCGTTTTGGGAGATGTGGTCTGGCAAGGAAGTCAGACCATGGGAAAGAGTGGGATGTGAAACAGCTGAATCATGAGGCACTTCAGCAACTGAGGTGGATGTTAATATTGAACTGACAAAAAGAAAATGCCTAGTTTCAGTTCACCAAACCAAAGTGTTTTGATTCAGGTCAAACTGATCCAAAATGAAATATATAGTTTCAATTTTCCCAGCAGAATCAAAATATTTGCAAAACTGAAATTTTCTTTTGGGGAAAACTTGGATTTTGCAGAATCTGCATTTCCCCCTGAAAAATAATTTGGACTGATAACTCCAACCAGCTCTAAACTGGACTCGGAGATGGGGTGGGAGGGACCTGGATTTTGGAAAATGTTTAACACATGAAATACCTATTCAGATTCTAAAGGAAGCTGTTAATTTGTAACCAGTGCATATTTTGTGCTTGCTCCCATGTAAAAAAACAAACAAACAAAAAAAACCCCCCAAAACTCTATTTTGGAGTATTGCCAACTGCTGACAGTAAAGATAAATTGTCTCTTTTTCTATTTGTTATGAAGACAATGACAGTTTTAATGGTCTGATGCATTTCATTACAATGTAGGCAAAAGAAGAGGGAGGGGAAAGAGAATTAATCAAATGATGACAAAGCAATCTCACTGAAACTGTGTAGAATGTCCATTTCTTTTGTTAGTAAGTAAAATACATTTGGAAATTAAGTAGACCAGATCTGATGAGATTCAAAAATAATAGCTAGTGATTTCTTCTTGGTACTGACAACTCAGATTCAACGTAGAGCAAATTAATTGAAGGACTCCACAAAGAAAATATAGTTTCATAAATAATATGGAATGACTAGAGATATAAAAGTTTGACATGTTTGATTGTATATTTGTCCTTGTAGTACAGCTACAAATATTGTTTCCTAACTCATCTGTCCAACTAGAAAAAATGTATGTAAGACATCCAAAGATCAGCTCATTGAGTTGTGATGGGTCATCTGATTTGAAACAAATGCAAATCACCCAATTTCTTCCTAATCCTCCATTCTCTCCAGCAGGGTTCTTGTCTTTTAACATTTTTCTGGATGAAGTTCATCATTGTATGGAGGGCAGTCCAAGAC
Organism: Mauremys mutica; assembly: GCF_020497125.1. Lineage (NCBI taxonomy): Eukaryota > Metazoa > Chordata > Testudines > Geoemydidae > Mauremys > Mauremys mutica. The sequence goes on along the minus strand of NC_059079.1, from coordinate 51,356,633 downwards.
CACTTCTATGTACCACTTAAGTCCCATTTAGGAGGTTTAACTGGGACGTAAATCATGCATACAACTTGGGTTGGTCTCTGTGCATGTACGAAGGTCACACTCTCAGAACATTAGTTCCAAAATTGCCAGATAAGAGCTGTTGGCATCCAATCCTCAAACTGTGTGAGTTCTAACACTTCCATAGGGGAATGGAAGCTGTGTATTCTAGGGTTACTCTTACCTGGAAAATCCCTGGAGTACATCAGCTTTTACTAGAACAGATAGATGTGCAACAAAGGAATGTGGTTTTCCTTTTTTTTTTTTTTTTTTTTTAAACAATGCATTGTGGGAACTGTTTAGGATGAGTATTTTTGTCATAGTGGATGCAGGTAGGTAGGAAAGTCCTGGAATTGAGGTAAATAATAAGGTTAAGGAGAAAGGGAAATTTTGTAATTTAATATTGGGCTGTTTTTAATTTTATTTTAGGGATGTGTAAATTACTGTTATGAGCTAGGTGAAATCTTGTAATGGATTGAGTTAACTTCATTCAAATTGATGTGTGAATGCACCCTTCGCTTACATTAGTTCTAAGAAATGTTTCGGGGGCCACATTAAAACAAGGCCTAATAGAATCTGGGCAGAAACTAGAACCATGTGTATGTGCGCGCGCATGCGCCAGACGCCGAACAGAAAGAGGCACAGGAAAAGAAGACAGGAAAGCTAAACAATACCCTGTGAGCACAGTGTGACCCTGGAAAAAGCTAGAGAGAGCTTTTGGATCTGCTGCTGGCTAAAGCTTGAAGCTGTAGGCTAAGAAACTTCTCTTTTTGTTCTCAGTTCCTCCTGCATTTGGAGAAGCAAGACTTGGCATGTTCCTTCTAAATTAACAAGATTGGGTCAAAGAAAATACCAGACTTCATCAATTTCTACTTCCAACTGAAACATCACCAGAGTCCTGAAATCTGGCTAGCCTCTTGCATCAAAGGGGGCAACAGTACTGAGTCACAACAAGAAGCCAGTGGAACATCTGGTGTGGCCAAAACAGCAATTACATAATAACCAATAAAAGTATTGTTCAATTAAGACAGCAAGTCCTACTATGCTAGCATAGATCTTTGTGTTAAAACAAAATGGACCGTCTAGGTAGAATAAATCTTTTGTTAGTAGATTTTACAAATATGCCATTTTTAGAGACGAGGGGCCAGATTTTATAAAGAGTTCAGCTTCGTTTTAGTCATGAAAATAAGTGAGCAGAAAGCACTCAAATTTAGTGCACCAAGCACTTCTGAAAACCTGGCCCTTTTTTAGATCCATAAACAGGAGTTAAGTCCCTTTGGCCCTAAATATGGGTGCTAATCTCATGAATATCTGACATTAGTCACATTAAGTTTGCTGTTGTCAAATAGCTTCACATTGGGATTTAGTTTGTGGCACATGGGTGTGTATAACCAGTGCTATATGGACAATGGATTGTGACTCATTCTATTACTTGGTATGCCACTGTACACCAAAGACAGGGCAAATGCAGGCTTCTCCGTATACTATATGAGTGGCATAAGTTACACATGTCTCTTGAGAGCTTCTGAATCTGGCATATCGTGCAGTGTAAAAGAGAGCAAGTGCTATTGTGGACCCAGCCTTTAACCGGGTGTTGTGTGCCAGTGGAGCCTGCATCTTGCTGACTCACTGTTGCAATGGTTTTGTTAAAAATAGGGTGGAGTTGTGAGGTAGGAGTGGCTTGCTGAGGAGAAGGAAAACTAGGTTCTGGGAATAAATAGTACTTGGGAAGGGACCCCAGTAACAGCCCAACCTGGGGAGAAAAGTGTTTGTCTGGAATTTGGAATTTGTTTTGGGTTTTGTAGTTATTTTTTGCCCAAACCCTCATAGGATGGGAAGAGTTTTATGCCCTTTCCGGTGGTTTGACTGTTACTAAAGCAGGCTAGAAAGCCACCGACTTCAGATGCAGACTTATCATAATTCTAACAGGGTTGGAGTTAATATGGGATTGTAAGATTTTGCAACATTCAATTTTAAAAATTTATTACTGTAGTAGCACCTTGCGGGACTCATTGTGCTAGACACCATGCAAACACTGCAAATTCTTCAGAGCAAGGACATCTGTTACTATCTAAATACACAGACAGTAAAAGGATGGGAAGCAAAACAGAGATCAAATGACTGGTCCAAGGTGTCAGAGTAGGTCAATAGTGGAGCCAGGAATAGACTCCAGATCTCCAGAGTCCCAATCTACTTTCCTGACCACTGTAGAATGCAGAGTCTCAGATGACTGTGTTAAATAATTGTACATTTACCATGTTAAGGAGTTGCTGCAAATAGATACTTGCTGATATTTCAGATTATGATAACTTGCCTGCTTTTTCATTTTTTTTTAAAATCCCAGAATCTCCCTGTCCACTCCGGCTATTAGCCCGAGGAAAACTCACCTTAAACATCAAGCTATTTTTGTGTAATAAGAGTGCTTACAAACTTTCACAGTCACTAAACTATTTTTGTCCTATATTGCCATTACTTCCTAAAAATTGAATGCTAAGATCTAGTTTGCCAGGTTTCAGCTAAGAGCAAAGGTTTAAAGTCCTGAATGGAAATGCTGACACAGAGGCAGTTAATGGCTGTAGCATTAGCAGACACCAATCCATTCAAAGCGAATAAACAAAAAAACTGAAACACCCAAATCATGATATAAAAATTTATGGCTCCCACAACAGCTGTAATGCATTCCTTTAGTATAGTGTATTTTGTATTACTGTCTATGTTGACAAATATATGCCTTAATGCATTTATGCTGTTGCTATTATGGTTTTCACCAGAACAATAACTATGAAATTTCTGAGATTTTTGTTTTTAATTGAAAAACTATAATTACATGGTTATAGCATGCTTCCAGGACTCAGGAGATCAGGGTTAATTACCCTCCATTTGCCTCAATATCTTATTCATTAAAATGGGGATAATAGTCCTTCCTTGCATCATAAGGGTGTTGAGCACTTTAATTAACAGTGTTTGTAAAGCACTTTGAGGCTCATGGATGGAAAATGCTACAGACGTATGTTGTACTACTGAATGTCAGATGTAATGAGGTTCTACTGTGCCCTTTGAGGGACCGTTCTACAACCTAATGTTTCATGATACTTAAATTAAATATTCCCTTACCCGTTATCCTCACTTCCCTTACTCTGGGCTATAAGGCATGATCTTGCTTTATAGTAGTGATGTAATGGAAGGCAGGACAATCACCTCTGGAGCTGGTTAAGATAACTGCCTTGGTTAGTGTTTCCACAGTACAGAGAAAAGACATGACTGTAATGAATGCAAAGACAAATGTTGAGGTTACTGGACATTCTCTGAAACTAGGTCATTTGCTCTGGCTATTCAGGTCTCAAACTGACTGACACACATGTCTGATGCCAGGACAAGTGGTTTCCATTTTCCAAGTCCACCTAGTTTCAACAGGTTGAATAGATGACACTTATTAAAACAAACAGCTGAATAGATGACAGAGTCCTGTGGCACCTTATAGACTAACAGACGTATTGGAGCATAAGCTTTTGTGGGTGACAAAGTGAGTATTCCCACACGAAAGCTTATGCTCCAATACGTCTGTTAGTCTATAAGGGGCCACAGGACTCTGTCGCTTTATACAGATCCAGACCAACATGGCTACCTCTCTGATAGCTGAATAGATGACGCTGATCAAAACAAACAGCTGTGCTGGTAAAGTGAGCTTGGAAATAGATATGAAAGGGTCATCGTTAGCAATCTTTCAGACTTTTTTTTTCTGATAGAAACAAATTGGTCCAATATTGCTTACTTCTCCTTCTCCAAAAATTGACCTGCTTAGCAGTGGAACATAAGCAGTTTGTAATCAGATTTTTTGTGTGTGTGTGTGTGTGCAGCTACTTATGCAAAAATAGTGTGATCAGGTTTTCCCTCACTTCTCACTGAGTGAATTCTTTCATACTCCTTGGTCACTAATCTTCATTCTCACACAACTTGCACTTAAACACCCTGAAATCAAAGGAAACTATATTCATTATGGAGATGATTGTCTGTTTGATAAATGGGACAAACATCTGAGATCACAACCACTTGGTGCACCCATCTCCAGTTGTAATAATTGCCAAAGGTGTGATTCCATGCAGTGGATTTCACTGACCCTACAGAGTGGATACATGGAACACTATATCCTTTTGAATGACACACTTGGTGTTATCTGTAATCCTGTTCACAGGTGTGAATTGGTGCTTGCTTTGCTGTGTGGGACTTTGCTCATTTCAGATTGCTTTCTTGTTGCTAAGCGAATTGCTTTCACAGTAATATATTTTTGGAAATGTTTAAATGCTTTGGGTTGTGCTTATTTTAAAGTAACTTCTGCAAAGAAATGATGGACTAAAATGATGTATTCCCATGTGCTTTCAATTAATTGTAGTGGTTGCTTGTCTGACACATTTTAGTTTCCAGAGTTGAGGTAATTGTGAAGAATCTACAATAGTAAGACTTCAAAAGGACAATAAGTCTTAGCCAGTAAAGCTTATCAGTATTCATAGGTTTTGTTCTTCTTCTAGTGAACCTTTAGTAAATCCCTCATTTCAGGAGACACACATTACAATTGGAGTTCTGCATAGGAAATTTCTAAGAGCAGCTCAGCACTCCAGCCATTTCTACTGGACCATAAGTATAAACATTATCTTTATGTGACTATGCCATGCAGCTCAGCACCTATACAAGTTTTTAGTGGGACTGCATACAGAGCTTCTTTAGCAGACTTAGTTCAGTACTTATGAGACTGAGCACTCAGTGTCATTTAAATTTATCTACAAGACCAGGCCAAACAAAATATTTTCCTTTTGTCACATATTCCATTCTTGAAGGCATGAGACAAACTCTGCCTTCTTATTGTTCTAATTCTGTGCTGAGTGGCTGCGACTTCCATCTAGGTCAATGAGAGTTGGGGTTGTTCCACACTATTGAGGATCAGGCCCTGTGATATTTTATGGCCAGCTATGGGTAGAGGAAGCTAGTGCCGAGGAGGGATTGAAGGATGGCTATGGGACTTGGATTTGGGACTTGGGATTTAGAACACCAGGGCTTAATTTCCAGCTGTACCATTTAACTTCTCTCTCCTTCCACTCCTCCTCTGTAAAATGTAAATGATACTTCACAAGAGTGTTGAGTGTCCTGAGGTTAAACTAAATTATGAGGTCCTCCGTTACTACGGTGATGAGGTCTGTAGAAAAACATAAATATTTTAACAACTAAACATCATTAAATCTGGCTTGTGTATGAACAGGGTCATAGCATATAGGAATAGGATTGTATCCCTTACATTCTTTGAGAGTCTTCTAGTGGTTGTCACTGTGTTCTAAGTTCTAGAATCCTCCAGAAACCAGGCCAGAGCTGCAGTGACCTTGTATGTTTGTGTCTGTTTTGTAAACACAGCTTCTTGGGATAAAGCTGATCAAGACTTCAAATAAGGCATACATTTTTAATAGTCAGAGTAATTAACCATGGGAGTAATTGACCAAAGGTTATGGTGGATTCTCCATCACTGACTATTTTCTAAAAGATGTGTTCTAGGATTTATTTTGAGGAAGTTCTATGTCCTGTGTTATATATGAGGACAGACTAGATGAACACAATGGGCCCTTCTGGCCTTGGAATCTAAGATTTTTTTAGATTAAATGTTTTTGTCAAACATTCATTATGCTGATTCATTAAAATCAAACTTTTTTTCACAGGGAAAGGTAGTTTCAACTATTTTCCTGACACCCCAGCCCCGCCCAAAAAAATACTTTGAAAAAAAGTTTCAGCAATGTTGAAACTAAAAAGTTTAATGTTCAGTTGACATAATTTTTCATTCTGAAATTTAAGCTAGTTGGCAATTTTTATTATAATCAAAATGTTTTCAAATTTACGCGCACCAGATCAGACATTACTGATGTAAAATTCGTACTTTACCTATGTAAATAAAATGACAAGCTCTTCAGTCAAATCTGAATCAGCTGCAATTAAAATATTTAGTCCTTTTTATAAAGATGAGGATGGGTGGTAAACTGTGAAGGCTTTATTTTACTCATGCAGGGTAACATGATCATATTTGTCATGTGCTAGCAAAACAGGTGTCCTTGAGGCCTGTAATATTGAAGCTTGCATCGCTGCAACATTCCCTCTGGGGAGGTAAGTGTGTGTGTGTGAACTTATTTTTTGTAACATACATAATTCAACTGAACATTATTCATCATTTTGTCAACACTTTCCCTGAGTGTTTGAAGAGGTTTTAAGAACTCTGAGAGAATCCTCTTTGAAACTTGATAGATGTGTTGAAGAAAGTTGAAAATTAGTCTAAATGACAAAGTTATGTGGTTTTGTCTTGAAAAATGTTGTTGCAGAACTTTGCTCAGAAGAAGGGAGGCAGGGAGGAGACTAGATTTCCTAGGAGTCAAAGATGGAGCTTTCTTAAATGGCTTAACTTTATACACTATAGAGAGCTTTTTCTTTTCTGTTCAGTCATAGAATCATAGAATCTCAGGGTTGGAAGGGACCTCAGGAGGTCATCTAGTCCAACCCCCTGCTCAAAGCAGGATCAAACCCAACTAAATCATACCAGCCAGGGCTTTGTCAAGCCTGACTTTAAAAACCTCTAAGGAAGGAGATTCCACCACCTCCCTAGGTAACCCATTCCAGTTCTTCACCACCCTACTAGTGAAAAAGTTTTTCCTAATGTCCAACCTAAACCTCCCCCTCTGCAACTTGAGACCATTACTCCTTGTTCTGTCATCTTCTACCACTGAGAACAGTCTAGATCCATCCTCTTTGGAACCCCCTTTCAGGTAGTTGAAAGCAGCTATCAAATCCCCCCTCATTCTTCTCTTCTGCAGGCTAAACAATCCCAGTTCCCTCAGCCTCTCCTCATAAGTCATGTGCTCCAGCCCCCTAATCATTTTTGTTGCCCTCCGCTGGACTCTTTCCAATTTATCCACATCCTTCTTGTAGTGTGGGGCCCAAAACTGGACACAGTACTCCAAATGAGGCCTCACCAGTGCTGAATAGAGGGGAATGATCACATCCCTCGATCTGCTGGAAATGCCCCTACTTATACAACCCAAAATGCCATTAGCCTTCTTGGCAACAAGGGCACACTGTTGACTCATATTCAGCTTTTCGTTCACCATAACCCCTAGGTCCTTTTCTGCAGAACTGCTGCCCAGCCTTTCGGTCCCTAGTCTATAGCAGTGCATGGGATTCTTCCGTCCTAAGTGCAGGACTCTGCACTTGTCCTTGTTGAACCTCATCATATTTCTTTTGGCCCAATCCTCTAATTTGTCTAGGTCCCTCTGTATCCTATCCCTACCCTCCAGCGTATCAACCACTCCTCCCAGTTTAGTGTCATCTGCAAACTTGCTAAGGGTGCAGTCCACACCATCCTCCAGATCGTTAATGAAGATATTGAACAAAACCGGCCCCAGCACCGACCCTTGGGGCACTCCACTTGATACCAGCTGCCAACTAGACATGGAACCATTGATCACTATCCGATGAGCCCGACCATCTAACCAGTTTTCTATCCACCTTAATGTCCATTCATCCAGCCCATACTTCTTGAACTTGCTGGCAAGAATACTGTGGGAGACTGTATCAAAAGCTTTGCTAAAGTCTAGAAATAGTACATCCACTGCTTTCCCCTCATCCACAGAACCGGTTATCTCATCATAGAAGGCAATTAGGTTAGTCAGGCATGACTTGCCCTTGGTGAATCCATGCTGACTGTTCCTGATCACTTTCCCCTCCTTTAATCACTTACTGTCCTATTTTCTTCTCTGCACACTCTTTTCGCTGTTTCATGGGAATAGCTACATGAGTATCTTTTTTCTTTTTTTTTTTTTTACACCATGTGGATTCTCCCCTGCAATATCTTGTAGGGGTGGTTGGGAGGTCTCTGTGTGTGCATAAGTAAGTAAATAGCACAATGAAATTCTGCTTAAAATATCCACTTCTCTAAGACACTTCAGCATATGCTTAATGACCACTAAATCAATGGGACTTCAGTATGTTTTTAAGTGCTGTCTGAATAGGAACAATGGTTTAAGTGCTTTCCTAAATTGATGTCTATGTATCTACATAGATTGGCCTGGCAGTTCTAGAATCTTCTAATATGGGGAATCCAATATCTAGTCAAGGATAAGTCAAATATTTTACTGTCTGTAAGGTGCCTCTCTGGAATTTAGGGGGAGCAATATTAAAAGAAACAGTATTGGTGGCAAATGATGTAAAATGTGTTCTCTGAATACGCAGAGGCTTGTACATCCTGATGCAAGATAACTGATACTATACCACCTTCATTATGCAAGATAACTGATATGATAACACCAATGTGCCTCCTCCCTTGGCTAGAACCCATCTGTTGGTAAGGGTGTAATTCTGTCTCCATACATATTAAAACCTTTACTTCTCCACTAACACTGTCAAATATGGTGTCTGTAGTGCAGAGTGGGTGTATGATGTTGACATTATCTCCTAGGACTATGCTGACGATGCTTTTTTGCGGGGTGGGAAACAAAGGGTATTTTCCTTTGTGAAATGATGCTTAGTTTTCATTGGTAAACATTTCTAAAAAACTGGATCACTAAAAAAATTATCCACCATGAAGAAGCTAGAATTGTTACTTGTACTCTACCAGACATGGGGAAAAAATATTTTACCGAACTGTTGTGGTGACATGAAAGATGGTCTAATTTACAGCTAGTACTTCAATAATCCCTAATGAGCCCCATGGTTAAATTATTGATTAGTCACTTCATACATCTGGTGTCTCTAAGATATTCATCATATTACTTGGAGTAGTGACTTGAATCTATTTCCCACATCCCTGGTGAGTGCCCTAACCACTAGGTTTTAGGCTGTTCTCTCAGGGGAGGGTCTCTGCTTTTAACCAGAAATTCCATCCTGAACCTGAGAACCTCTGATTAAGATGCTGTTGAAACTATCCTTTCTATTTGCTTGCATTGGCTTTTTCTGATTTTTTAAAAAATGTTTTGCCTAAAATCCTGACCTATGTGTTACATCAACACTGCAGCTGCAAAAAGTAGTCCTTGATTTGTACAGTGCACTGGAATTCATGTCAGATGTTGGTTTTCTACAATTGACATTTAGTCTTTTTATGGACACAGCATTAAATCAGAATGATAATTGGTACAAAAAGGTCAATGTGTACTTTCATTCACTAAATGTAGAGAAACATTTTTACATTATGTGTTTTTAATCTAGATTTTTCTGGGGCTGTTTGTTTCTGGGGGAAAAAATCTCCCCGTCTCCCAAGTTAGGTGTTTAATATTAATGCCACCAGCCTTTTCTTTTTGGAGTAATTCACTTGGAGGCAGAGAACATGTGGAGAGTGTCAATTATTATGGAAGCTTCACCTGTAGCTAAAAAAGCAAATATCTCACTCATTCTTAGCTTCTTGGATTTGAAGAATGAGTCACCTAGAGCCATATAACTTTTTGAGCTATATAATAAAGTACTTTAGACCTCTTGGTTTAAAAAAAAAACAAATGAACAAACAAAAAAAAACTATATATGTGATATGAATTTAAAGGTATCTTAGTGTTACATTTGTTAAAATATTTAGTCTTGCTAGTGACTTGATCCAAGTTAAAAAATCTTGCAGTTGTACAAGTCTAAACTTGATGGCAAACTAAACTTGCATTAATATTATATTGCAATTAAACTTTTTATTTCGGTCTTGCATAGACAGAAGTTCTTTATCACATTACTACAAATTGATCCATTTTTTTAAGGGCCTGGTATGATGCCAATTAAAGTTAATGGGGAATTTTTCCATTGACTTCAATGAGCATTAGGTTACGCCTTAAGAATATGATCTTCAAAGTGAGCCTAGACTCAAAGACCCTGATTCAGCAGAACACATAAGGAGGGGCTTAAGTTCCTACTGGTGATTTTACCAGGGGTTAAGATCTGTGCTGAGTCTGGGCTCAAGACCATAAGCTTCAATGGGAGTTTTGTAACTAGAATGACTACAGCTTGGATCTATGAATATCAAATCTCTCATTTTGGTTGTTGCTGCAGTAGTGTATTATGGATCCAATCATGTATTCCTTGATCTTCCATTTCAATAGATGTTTTGGGTGTAAAAGTGCTAAGTGTGATTTGTATGAAGTTTTGGATGAACCTAGACTGTGATGTGAACTAGAAAAGTCAATTGATCTCTGAAGATGTACACCAGCTGAGATTCTGGCCCATTATCTCAATGAGAGAGAGCAGTGACTTGTTCTGTAATATCCTGCCTCAGAGAAACCAAACAAAATGCAGTTCACAACTGCTCCTGCAAGCAGGAAGGTTCCTCCACATGTAAAGAAGCAGCATATGGTAACTCTTGTATTCCATGCTGGCTATGTAACTGATTCGTCCCAGTTTTAACAAGAGGAGCTAAACTTGCTAGTTCTCTTGCACACTGGGAAGAAGGATAGGTGGGATAGAAGAGACACATCTACCTATTTTGAAGATTGACTTCTGTTAAGAAGCACTCTGCTTTCATTTAACTTCTTAGGTTGAATGCTATTTTGGGTACTGACTGTGGGGGGGGGAGGGGCTCAGGCTACTTGGCTCTTTAATTGTGGAGTAGGTGTTTGATCCCAGGCTCTGGGACCCTCCACTATTTCGGTGTCCTGGATCCTGGGATCCAGCTTGAACATCTACACTGCAATTAAACATCCCATGAGCCTGTGACAATTGACATGAGCCAGCTCTGGTGGTTTAATTACAGTGTAGACATACCGTCTGATTCAGACAGAGCAGGACTTGGGCCTGGGTCTTCCAGTTCCCAGATGAATGCCCTATTCACCAGGCTATCGACAAGTCTATAGTGAGGGGGATATGTGATTTTTTTGTGAAAAATTCTGAAAGGCCCTTGTTTTGTTCCAATGCTAAATTGGGGAAAAAATTGTAATCTCACATTTTTGCAGAATGGAAAAACCATTTCTTATACAGCTTTAATTACAATACAAAGAGCAAACAATTTGGGAACACATTTGAAAAATCTGAATCACACATATGAATTTGAGAAGTGCCACACATTTCACTCAGATCATAGTCTCTTATGGCCCAATTCTGCTTCCATTGAAGTCAATGGCAAAGCTTCTATTGACTTTTTGATGGCGTATTAGTAGGTATTAGATGTCTTAATCTACAAAACTCTGGCACCTTCTGCTAGGTGATTAGTTGTCTCCTCTCCACTCATTAAACTCAGTGGAAGTTTAGGATACTCAGCACCTTGAATGAGGCACTCATAGTCTCACAGGATCATGACATCGCTCCAGTTTTCAAGAAAACAGCATACAGGAGCTGAACTATGCATGAAATACTTTTACTTCATTTTGTTGGTGGCCGTTGAGAAGCCAGTCTGCATAGAAATCAATACTTGGACTCAATTTAACAGCTGTAAATAACATCTGAAGCATAAAACTCTTGAGTATGGTGCTATAGCATGTCAGTGTAGAGGTATGCCTAGTAATGAAGCATTTAAGTGAAGTGTTCTATGCCTGATTAATCATTTCACACATCATCCATTAAAGGACCATACACAAACCTTAGGGTTTTTAGAAAATAGGGTGGTGTTTCTTTTCCTTTTTGGTATTATGTGCACGTTTTTCAGTAGTACGCTGATATGTTCGGTAACCTTCTGATAAAACAGAATCCATGAATTACAGAAGCTGTAGGAAAAGTAACACTAAAATATAAAATGCTTTTTGTTCCTGTACAGTTTATATGTACAAGTTCTTCATAGTGTACAACAGGTACAGTATTAATTAAATATCTATCACTGCATATTGACTCAGAGGAGGAGAAAAAAGCCAGTTCTTTCAGAAACTAATGGCCATTAGGATAAAAAGGAGTACTTGTGGCACCTTAAAGACTAACAAATTTATTTTAGCATGAGCTTTCGTGAGCTAAAGCTCACTTCTTCGGATGCATAGAATGGAACACACAGACAGGAGATATTTATACATACAGAGAACATGAAAAGGTGGAAGTATGCATACCAACAGGCAGAATCTAATCAATTGAGATGAGCTATCGTTAGCAGGAGGAAACCATTCCCAGTCCTTGCAATAAAGCCCGATGCCAGCTCTGTCCACATATCCATTCAAGTGACACCATCACAGGACCTAATCACATCAGACACACCATCAGGGGCTCGTACACCTGCACATCTACCAATGTGATATATGCCATCATGTGCCAGCAATGCCCCTCTGCCATGTACATTGGCCAAACCGGACAGTCTCTACGCAAAAGAATAAATGGACACAAATCTGACATCAGGAATCATAACATTCAAAAACCAGTGGGAGAACACTTCAACCTCTCTAACCACTCAGTGACAGACTTGAAGGTGGCAATTTTGCAACAAAAAAACTTCAAAAACAGACTCCAAAGAGAAACTGCTGAACTTGAATTAATATGCAAACTAGATACTATTAACTGTGGTCTAAACAAAGACTGGGAATGGTTGGGTCATTACACCAATTGAATCTATTTCCCTATGTTAAGTTCTCCTCACACCTTCTATGGGCCATCTTAATTATCACTTCAAAAAGTTTTTTTTCCTCCTGCTAACGATAGCTCATCTCAATTGATTAGATTCTGCCTGTTGGTATGCATACTTCCACCTTTTCATGTTCTCTGTATGTATAAATATCTCCTGTCTGTGTGTTCCATTCTATGCATCCGAAGAAGTGAGCTTTAGCTCACGAAAGCTCATGCTAAAATAAATTTGTTAGTCTTTAAGGTGCCACAAGTACTCCTGTTTTTTTTGCGGATACAGACTAACACGGCTGCTACTCTGAAACCTAGGATAAAAAGGTATCCTGTAGAAATAGTGGATGATTGTTTCTTTCTCAGGCCAGCATATATGCCTGAGGGGCTCCTTGCATGGACCTCCTTACACAGCTGAGTTCCAATTTCATTATCAGCACTGATAATTAGAGTTTATAGATAGGTGATTCATCTATCTGTTATAGTGTTAATAGAAACAGGCAAACTTTTTTTATTTTTTGAAAAAGCTTTTTGCTGTTTGCAAAAAAATTGTTTAGAGGCATTAGTAGGTAGGTGTGTGTGTGTGTGTATATGTATATTTAAAAAAAAGACCATTGTAGTAGTATTAACAAATATTTATTTGTATTCCAGTAATGCCTAAAAGTCCCAGTTGTGCATCAGAGCCCCATTGTGCTGGGAGCAGCATATACACAGTGAAAATATGGTTCTCTGACCCAAAGAGGTTGTCGCTCCCCAACTCAAATATGCTCTCTGCTCATAGGTGCTGGAACTAAGCATGCAGGGGATGCTGCAGCACCCGGGCTTGAAGTAGTTTCCGTCACATACAGGGTTTACAGTTTGGTTCAATGGTTCTCAGCACGCCCACCATACAAATTGTTCCAGCGCTGCTGTCTGTCTGTTTTTAGCACTAGATTGCCTGCATCTTCCCTCTCCACAATATTAGACAAAACCAGGTTATTTACCGGTGGTCACTCCTTTCTTAATTCCATAGTGCCTCATAAAACATAGCACAGCAGTTAGAACACTCTAACTCTCAGAAACCACTGAAGTCTTTACTGCTACTTTTGGAACCAGTTCAGCAGGTTAAATATGAACATATTTAAAAATATTCTCCAGAATACTTTAAAAAACAGACCAGAGCTGAAAATCTTTTAAACCAAAATTTAAAATTCCAGTATAATGCTCCAGGAGCAATATCATAACTTTTGTTACATGACTTTCATTGTGTGAAGAAGCACAACCACAGGCTCTTTATCTAGTTTTGAAGCCTGCCCTGACTTACACGCTGTGCAATTTCCTTGATTCCAGCAGGGCTGCACAGATATAAATGATGGAATTTGAATCCAAGGTAGCCAACTTGGCAATTGGAATACAGAGTGACTCTTCACTCTGTGTCCTGACTTTGTCTGTAAAAGGTGAGGTGAGGGTGTTGTGCAGCTCACTCCTGGCTCATAGTTAGGATGATCAAGTGGTAGTCATAGTCACGGCCAGTTTTTTTACTATCTTAGTAAGGTCACCAGACTGCAGCACTTCCTCTCACTCTCTGACATAACCATACTGCATGTTTTTGTGACATCGCGGTTGAACTACTTCAAATGAAATTCTGTACGGGGCTACTAAAGAAGCTTGTCAATTACCTGCGGCTAGTGCAGAATGCAGCAGGGCAATTATTACAAAGGTTGGGTGGAGGGTTTTTGACCCACCCGCTGCTTTGTTCTGCACAAGCTGCTTGTTGGCGTTTTGATGGAGTTCAAGGTTTTAGTTTTAACTAAAGCCCTAAATAGACTGGGTCACTCACAACTATCTTGCTGAACTTCTGATCTTTAGGAATCTTTCATCTTGCCTTCTGAGATCTGAGGGTAGAAGGTTAATAGTCACAAGGGGTAGAAAGGAAGCTTAGGTTCAGCTTGCATCTTTGCTCCTTCAGACCAGTAGAATTGCCCTCCTTTTAGATTGAAGAAGTAGCATGGGCCTGGTCTCTTAAGAGGTATAAAGTCAGGCCTCTGACTCTTTTTTTTACATTTTTTTTTCATGTGAAGGCTAAAGGTTGAGGTGTAAAGGACTTAACACAGCCATAACGACATATCTCAACATTCAGTATAGATTTATACATTGCACTACATTGCAGTTCATTTTCATGAAACTGTGACTCCACTGATGTCACAATCAGAATGTCCATATTTCTGGTTCACCTAGCTCATAAATCTCAAGATGATCCCATATCCATGAATACTGTTGCTGATACTCATCTCCATTCCTATGAAGGCTAGCAGTAATTCTTTCAAAGCAGCAATGACCTTGAGTTGTTCTAGCCACTGGCTGAATTCTGGCGTCAGATTTCAAAATAAGACAGTCCATCTACTTTAGTCCTATGGATTTATCTGAGTGACCAAATTTTTGTTCTGTTTAGAAAAACTGGCTTCTGAGATGCAAACTGTCCTATTGAAAAGATACCTGGAAGTGTGACGGGTCTTCTAAGTAGAGAACTACTTTAATAAAACAGTTTAAACAGCTTGTTAAAGCATCAGGCTAACATACATACAGCTAGTATTACTGCTTTTATGTGACACTGAATGGAATAGACTAGGGCTGTTAAACGATTTTAAAAAAATCATCATGATTAATTGTATGATTAATTGCACTCAGATGCCACCTGCAGAGGGCTGATTTTCTTTTTTGGTGGTTAAGGTTCTCTAGTTTCTGCATCAAAGTGTTGCTCTTTAAGACTTCTGAAAGCATGCTCCACAACGCATCCCTCTCAGGTTTTGGAAGGCAATTCAGATTTTTAAATCTTCGGTCGAGTGCTTTAGCTATCTTTAGAAATTTCACATTGGTATCTTTGCATTTTCTCAAATCTGCAGTGAAAGTGTTCTTAAAATGAACAACATGTGGTGGGTCATCATCCGAGACTGCTATAACATGAAATATGTGGCAGAATGAGGGTAAAACAGAGAAGAAGACATACAATTCTCCCCTAAGGAGTTCAGTCACAAATTTAATGAATGCATTATTTTTTTAATGAGCATCATCAGCATGGAAGTATGTCCTCTGGAACGATGGCTGAAGCATGAAGAGGAATATGAATCTTTGGTGCATCTGGCACATAAACATCTTGCAGTGACAGCTACAGTAGTGTCATGCGAATGCCTGTTTTCACTTTAAGGTGATATTGTAAATAAGAAGCGGTCGGCATTACCTCCCGTAAATGTAAACAAATGTGTTTCTCTTAGCGATTGGCTGAACAAGTAGTAGGAGTGAGTGAACTTATAGGCTCTAAAGTTTTGTTTTGTTTTGTTTTTGAGTGTAGTTATATAACAAAAAAAAATCTACATTTGTAAGTTGCACTTTCATGATAGAGTGCACTTCCATGACAGTACTTGTATGAGGTAAATTGAAACACTATTTCTTTTATCATTTTTACAGTGCAAATATTTAATCAAAAATAATAAAGTACACTTTGTATTCTGTGCTGTAACTTTAATCGACATATTTGAAAATGTAGAAAAACCTAAAAATATTTAATAAATTTAAATTTTTGTTCTGTTTAACAGTGTGATTAATAGCGATTAATTTTTTGACTTAACTGCATGATTGACGGCCCTAGTATAGACGCTATAATCTCTCGGTAACAAAATAAAGTTTGTGGTGCACCTTAAATATTGTCAACAATTACATATTTTAAAAAATATATGGTTCAAGCAGGTTCAATTTATTAATAATTTTGAAGTTAGACTTCATTTCCTTCTCCCTTCTTAATCTGCTCTAATGATAACAAAAACTGTCTCATACTTTTAACAGAAGCAGCTCTATACATCTATCTATATTGGTTTTTTGACTCCCCATTCCTTTCTTCAGCAAGGTCTTTCCAACTTCTTCTTAAAGTAGCTAGGCCTGAGTGATGTGAGCTTACAGTCTTGTGTTTGTTGTCTTGAAATGCTGTAGCTGGCTGTCTATGCTGGACCAATAGGCTTGATCCAGTTCTTGCTGAGAACAATGGCAGAGAGAGATTCAAAAGACTTTAGCACTGATTGAGAACAATTGTGACCTGCCAAGCATTTCAAAAAACTTAACCCTGAAATTCTTGCCAGATTCAAGTTGTTTAGTGCATAGATACACTTTAAATCAGCTTCCAAGCTTTCCAATAATTGACCCAAACTGTGCTTTTTTTACTGGCATCAACCTTTCTTTGATATTTTTACAGATCTGTTACAACCATTCCTTGTTTATATTTATGTGAAGCTATAGTCTTAAAATGTGTGGCATGAGCCTACAGCAGCTCTGCCACCTGAATGAATGTGGGGTATAAGCTATTCTTGGCCATGGCTAGAGACTATCCACAGGCTCGTGTAACTTGATTCTGAGCTGACTTATTGCCACAGGTCAACTGGCCCTGTGGGCATCATCACTGTCAGGGTTCAGGGTAACAACACTTGTATTCCCCCTCTGTGGTCCAGCAAGGGCACCCACTCTAGACTCCCAGCTCCCTCAACTCTCACCTCCATTTGTCTCACTCCTTCTTGAACAGTGTTTTTCCAGGCTTCACAGTTTCCTGCCCACCCTGTGATCCTCTCCAGCAAGACAGATTGCCTAAGTAGGCCCATGTCTCTGCTTTGCTTTCTCTTTAAAGGGTATGAATGGGGTAGTTGCTCATAGTTTTAAGTTTCAACACAGTTTATTTCTTCTAATCAAGCACGTTTATTCTAAAGGTGAAAGAATTATACAAAACATCTACACATATGCTAATAAGCTTAGCAGAGATCTCTCACACTCCCATTTCCACAAGGGATCTGGTTGATATTAGTCCTCCCAACACTTCCCTAAGGATTGTGGCCCTCCTCTTGGAAAGAAACAGCTGTCATTTTGCTGAATAAGAAAGAGGCTCTGAGTCAGCTGAAACTTAGGCTATTTATCCAAGACTAATTTCTTTTTCTGTTTTCTGGAGAATCCAATTTGAACTAGTCTCTGCAAGCCTCTCCAGGAGGTGGTGCCTCTCTGGAGGTGTTTCAACCTGAGTGAATCTGCCTAATCACCTTCCCTCCCCATTGTTCTTTGGTACATGGAGAGGCTATGGTTACTCTTCCCCATGGAATTGCATACAATCCCTGACCCACAATGATACATACACTTAATACAGTATCTCTTCCAAAGATATTGCAGGAAATTGTCATATCTCTCACAACATCTGAAATATGGTCACACTGAAGATCCACAGAACCTCTTATAACCTTGCCACTCCGATGGTTGTCTATTGACCATCACATGGCGACAAACTAAATGGGCCCTCTAACCCCCAAAAAATCACAGGGACTTCATTGCAAGTTTCTTTCTCTCTACCCCACTAGAGCCACATGGAGGTTAGACCCCCCCCTTTCCATTGTGAGAGGGGCAGTATCTTTATCACAACAGCCCCCTTCTCCTCTCCCTGACTACTCTGATTTGGAGCTATCTACCATGTGATCCATTGTCTCCATTGGACTATTCGTAAATGTATCCCCTCTGGGGTATCTAGGGAGAACTTTGTGTGTTTCCATATCTGACATACCCAAAGACCTAACTGTCATGTATTGCAGTAAGCATGTTTGAGGGCAGCAATGACTTAAATAACACCATCTATGGGGAGAGAGTTGAGATTCAAAGATTTTTTCCACAGGGCATAGAAGTAATGTAAACAAGTTTTTGGCCTTCTGTTCTCCACAAGCAGTGCTGCATCTCCTGGTTGCAGAGTATTTGTAGGTTCCCCACTGCTCTTGTTCACCAAAATAACCAACTGCAGATTTAGTTGGCACATCATATAGCTAGTTCATATGGTCTCCTATGCTGTATACACTTTTGTAACTATCTTGTAAGATATATGAAAAGAGTTTTGCTTACATGGATATCTTGTAGCATCTCTAAGAAACTATTCCAATCAGACATACAGGCAGGGAACAAACTTTACAGGTGATTATGAACAATTTCAAAAAAGAATTGTGCCACAATGAAGAGGGCATTTCTTCCAAGATCTAACAGTCTCCATATGAAGTTACAGATAATCTTAAGTGTTGTATTTAATAGAGGTACCTGGTGTCTCATGGTATTACAACTATATGAAAGGAAATTATCCTTTTAAGGTTTCCCTAACAATATTAAAGTAAGTAGTTTTTCTTTTTTCCTTTATTACCTTGGGTCAATCTCCCTGTTTTGGCACCATTATTATGCAAATAGTATCTAATTCAGAGAGCAATAAGTGTGGAACTTTGAGATCATATTATGCCTGAATCTGAACTGTTCATATCTGATATATATTATCAGCTTGTGTGTGGTTTAGATAATAAGGTTTCTGCAATATGTTTATTAGCTAAGAGGTACTACTACTAATCTTTTATTTGAAGTTAGTGCAAATCATTTTAACATTTTACTGTGGGGAAGTGGGGAAAAAATCCTCATTTCCTCTCCCTTCTTTCACCCCATTTTAGTATAAACTTTTTATTATCAAATTATAACCCAAACTCTTTTTTGTTCAGTGTAAAATTCCATTTTAGAAGTTCACGGCATGAGGGTTATTTATATATACAATAATGTTGGATAATAAACAGGCATACATGATTTCTTCTTTCTTTATGCAAATGTATGTTTTATTGGTATTAACACAAAATTTCTCCTTCCTTTGTGTGGTTTTAAAATCAAATTTATTTCTGCTGATTTGAGGACATAAATGAAAGTTTACATGAGAGGAAAAAATAGTATTCTCTAGAGTGTGGTAATAAGATTTGACTGAGTTTTCACCAAACACAGAATATGGTAGAAAAGAAGAAAAAAAAACCATCTGATTTTTTTTCAGTGTATAAGCAGTACAAAACAAACAGTTGGCATACAAATTCTCATTTTGTTATTGTCTAATGCACATCTATGAACTCAAACTCATAGTGGGAGGTGACAAAACTATTCTGAATAACATTGGTTACACACTTGGTGTCTTTTTGGCAAGCAAATGGTATGTAAACAGATCCTAGTTTTCAAGTGCACTTGTTACTCATGAGAATTCACTGAACAGTTTGAAAGAGTTTTCAGGCTATGGTTTGATTAACTGTTCACTGAGCTATTTCTGTTGTATGGTAGTTGGTTACCTACATCTCATGGTACTGTTTCTGCTTCCTGACTGACTAAACCTATGTGAACAAAACAAGAGTAAATAACAAATTACAGATCTCTTCCAGTTTTGTCAAAAAGAATTATTTGAGGTCTGGGAAACATTTCTTTATAGTGAGAGACTTAAGCACTCTTAAAAAAAAATCCAAGAGGTGATTAGATCACTCTACAAGCACCTACATGGATAATGAGATTTTTTTGGAAGGAGATGGCTCTTTAATCTATCATGCTCTGCTTTTAAAGGGGTAGCGAGAATTCAGAAATTCGGCAGGGGAAAAATACTGAGTGAAGACAACACAGGTCAGAAGAGAACAGGTCTGGAGAATATTTGTTATGCAGGATGTCAGACTAGTAATAGTCCTTTCTGGCCTAAAAATCTATGAAGGCATTTTGGAAACAAGATTTATTGAATTGCAGTTTCTTTTGTAACAGTACCACTAGTGACTTAGGCCTGGTCTACACTAGGACTTTAATTCGAATTTAGCAGCGTTAATTCGAATTAACCGCGCACCCGTCCACAACAGGAAGCCATTTAATTCGACCTAGAGGGCTCTTTAGTTCGAATTCGGTACTCCACCCCGACGAGGGGAGTAGCGCTAAATTCGACATGACTATGTCGAATTAGGCTAGGTGTGGATGCAAATCAAACTTAGTAGCTCCGGGAGCTATCCCACAGTGCACCACTGTGTTGACGCTCTGGACAGCAGTCCGAGCTCAGATGTTCTGATCAGCCATACAGGAAAAGCCCCGGGAAAATTTGAATTCCTTTTCCTGTCTGGCCAGTTGGAATCTCAATTCCTGGTTGGACATCGTGGCGAGCTCAGCAGCACTGGCAGCGATGCAGAGCTCTCCAGCAGAGGAGTCCATGCAATCTCAGAGTAGAAAGAGGGCCCCAGCATGGACTGACCGGGAAGTCTTGGATCTGATCGCTGTGTGGGGCAATGACTCAGTGCTTTCGGAGCTGCGCTCCAAAAAAGGGAATGCAAAGACCTACGAGAAGGTCTCCAAAGCCATGGCACTCAGAGGATACAGCCGGGATGCAACGCAGTGCCGCGTGAAAATCAAGGACCTGAGACAAGGCTACCAAAAAATCAAAGCGGCAAACGGACGCTCCGGAGCCCAGCCCCAGACATGCCGCTTCTACGAGGCACTGCATGCCATTCTCGGTGGGTCTGCCACCACTGCCCCACCAGTGACCGTGTACTCTGAAGATGGGATAGTGTCGACGGGCAGTTCCTCGGCGATGTTCGCTGATGGGGAAGATGAGGAAGGGTTTGTGGAGGACGAGCCAGGCGACAGCGGTTACAATACTGCTTTCCCCGACAGCTAGGATCTCTTCATCACCCTCACAGAGATCCCCTACCAACCCTCCCCGGCCGTTAACCCGGACTCCGAATCAGGGGAAGGATCAGTCGGTAAGTGCTATAAACATGTAAACATTTATTTTTTAACAAAACAGGAATAAAAACTATATGAAAAGAAGGTCAATGCATATAGGGATCGAACAGCCAGTTCCACGAAGCTCTCGGAGAGGTACTCGAAAAGCCTCCGCAGGAGGTTCATGGGGAGAGGTGCCTTATTGGGTGCTCCGTGGAAGCACACTCTTCTGCGCCAGGCCATCCTGAGGTATAGTGGGAGCATTGCCTCGACCAGCATGGCAGCATAGGGCCCTGGTATGTGCAGGGATTCGCGCAGCATGCGCTCTCTGTTTCTCCTGGAGACCCGCCTCAGGGTGATCTTGCTCGGCGACTGCTGCATCTAATTAGGGGAATTACTTTAATGTTACTATTGTGAATGCTTGACTTTTCCTTTGCATAACAATGACCGTCGTTTAACAGCCACGTGTTGGAGGCTGCAGAGGAAAAGCATACAGGGATCTTTCCCGGGGACAGCCGCGAGGGGCTGGAACAGGGTCAGACTTTATGCTTTCCAGATTGCCTGCAGCAGGAGGGCACTGCTATCCATTAACTGTTAAGCAGCCTAAAGTTTACGGCTTACCAGGCCTGGCTGCTACACGGATTCTGCTGTCCTGCCCCGCTTGTCCGATCTCCAGTGCAAGACCCCAGGCAATGAAAGCGAATGCCGAAAATTCGAACTTGTCCTGAGAGCACATGAGATTAGGTGCCCTGTATGGTCTTGTTCACAAAAACTGAGTAGACTGTGTTCAGTGTTCGCAAACATGTATCTTTGCAAGGAAATCACTTCCTTTTTCACATCACACAGTTGCGGCTCTTTCCCGAACTGCCCCGGCATCCCCCTCACAGAGGCTGGCGCAGATTAGGTGGCGAAAGAAAAAGACTCGGGACGAGATGTTCGCTGAATTGATGGCCTGCTCCAGAGCCGAGGCGGCCCAGCAGAGCCAGTGGAGGGAGACCCTCTCTCAGCAGCAGCGCTCACACAGCGAACGGGAGGACAGGTGGTGGCAGGAAGACCAGCAGGCGACTCAAACGCTGTTTGGACTAATGAGGGAGCAAACGGACACGCTCCGGCGCCTTGTGGATGTTCTGCAGGACCGCAGGCAGGAGCAGAGAGCCCCCCTGAACTGTATCTGCAACCGCCCTCCCCCACCACAAAGTCCTGTCCCCCCCTCACCCAAAATCACAAGAAGGAGGGGCGCTAGGGGCCGTGAAAACTGTCACTCCACCCCAGCAGAGCGCCCATGTACCAAACAGCTCTCATTCCCTAAAGTATGAGAATTGCTTGCCTTCCTGGCTCACCCGATCCCAAATCCCAGTTTCATCCCCCAACTGTGTAGTTGAGTATTAAAAATAGTTTGCTGTACATTACTGTTTCCGTCATGTTTCTTTGCAGAAGACTTTGTGTGAAGGGTGGGGGTGGGGTTTGTTAATTGCATAGGACAGCCACCATTAACAGGGTACAGACATGGGGGCAGGATCAACAGCAGGTAACACACAGAGTGCAGTCACTAGGCACCCGGGTCACTCTGCGAGGTGTCTGCTGCCCCAGGTCAGTCTGGGAGGTGTATGTTGCCCCAGGGTCCTAGCGCCTGACATCCACAAATGGCAAGGCAGGCTGCCCTTACCATGCCCTTCCACCTTAGCCATGAACCTCTCCGATGCCCTGAGCCCCAGCCAGAGCCATCATCCCCCCACACCTACTCACCCTTCCCACACACCCCTCACCCCTTCCTGCAAACCCACCCCTTCCTGCACACCCTCCGGTAACCGTCCTCCCCCCAGAGACCGCTGTAGGAGCAGGAGCCTGTCAGTCCTCGAGTGTAGAAGCGGTCTGTACATCACTGCACACCGTACCCACCACAGTCTGCGTCCCTGTTGGAACCCTTGAACGAGAATTCGTTAGTAAAGAAAACTTTGTTAATTAAAAATGTTCCAATAACTTTATTTTTAAACGTCTGTTGGAAGGGGGGAAACGTGGTGAACGGGGTATGTGACCGCTGAAAAAAGTCAATAGTAACTGAAACAGGGGCAGGTTCAGCTTCTCTGTAAAGAGACTGGACAGTCATAGGTTACCCTGCTCTCTGAGGAACCTAGCTTTCAAAGCCTCCCGGATGCACAACGCTTCCCGCTGGGCTCTTCTAATCGCACGGGTGTCTGGCTGAGCGTAATCAGCAGCCAGGCGATTTGCCTCAACCTCCCATCCCGCCATAAAGGTCTCCCCCTTGCTCTCACAGAGATTGTGGAGCACATAGCAAGCTGCAATAACAATGGGGATATTGGTTTCGCTGAGATCCGAGCGAGTCAGTAAGCTCCTCCATCTCCCCTTGAGACGTCCGAAAGCACACTCCACCACCATTCTGCACTTGCTCAGCCGGTAGTTGAAGAGCTCCTTGTCACTGTCCAGGGCGCCTGTATAGGGCTTCATGAGCCAGGGCATTAGCGGGTAGGCTGGGTCCCCGAGGATCACTGTAGGCATCTCCACATCCCCAACACTTACTTTGTGGTCCGGGAAGAAACTACCTTCCTGCAGGCGTCTAAACAGACCAGAGTTCCTGAACACACGCGCGTCATGAACCTTGCCCGGCCACCCGACGTAGATGTTGGTAAAACGTCCCCTATGGTCCACCTGTGCTTGCAGCACCATTGAAAAGTAGCCCTTTCAGTTAATATACTGGCTGGCCTGGTGGGCCGGTCCCAGGATAGGGATGTGAGTGCCATCTATAGCCCCACCGCAGTTTGGGAATCCCATCGCGGCGAAGCCATCTATGACGACCTGGACGTTTCCCAGGGTCACTACCTTTGAGAGCAGTAGGTCAACGATTGCGTGGGCTACTTGCATCACAGCAACCCCCACGGTAGATTTGCCCACGCCAAAGTGGTTCGCTACTGACCGGTAGCTGTCTGGCATTGCAAGTTTCCAGAGGGCTATGGCCACTCACTTCTGCACACTCAGGGCTGCTCGCATCCGGGTGTCCTGGCGCTTCAGGGGAGGGGCCAGCAAGTCACACAGTTCAAGGAAAGTGCCCTTACGCATCCTGAAGTTTCGCAGCCACTGTGATTCATCCCAGACCTGCAGCACTATGCGGTTCCACCAGTCCGTGCTTGTTTCCCGGGCCCAGAATCGCCGTCCCACAGCATGAATGTGACCCATTGCCACCATGATCTCTGCGGCGCGGGATCCCGTGCATTGTGAGAGGTCTGTGCCACTCTCACACTTCATGTCCTCACCGCGCTGCCGGAGCCTCCTCGCCCGATTTCTCAGCAGCTGACTGTGGAAGAGGTGTTCGATAAGGTGCGAGGAGTTGACAACGGCCATAAGTGCAGCGATGATCACAGCGGGTTCCATGCTCGCAGTGCTGTGGCGTCCGCGCTGTCACTGACCAGAAAAGTGCGTGAACAGAGTTCCCGCCGGCGCTTTCAGGGAGAGAGGGCGGGAGTGACGGTTGAGTGATGACAGTTACCCAAAACCACCCTCGACACATTTTTCCCCCAGCAGGCATTGGGGGCTCTACCCAGCATTCCAATGGGAAGCGGGGACTGCGGGAACTGTGGGATAGCTGCCCAGAATGCACCGCTTCCAATGTCGATGCTTGCCCCGTTATTGTGGTCTCACAAAGTCGAATTAGTGTCCTTAGTGTGGATACACAAATTCGAATTCATCAGGTCGAATCCACAAATTCGACCTAAGTTAAATCGAACTACTCTTGTGGTGTAGACATACCCTTAGTTATCTTTGCTGCCCCACACTCCATTTCTTCACTGAGTGCATCCTGATGGGGAAAGAGAATGTGACTTTTGTTTTCAATGTATTTGTTCTGTTTGTAGTATCTGATGTCTTGACAACTTCTGTTGGAAATAATTTGGTCTATGTATTAACCAGGACCAAACAAACTATGTTAAAGAAAACATTGGTATCAAGTTATCTGTATTAAACAAATGTTAATAGATAAGATATAGATCCAGACAACTAGCTTTGAACTTGATTGTCTTCTTGGTGGCATATAGAAGCACATACTATGTTCACTTTTGTTTCTACCTTTACATCCTATTTCATAGCATTAGTACTTGGAATTTTTCTCAACATTATGTCAGTGTTGGGAACTTTAATGTGAGACATCTTTGATTAAACTTGGCTATAAAATGACAAAAAAATAAGCAATGTTGTATGAAGCACACTGTACACAATGTTGATGAAAATTCAATTTAGCTTTGCTCTGAGTGGCCTATCATGTTGAAAAATCAGTCCAATAAAGATATGGCACAGTACATTTTCACAAAACAATTAATGTATTTTCTCACTTTTTCATTGAAGCCCAAGAATGCATGCCACAAGATAATCTTCAACAGAACTATAGACCGAAAGAGAGCAGTTCAAGTAACCACAGAATAAGAGCACAGCATACCATGTGTCATGGACTACATTACTGTAAGTACAAGATGACTAAAAGCTATTGCAAAAATGCATGTGATTATGGACAAAAATGCATAATACTGCTTCAGTTGTAATGTATAGACATATGCTATGTATTGTAAGGTGTATTCACGCAAATAATGTAATTAAGTTTGAATGTGCAATCTTAACTTTTGGCATTTCTTCACTTTAACATGTTTAACTATGTTTAAATTCCCATCATTGTAGTTTGCTCTAGATACAGATAAATAAAATGTACAACTGTCTATCAGATGTAATGGCAGGGACAAGCTCCATTTAAAGAACTACTTATTCATCCCAGACTAGTCTAGACCAAAAGTAAATATGTTGTTTTAAAAATATTTTTATTATTATTATTATTATTATTTTATTTTATTAACATAAATATTCAAAGCTACAGGAAATTATCATTTTGCAAACATATAATTCAAGGTTAGATTGTTCAGCTTTGCGAGTCAAGACTTAAAAATTATTAAAACGATATTGAAGTCCCTTTAATTCTGACATACAGCTTCCAAGGCAGTAAGGGGGCATATCACCAATATCTGCCAAAGATCTTCAAATTTTTTAACATAAAGTATTCTTTAGATATTTTACTTTTCAAACACACTAGTGACTTTTGAAAGTAATGTAGTAGATATTTTATTTTAAAATCCTATAGAGGCTCTTTTGATTATATTAAGATAAGAACTAAACAAAAGTTTAAACAAAACATTAACAAACTAGAATTATGATGAAAACACAACTTTTTAGGGAAAGAAAGTGCTAAAATATTATGCCATAAAGCATATAGTAAGAGAAATTCTATTTTGGGGAATCTGTTCAATAGCCTAAGATTTAAATTCCTCTCCACTTTTTGCTACTTTGTTTTTGATAACTAATTGTCAGTTTAATATCAAATTGGGAAGAATTATTTTCCTCACAGAACCAACTCCTGTTTAAGGAAAGATTACTTGTGCAAACATTTTGAGGTGAACGGTAAGATGAATTAGTCATTCTGAAGGAAGGTATGAATTATTCGGAATAAACAAAATAAAAATGTTAATGTGGGACACAGTCAGACTGATGTCCAACCTATGCATAATCCCAGAAATCATAAGTACACTTAGAACATTCTGTTAGCTGTTCAGCTTTCATCTTTTTTTGAAATGCTAAAAGCTTTTTTATTTCTTGCTAGCAGAGAAATTGCTGAAACTAGCACTACTTTTAAGATAAGCTCAATAAATTGATGCTATCAATGGGATATTTTTATGTAAGCACATACAGTATTTATTCTTTTTTGTTCCGAAAATTCAATTAGAATGTAATCAGACTTAATTTTGCAAAGAAAGCGACTATTTCTGATTGGATTTTTGCTCTGAGTGATTCAATTAGCGTTCACAAATATATTTATTTGCTAAGGTTAAGTAACACAAACTGGAAATTAGTATATAATGGCACATTGCTCTTGAAAGACAACACAATGAAGTAAAAAATAGAGAACTAACAAGATCTACTACCAGAAACTTGACGAAGTTAAATGAGGAAGAAAGAAATCATCCAGTTCTAAAGCTTATGGAAGATATTAAGTGGAGAATGTGTTGTGAATTACATAAATAACTATCATATGAAAGATCTGAGATCGAAGTACAGTGTCTAAAATTCCATCATTGATGTGTTACATATGCCCCATTTCTATACTAATGACAACAGTCTAAATCCTGATTGCCTTGCTCATGTGATGATTGGTCATTGTATTCAGTGGGACTATTGTTCATCTGATGCATGCAATCAAATATTTGGAAAATATTTTAAGTTAAGCATTAAAGATCACTTCTGGATCCTTTAGGTTCCTAATCTTGAAACTGTTTCTCTTGGTATGTAAAAGGAGGCTCCTAAACTTATAGCTAGGCACCAGGATAAGTGTTCATATCATTAAAAGTTATGCTGACCTATTCCCTGACCTTATTGTGTGCTGCTAGGTACTCAGCATTTTTTTTTTTTTTTTTTTTGCTCCTTAGGGCTCCATGCTTGTGGGTGGTAAGCTTGGGTATAAATTTACCCTGTTTGCCTGCCTTGCATTAAGTCCACCTTTTCGTGTTCTGTATGTATGTATATATATAATTTACTTACTATATGTTCCATTTATATGCATCCGAAGAAGTTGGCTGTAGCCCACGAAAGCTTATGCTCAAATAAATTTGTTAGTCTCTAAGGTGCCACAAGTACTCCTGTTCCTCATATGGAACCTGTTGCCACACAGTAAAATTTCCATTGCTCACCTAGCTCTACCTCCTTTTGACAAGCCCTTACTCTGGTGCCTAAAGTCAGGTTCCTCCTCTTGAAAATCTTTGCCACTGACCTCTCATTAACTACAGTGGAACTATCTTGTGGCTTCATTATGCTCAGCATGAGTAAGGTGCACAGAAATGGTCCCTAAATTAGCCTTCTGATGTCCATTAAATTTGTGAATTACAATCTTAGGGACCCAATTTGTTGGAAATATAGGAAACTCTCGATATTCCTCATGTATAAAAATTGTCTGTCTACACTTGGATAGGATGGGAGATGGTTTGTGGTCAATTTCTTCAAAAGTTTTCAGATTTTCATCAGTCATTTTTAATAAAAAATTTCTAAGCAAAATGTTGACCATCTCTAGTATTACTATTGCTGCTTTCTCCATAGGCTCTGTTTGGGGATGGCACCTTTAACCTATGCTGGGGGCTCCACCAATGCAGTGCATGTGAATGTGAGTATAACTCTAGAACCAAGCTCTTATTAATGAAAATACTCTATTTATTTAAGATTTTGGAGCCCAGTCCTCAGCTGTTGTGAACCGGCATAGCTCAAGGCAGTTTAGGATTTGGCCCTTTCATTTTGTAGAGGATTAAATTGGATATGGGCTAGAACTGTATTTGACTAATACCACTGAAACTGGTGGTTGATTTTTCTAATGTGAGTGTGGGTTTTTAAACTCTTAGTAATTGTATATGATATCTTTATGGTATATTGCTGTTTACAGTGAATTCAGTTTTAGCAGGGAGTTTATCATTAGGTTTCTCCTTAAACATATTGATTCCATGGACTTGATTGTGACACTTTTCCCGCCACAATATAATTTTAGTTTCTTTAAGAACTATGCTGTATTGTTGCTTCTGAGTCATCTTGCTAATGAATCGTTTATATATTTGAAGGTAAACATTATGTACAACTTCTGCCCATAAACATGGTATTTTTCAATTTTCAGTAAAACTGTTCTCTTTACTTATCATATAAAGTAATAAGAATGACATACAAAATATATATCACAAGAATAGGAATAGCAGATAACTGAACGCAGTATCTACTGGAGGGCCAGGAACAAAAAAAGCCCTTAACTTTCTACACACTTTCCATTTCTGTTTGTAAAATCACCAGCTTTTATTTTAATGGTTCATTGGATACTGTGTGATACCACCACATAATTTTATTTATTTGAATAATATTTTAGAGGTGTACTACTAATTTTCATTGGTATAATACTTATATTCTACCTGGGGTTAGTAAACAACTTTTTAATATCCAAGCAATTTTTTCTTGCTGAAGAAATGTTAAAATATTTCATAATTTGCTATGGGGAAAAGAATAGGTGAATGAGAGCCAAAACTTAAGGCCAATGCTGTACAGGAGCCTTGCCTTGAGAGGCCACCTAGACGAGACATAACTCACACTGACTCATTGTGGTGCTCTGTCCCTTTCTAGTGGTGACTGGGCCACACAAGGTATGTCTACATAGAATTTTGGAGTGAGGGACTTGAATTCATCTATTGGCTTGCACCAGTTGTGAGGTAAACATGAAATCAGGTCGGTAAGCTGTGGTGCCAATTTAGAAAGAGGATACTAAAGAACATAAGAATGGCCATACTGGGTCAGACCAAAGGTCCATCCAGCCCGGTATCCTGTCTACTGACAGTGGCCAATGCCAGGTGCCTCAGAGAGAGTGAACCTAACAGCTAATAATCAAGTGATCTCTCTCCTACCATCCATCTCCACCCTCTGACAAACAGAGGCTAGCGACACCATTCCTTACGCATCCTGGCTAATAGCCATTAATGGACTTAACCTCCATGATTTGATCTAGTTCTCTTTTAAACCCTGTTATAGCCTTCACAACTTCCTCAGGCAAGGAGTTCCACAGGTTGACTGTGCGCTGTGTGAAGAACTTCCTTTTATTTGTTTTAAACCTGCTGCCTATTAATTTCATTTGGTGACCCCTAGTTCTTATATTATGGGAACAAGTAAATAACTTTTCCTTATTCACTTTCTCTGCACCACTCATGATTTTATATACCTCTATCATATCCCCCCTTAGTCTCCTCTTTTCCAAGCTGAAAAATCCTATCCTCTTTAATCTCTCCTCATATGGGACCTGTTCCAAACCCCTCATCATTTTAGTTGCCCTTCTTTGAATCTTTTCTAATGCCAGTATATCTTTTTTGAGATGAGGAGACCACATCTGTATGCAGTATTCAAGATGTGGGCGTACCATGGATTTATATAAGGGCAATAAGATATTCTCCATCTTATTTTCTCTCCCTCTTTTGATTCCTAATATCCTGTTTGCTTTTTTGACTGCTGCTGCACACTGCCTGGACATCTTCAGAGAACTATCCATGATGACTCCAAGATCTTTTCTGATTAGTTGTAGCTAAATTAGCCCCCATCATATTGTATGTATAGTTGGGGTTATTTTTTCCAATGTCCATTACTTTACATTTATCCACATTACATTTTGTTTGCCATTTTGTTGCCCAATCACTTAGTTTTGTGAGATCTTTTTGAAGTTTTTCACAGTCTGCTTTGGTCTTAACTATCTTGAGCAGTTTAGTATCATCTGCAAACTTTGCCACCTCACTGTTTACCCCTTTCTCCAGATCATTTATGAATAAGTTGAATAGGATTGGTCCTAGGACTGACCCTTGGGAAACACCACTAGTTACCCCTCTCCATTCTGAACATTTACCATTTATTCATACCCTTTGTTCCCTGTCTTTTAACCAGTTCTCAATCCATTTACATAAGAGCCTTTGGTGAGGGACCTTGTCAAAGGCTTTCTGGAAATCTAAGTACACTATGTACACTGGATCCCCCTTGTCCACATGTTTGTTGACCCCTTCAAAGAACTCTAATAGATTAGTACGACATGATTTCCTTTACGGAAACCATGTTGTCTTTTGCTCAACAATTTGTTCTTCTATGTGTCTGGCAATTTTATTCTTTACTATCATTTCAACTAATTTGCCTGGGACTGACGTTAGACTTACTGGTCTAATTGCTGGGCTCGCCTCTAGAACCCTTTTTAAATATTGGCATTACATTAGCTATTTTCCAGTCATTGGGCACAGAAGCTGATTTAAAGGACAGGTTACAAACCATAGTTAATAGTTCCATAGCTAATAGGGTAGGTTTAGGGTGGAGATATATGTACCGTGTTGTCACTGTCCTCCTGAAGCATTCAGAAAGTCATGAGTCAAGTCTCAAATTGTAAGATTGGTTTTAAAATCATTAGACAACAAAAAATGGGCCTCACTTTGTTTGCCTTTGTGTTTGAGTCATTGGTGTTCACTCAAGTCATGATTTCAAGTTTCTCTCCATGAACATGAGTGCAAGAAAAAAAAAAGTAATGCTGAGATTTCCAATTAAACTGTGACTCCAGGAGCTTGGGCTACAATCCAAATTTGGGGGACGGGGAGGGAAGAAGGTGTTTTATTTCATGAACTGTCAGTGTCTCTGATGGTAAGGTCACCTCTGGGCCAGAAGTCTTATGTATGAGTACCACCCAGGACCTGGGCTTAAACCTAGTGCTAATAAAGTAGCACAGTGTTGTGGAAATTAAACGAAGAGCTTGATCCAACTCCCACGGAAGTTAGTGTGTGTGTGTGGGGAAATCTCATTAACTTTTGATCAGGCTAACTGGGGCTGCCTCTTTAAGGTGACCAGGTTCCACTAGCTATCTGTGCAGGAGAAAGTTAAAAATACAATACTTCTCAAAAAGACCATGGGATAAGCACGCATTTTTACCCAACATCTCCCTGGTTAATACAACAGCTTTCAGCTATATGTGAGGTTTTGTTCATCATTTAATGGCTGTTGAGCTTGCCCAGCATCCACAACATTGTCTCCAGTGCACTGATTTTAAGTGCTGTTGAATTCCATAGGCCCACTGTAACAATACCGTGGATCAATATCACCATTACTCAGCGTAACGTAGTATATATTATCAAAACTTTAAGAGCAGTAATAACTTGTTCTGTTTTTGTTCTGTCATAAATAAATAAAAAAAAGTGGCCTAGGTATTTTTTTTTTAAAACAATATGCTTCATATACATATATATCCTGACTGCCATACATGTCATCTTTCACACAGGAGCTTCATACTGGACACTTAATTTGAAAAAGACACAGGACTTCTACTCCTGTGTTATCCTTGATGTTTTTTCAATTGGCTTCTGTTACCCATCCTGCTCCCTTGATTTCATCTTATTTTTGACGTTCTGTGGCTCTATACCTTTCCACTGTCTTTCCTCTTAATCTTTAATATCTATTGCTACAGATATATATCTGTATATATATATAGTCTGTAGTTGCATAGACTGTTCCTGGGCCGCCATCTTGCTCTCATGAGAACTGATCCAGCACTTGAGAAACCATAAATGCAGGAAAATGCCCTTTCTGAAGTTCAGAGCAAATTCTCAGAGCCTGATACTCAGCTGATTATTAAAACAGTGTAGCTTCACTGCACTGAAGCTACACCAATTTACATCACCAGAGAATCTAGCTTCTAGGTAGGAGATGTAGTCCAAGCTTCCTCCTGCCGCACTTGGACTCATGAAAGTTGTATCTTTGGAGACTGATACTTTTTAATACCTTCCCCATACCCCAGAGGTGCTGAACACCCACATCTTCTACTGAGATCAGTTGGAGTTATGGGTGCTCAGAAGCACTGAAATTCAAGACCCTATATTTGAATCTGAAACAGTTATTATCTTTTATAATATCACCTCTTGTAATATTTATACCTTTCCTTTACTGTATTCCTCAAATCCATTGATTCAACCTGCCTCATAGGACTCACATTCCTTCCTTGTTCACAATTTTTAATTATACCATTATTAATCTCGAAGAATTTATTGCATCTTTACAGGACTGTCGAAGTACTGTCACAGAATTCTCATTGCCATTTAGTACCAATTCCCATTGTATTTATGAAATGTGTCTGAAGTGCACTGTGACTGATTTAATCTCATCATAGTACTGGTTTTATAGTTTGACAGGCTAGTTAAATAAAAATATAGAAAAAGAAAGAAAATTCATATTTAGGTTTCTTTTCTTGTGATTTTAAGCAACACAGAGTGAACCCTAAATCTTTGGGAACTGATATTTGGTCTTATATTTGAGGGATAGTAGTTAGTCCCTATTCAAGCCCAAATTAATGGTGTAAGTTTGCAAATGAATTGTAGCTCTGCAATTTGAAGTTTTTTGTTGAAAGATGGCTACTTTTAAATCTGTTGTGGAATGTCT
This sequence comes from Mauremys mutica, assembly GCF_020497125.1. Taxonomy (NCBI): domain Eukaryota; kingdom Metazoa; phylum Chordata; order Testudines; family Geoemydidae; genus Mauremys; species Mauremys mutica. The sequence goes on along the minus strand of NC_059079.1, from coordinate 51,323,546 downwards.
AGGGAGATTGAAGTGTTCTCCTACTGGTTTTTGTATGTTACCATTCCTGATGTCTGATTTGTCTGTTTATTCTTTTACATAGAGACTGTCCAATTAGGCCAATGTACATGGCAGAGGGGTATTGCTGACACATGATGAAATATATCATATTACTAGATGTTCAGGTGATGGTGTGGCTGATGTGGTTGGGTCCTCTGATGGTGTCGCTAGAGTAGATATGGGGACAGAGTAGGCAACAGGGTTTGTTACAGGGATAGGTTCCTGGGTTAGTGTTTCTGTGATGTGGTGTGTAGTTGCTGGTGAGTATTTGCTTCAAGTTGGGGGGCTGTCTGTAAGGGATTGGAGCAAATGTGGTTGTATCTTAGGGCTTGGCTGTAGACAATTGATCATGTGATGTATCCTGGATGGAAGCTGGAGGCATGAAGATAAGTATTTGCTCTTGTATACCTTCCAAAGAAGTGCTAGTGAATGTCATGTATTTTATCTATATCTTTTTAAATCTTTTCCCCCACTAATAGTCTTTAGTTATTATAATTTTCACTTTGATTTCTCTTATTACAACCCAATTGTCCTATTCTCTTTGAACGTTTTACTTCCTTCTAACAGCTGGTTTCTTCCCTCACACTGTGAACTTTAAGAATCATCCCTCTGCTTCAGCTTTTTTCCAACCTCCCCCTACCCCCCCCCACTTCTCTTGATGCCAACACTTGTCCTTTCAGCCTTCAGAGTTTTTGCTTGTTTTCCCTTGACATTTCCATAAAACAAGTTTTTGAGATAAATGAATTTAAGTTTTCCATCCCAGGTACTCTTATTCTTGCTTGCAGTTCTCACTTGCCTGTAATTGAAAGTAATTTTCAGTCCCTCTGTGATTGGGAATTAATGGATATTGGCCCTGGCTCTTCTTCAGTTGAAGTTAACAGAAATTACCCTTTAACTCAATGGCAGAGGGATTGTGGGCCCTCGTTTTCTTCATTAAAAATATGTTATGCTTCATGATTTCATTGACACTCTTACTCTGCTTAATCTACACTTGTCACAATACCCTTGCAGAGGTGGATTGTTGTATCATGATGACTTCTGTGGGACTCTGTGAGGGTGCAGATTTCCACCTAGTGGCCCTCACTGCATCTTTGTGGGGAGAGCTAATTTCAGTCTGTATTAGAAGTGGCTATTCTGGTAACATGCTTGTATGATGGTCAACAGCGATGTCAAAGATACGGTTAATTTTTGATCACTTTGTCCAAGGCACATGGTTTCAATCATTCAGTGTGTGCCTTGAGTAGTGATGAACTCTAATATTATTTTTTTAATATACCATTAATTTTCTAGGCACATGTCATATATTGGCTATAATTCTCTGCTCTTCATTCACAAGATTGACTTTTATAAGCACAATGACCTTTTGTGTGTTGAGTACATGTTATAATTAAACTAGTCCATGTTATAACTGTTTGATTCCCTATAGCAAATAAATATTAAGAGAAAAGGAACTTTTTTTTTCCTGAAAAGAAACCTTGTTTGCATTGTTTCATAAGACTCAGCCTGATGAAATGTGTATTAAAACAATGAATATTCCGTTACTTTAAATGCATTTTATTAATAATCTTAATCAAAGCAGTATCATAGGGCCTGTCAAGAATGGACTTCTATTGTGCAAGGCACTGTACAAACAGAATAGCCTTTTAGGATTAATCTATTGTCTTTGCAGAAGCTGAAAATCTGTAGGACTTTATCACATAATAGCATTAGCATGTAGGCCTTGTTCCTATGAAGATTTAATCACATACATAACTTTAAGCATGCGAATACTCCCATTCATATCTCTCAGCCTTTGTTGGCCTAAATGAAGAATGCAAGATGTCAGACCCAAAATGAGTGAAATGTATAAAATATTTATGCAGAAAACTTAGTGCTGTGAGATTCCATTCTTCAGTATAAATAACATTGTATCACCTGAGAGAGACAGCATTTCTCACCGCACACATTCAAAAATCATGACAGACTCCCCCAAAGATCAGGAGACTCCAAACCATAAATTGAGGTTTTTGGGTTTTTTTAAATTATCTGAGGGCACTTGAGAAAATCCACATAGTTAAAATACTGAAGACGTTTAATAAACTATTGCAGTATACCAGCCTGTGAAAGTAGGTCAATGGTATAGATTAAGCACTAATAGCTTATACAAAGTCTTGCGAATAGTCCAAGTGATGTAGTAATCACATCACACACAATTCTGCAACCAGAATATTCATGGTTACTTTCTGGTTTAGGTTGCGCTGCTGTGAGCCTTTTACATATGATACACGGTGTGTGTGAAACAGTGTTCAAATACTTTTAAAATATTCATAAATATAGATTTGTGCCTAGGTTTAAATAGCTCCAGGACAAAGATCTGTAATAAATAAGGCAGAAAAAGAAAAAAATATTTTGATTTAAAAGGTCACAAATTTACCTTTGTCTCTAAAGGTATGTCTATACTGCAGCGGGGATTGTACCTCCCAGCCTGGGAAGGTAGACTCTCACTAGCTTCACCCAAGCCACTATGCTAAAAATAGCAGTATGGATATTACATCATAGGTGGTGGGTAAGGGTTATATCTACACTACAGTGACCATCTACACTTGGAGCCAGAGGTGCGGTTTGCAGCTCATGTAGACATACAAGCTCTCATGAAGCTAGCACACTAAGTTGTGGTAATGTAGGCAACAGTGAGCGGTGGCATGGGCTAGCCACCCTTGGGGTCCAGGTGGGTTGCACTCTGGGCGCTTAGTCCATGCCACTGTCCCGATATTGTGGTTACACTACTATTTTAATAATGAGAGCTAGTGTGAGTATGTGATCTTAAGTTTGGAATCTCACCCCAGCCTACAAGTGCAGGTGTGACTGTAGCATGGGTACGTCTATCCATGCTACCTTTTGTCTATTTAGCATTGGTAACAATAGTAGTGAAGACATATTAACATGGGCTTTATCAAGTGCTAACAATCCACTCTGGAGTCTACCTTTGTACTCAAGTTGATAGGCTACACTGAAGCCCATGACATCATGTCTTCATTACAATTCTGACCTGTGATGTTTAGACTAAAGCAAGCACTGGTATGTCTTTTCTGCTACAATCACATTGTCATTTAGACGTACCCTAAGGGTCTGATCCAGTGAGACATTACTCATTCCCAACTCCTCTTGATTTCAATGGGATCTGAGTACTTGGCTAATTGCAATAGGTACTTAGTATATTATACATGTAGTCCTTGGAGAACCTAATCAACAAATGTATACAGTCTAACTTGGGGGAAACTAGCATGTTGGATACAGCATAATAATTGATTTATTTTAAAAGTTAACCATTACATGAATACTGATGTAGTCATAGGTCTGTATTATGCAGGAAATCAGACTAGATGGTCATAATGGACCTTCCTGGCCACAAAATCGATGAATGAATCAGCATTGACCAGCCCAAATGTTAAAAAATCACACAAGTCTGGTCCCTTGAAATAAGGTGGTTTAAAAATGCATTCTATCTATTTATCTTTTGTCTTTAGAGCCTTTAGGGTGCACATGGCTCACATTTCAGGCTTTCCCCAGGAACCACACAGCTGCTAGAATCTTATGTTTTGCTTTTAAATGAAAGCGGGGTAGTCTCATGCAATATTGTAACTTTAGAAGCTGGGACTTTCAGAAAAACATGAACAATTGCAAGGAAAAAAATTCAGAAATTGACAGCAATGATTAATATATATTTTAATTTTGATTATATTAATTAAAGATAGTTACTACTTTAAAAAAGCAAACCTAAATTCATGGATGGGTTGATGCATCTGAAATCCTGTTTGTCCTTGGAACTCTCAAAGAAGACAGTTAGTTCCAAGACAGCTGATGGTTCTGGGTAATGACAACAGAGAATTCCAGAAGGCATTAATACCACATTGCCATTGTGGAGCATGCAGGATTCTGGACAGTTAGGTCTGCGAAGCAACAACAAAACTCTAATCTTTCTCTTGTAAAATTACAGGCTTAAACTCTGTGCTAGAGATTCCAGTTCAGTACAGTTCCCAGGCAGTAATATCTAAGGGAATTCTAGCTAGCAAGATTCCAAACCTAAGAGATTGTAGGCCCCAGCTGAGCCTACTTTCCCCCAATCAGCCCAGGCTTCTTGCCCCAGCCACAGCCCTCTCCTGGGCTGTTTCAAGCCCTGCAGGGCAGGAGCGGGTAACCACTTCGCTTCAGGGCCAAAATCCTCACTGTAGCATTAGCTATGACTTTCTACAGTCACTGACTTTACAGGCCATTAGGAGGCTTTAGTGAAGAGGTATAAAAACTATAGGCTAGCAGAGATTAAAGATTACCCTGGTGTCCTGAGTCTATGTTCATCTGACAGTTAGCATCGTGCAAGATTCAGCCCATAGTGAAAAGGCCAAATGAAAGTAAGGTATATCAATAGAAAAAGAGAGATTTGAAGGCTTTGCTTAGCTTATTTCCCATTTGTAAAGGGAAGATTTTCTTTCTCTAATATTAAAGTCCCCTGAGCTTGATAGACACCTGCCTCTCAAGGGCTTTTATTGCCACTTGTCACTTAGTGCAATTCTGCTTTACTGGGATGTCTGAAAGTCACGTCCAGTTTTTCCAACTTTTGTTAATCAGTTTGTGTCTCAAGAGACAGTCCCATATATGCATGAAAAGTGCTAATAGTTTTTGCAGTCATAGCCATGGGGAATCATTTAAGTTATTTTAAAAAATCAAATTGTTTGACTACTGAAATTAGAATGACAACTTATATCAGATTGACAAAACTGATTTTAGGAGAGCTTTTAGGAGACTTCTGAGTTAGGAAGATGGACAAGAGTTTAATGGGTGCATGTAGGAAACAAATCCTTTTACCGAAAACTGAGTCTCTTCCTAGAACCAAACCTAAAATATTTCTGGAAGTTTTAAAATATTCAATTAAATTGCTCCCGTTATATTTCATTGTTAAAGTTTTCCTGTAATTCTCAGTTTCATCCAGAATCGGACATAGAAATGCTAAAGTATCACAAGAGAGGAGGGATTTTTAAAAATCAAACCTTTTCCACAAGCAATTTTGGTTTTGGCAAACTGACATTTTTCCGATGAAACATTTGTTGGAAAATTCCTGACAATCTCCATTTACAAGTGTTGTCAGAACGAAGCATACTTTTGAAGCTTGAGTCTTATCTTGGTTTATTTACCTTAAGTAACCATTAAGTTACTTCTATCGCACAACCATCTTAATTTACAGATGATGTATTTGGAATGTGGCTCTGAATGTGAATCCATATCTATTAAAGTTTAGTTTTATTTAAACAGCAGTTTTATTTAGAAAAGTGCACAGGCTTTTAACAAATGTGCATAGGACAATTTGAATAAATGCCAAGATAGCTAAGAATTTCACTAATTCACAGCGTGTTAGACAGGAAGAGGAGAAAAGATTACCAAGTTTAAAAAAAAATGCACCTATGGGCTCCAACTGTTTTGTGTATCCTAATTCCCTGCTTCCCCTAGCCTCTGAATGAGAAAGGAGCTCAGATAAGCAATACTAGTCTGGAGACATCTCCCCTCTCCTCCAAATAGAAGTGCTAAATCAAACCACCTTTCCTGTTAGAAGTAAGTGAACAGGAAATGGAGATGGACCAAAACCAAATTTATTATTCAAAAATCCTAAATTTCAGGAGTCTAGATGCAATGTGACCTGCCTCCAAACACTACAAAACCAGCCATCCAATAAGGATTTCTACTATATCTTTGTCTGCTCATCTTTAATTCATGATCTTTCTATTTTAGCCACAGTAGCCATGTTAAAGTTACCCTCTAACAACATTATTTTCATGTTTTTAATGTTTTGGTTTTTTTCTCCTGTTTATCACAGTTAAGTTTTGGTCTTCAGCCATCTGTAGTCTGTAACAAAGCTGTTTCATTATTGAAGATAATGAAGAGAAGCAGAATCATAAAAGAGGAAAATTAGCAATGACCACAGTTGTAATTCTGGCTGTCTCCAGTCAAAGGCAAACTCCACTTTTGATTCCTTATTCTTGTTTTGTGTGTATCCATTGGGAGTGCATCATCTGCCTGACTCTTTTTTAAAACATGGAAACATCAGAACATAAGTCATTTGCTTGACTCAGTAAGCCAAGAAGCAAGCAGGTCAGCTGAAGGAGCTGAAATTTTTTTAATCAAGCAAGAAGGTACATAAAGTCATCCACCAAGTCACTTTTAGTGGCAGTGAGTGAACTCAAGGCACTTGCTTAGCTTGTCCACATTCCTGGAACACATCTTTCAACTTAGAGTAGGCATTGCAGAATCTTAATTTGACCACTTTGTACCATATATTTATAAATGAAGAGTTTATAATTACATGAAAATAGCTCTGAACTTTTGTACAAACAGAATTCGGGCCAAGTCCTGCTTCCTTTATTGAGTCACACAGCTCCATTAAGGCTTCTTCTGCAATATTTCTGGCTTGACGGGAGGCAGTAGGTCCTGGAAACCTCATGAAAACATACTCCAAAGATGTTCAACCTGATTTGAGAGACCCAAGAGATGGAGAGGAGAGGGTATGGCCATGAAATGAGAGGGAAGGACGCCCCATGGCAGCTCACCGTCTTCACAGTCCATGTAACTATTTCTGGGGCAGGATCTGAGAGAGTCCATGGGGATAGGGAAATATCTTGCACTGACAGGTTTCTGAGGTTTGCACTGCTGTATCTTTTAGATTTCCAGAGAATGAAAACACAAAACACTGTGGTTATCCATGCTCTCTTCTGTACTTATAATTACCTACTAGTTCTAAGGGGAAAGTAAGGCACCCTGTCAATCCATCCAAAACTATGACACTATGATAAACTGACACTATATTCCATGTTCTTTTGCATAAGAGCATACATTCCAGGGAGCTGAACAAATCAGAACTCTTAACCTCCCTTGAAGTAATGACAATTATCCCTTAAAATAAATACTTGTTTACCCCCCCCTCCAAAAAAAATTGACAGTCATGTTAATTTTAGACCTGTGAGGAAATCAAGAAAAAATTCTAAGCTTATTGCTCAACTACACATACACGGTGTGTTCTCTAGGGTTTTTCTCTCACTGGCTGCCAAAATAATAAATGGTTAAGTTCTGTTTCATAGCAGCAACCAACGATAGAGTTGTGAGCAGTGGATAAATAGTGAGCAGTGATCATGCCATTTCTCTACCAACATGTTCCATGTGGGAGCAAATGTGCCCTCTAACTAGAAGCTGTTACTTCACTCAGATAAAATGTTGGACAGGTGACAGGTCACCATTGCAACTTCTCTTTTGCAGCTAAAAACAGATCTAATTTTAGAGGTGTGTTCATAGTTTGATTTGGACTTTGATACCTTAGAAAGTATTAAATGGGCAGGAATTGGAATGCAATTTGAATGACTCCTGGGCAATTCTGGGCCATATTTTCTGAATAAAAACATACCATGGCATGATCTACAGCTATTTAACCAAATTGTCATGTCTCATATTAATACACTGGTTTGAAAACCCCCCACAAGAAATGGGACTCTGGGGGTGCAGGATTGAGGCACTTCTTTATAACCCTGAAGAAGCAAACTTCCTTAAGAACAGTTTTTGCTTTGTAATCCAGAATATAATATACATTCAAATCTGAATCAAAATATTTTTTGTAAATAAGGCATTTCAATACCAGTTTTGGGGGGTTTTTTTTCCTACTCTATTTTGTGATATTAAACTTACAAAATTCCCATTTTTTTCCCCAATGGAAAAATGAAACACATACAGATCCATCTTTAAGTCTGTCTCTAAAAAACAAAAAAACAAACAAAACCCCCCTGTAAAATATACATTTGTTTCATTCTTAATCTCCTATATTTCTATTTAGTGTTCAACAAATAATTCATAGTGAATAACTTATTTGAATTTCACATAATTTGTTCTTCACAAATATTTAGCGAGTAGGTTAGTCTTTTATTCATTAATCAAAATTATTCACTGTTGTGTCTGAACACAATTCTTACCCTGTATATTGTGGGTAAGATCTTAACTCTGGGTATTTTGACACTGAAGATCTGGGATGTTGGTTGGACTTGAAATTTACATGGCACATCTGTTCACTGACTGGATGAACATAATTTTTTAGAATTGGGTTTCAAATAAAAAAAATCTAATTTATGAATTCAAAATTCACTTTTCATGAATATTTTCTAAAATTCACTGTTCCGTGCCCCCCCCCCCCAAAAACAATCAACTTGTTTGCTGGATCATTCACTGCCAGTGAACTAATTTTGTTTTCAATGCAATCATGAAAATGGTAGACATTTGCTCAGTTCCATTGATTGCAATGAGAGTTGATTAGAATATGGGAAGATTAAAACCTGAGATGGATACATCCAGTTTAAAATAATGGAATTTTTCTTATAGTCAATGTGATACACAGAACAACTTTATTGCAATTGTGATCCAGTAACATGCTCTGGAACATTCATTCTAATTAACTATAAATGTTCACTACATCTGAATTCACTGTAGGTAGGTTCCATTATTTTACTATTAAATGCTGTACTGGTTGTCACAGTACAAATCAAAGACTAGGGGATACTTAGGAATGCTTCCAAACTTGGGTGCCGGTAGGGGAAAAGGCAGGAGTTGATAGAAGATGGCTGGCACATTCTCTTATGTGAAGGCAAAGCAGGAGCAAGAAGAGAGATTCAAAGAGCACATGGCATGCATGGTCTCAGTAAAAGGCAAGTGGCTACATTTTTGATCAAATGAAGAGGGCAATACAGGTATTGGTTGATATGGATGTGTTGTGTCTTTAAGAGAGCACTATACAAGTGGCTTTTCAGAAATCAAAAGAAAAAGTTTCAGTTTTTGACCAATCAGGAAAGATTTGGATTCCAGCAGTAAGTTCTTCCCTTGTTGGGAAAGAAATCTGGGGGACAGGCTCAGAATTTTCTTCCCTGGTCTGCTTATTTACTATATGAATATATTTCCTATAATTGGATTAACAGTAAAATTAGCAGCAAAGCTTATGTGGGTAGAGCAGCATTTTTAGAAGTCAAGGAAAAGAGAGCAGGGTTCATATTCCCAGTTACATTTCAGTTTGTCTTGCATCTCCATTTAATACATTAAAATCCATTTAACTTGGTATTGCTGACCTCAGATGGCTTTGGCTGTTCTGCTCTAAATGTTGTGCATATTTTGCCCCTCTAGTTCTGGGTGTCTGCCAAATGGGCTATCTATCTCCTTTTTTCCAGCTGCCCACTACAATTCAGTGTAGCTCCCTCTGAAATACACAGAGAAATTGGTGCATTATGTTGGCCTCCATTGATTTAGGCCAGGTATGCACTACAGACATCTGCCAACATGGATATGTCTGGAGGTCTGGGTGGGAAGAGGTGTGAACACTGACTGACATTGGTGTGATGAAATCCCTGGTGTAGATGCAGTACCATTTGAAACAGCACAGCTTATTTCTGTCACAGGTGGTGGCTTTGCTATATTGGTTCAAAGCTCAGCTTTGCTAATATAGCTGTGTCCTGTACCAGCAGAGCATCTCTAGTGTAGACATGGCCTTAAACTATGCATAAATTTTATCCTAGTTCTCAAGAGTCATTTGCTAATTGTCCATCACCCGTTGTTAACTTATTTCCTTACTTGTGGACTCTTAAACACTGAGTTATTAACTTATCAGTAGACTAGACATATTGCTATGGCCATTAGCCCTTTCTACAGTTTCCACTGCAGATTCTTATTCTGATAGCACTACTGTTTCATATATTTAATTAGATTCAGTACATTAGGAGGCTGTAATGGAGGACCACATCCCCCTGTGTGTGTGTGTGTGTGTGTACAGACTCTACTGAAAGTGTTAAATGAGTTGAAAGTAATGCTATTTTTCTTTTGGCTGTTTGGAACAGCTCTAGCATCTTGTGACCTGCAGTGGAATCTCATGCAGTCTCCCATGGTCCTACTACTTAAATAAGCATGCAGGCAAAGATGATTAATGCACTTTGCTTGGCTAGGTTTGACTGTAATGTTCTAGTTTCAATAATTACCCCATTAGAAAAATAAAAAGTTACTTAGATGCATAACTTTCTTCTAAAACAAACAAAACAAAATAACATTAAAATTTGCAGCAGCTAGTACATATAAATTTGGAAACTCAGATATGGTTAAGGAGTCCATAAATTAGCCATGTATATGGGGTTGAACAACAAGATAAATAGACTAATGCAAATTCACTAGCATAGCATTTTAGTGCAGACTGGCGTGGAGTGGTCATAAATGTATTTGGCCTGATCATAATCCTTCCTAGATATTTGTCCATAGCATAGAAGCACAGCTGCAAGTCTATGCCTGCGGGAAGCTTGGTGCATGGTTCAGAGCAAGTTCAGATGGATATGTTTTAGCAGAGGAAGACCAGAGAATCAGAAAAGTTACTTCATTTATATCAACCGTAGATTGTAAATGTATTTTTTCTATATTACTGGCTGTTAAGCCTTAGCATTAGAGCTGTGTGAGAACTAGAAATTCCATTTCATGAGGAAATTCTGTGATGTTTAAAGTTGTTTAGCTCCAAATTGGAACAAAACCGATTTATTTAATTTCCTTCAGAACAAAATTTTCAAAAACTTCATTACGGTTGAAGCATTTTATTTTGATCATGTAGTTTTTAATATAAAATAAACTTTAAAAAAATTGCTCTGAACTATAAAAATTGAACTGTTCCATTCTGAAAATGCCAACTTTGAAACACTTTTCTCCATTTTTTTTCAAAATTGAATGCATTGAGAATTGACCTGTTCCTGCGGGAAGTTTGTTTTGACAAAATGTCATTTTCCAATTGAAAAAAATATCCCATCTGAAATTTACCAACCAGCTCTAATTAGCATTAATCATCTGATAGCCATCCTGCAAACACTTACACATGTGTTTAACTTTATGCATGTAAGTCATACTCTTGACTTCATTGGAACTACTCATGTGCATAAAGGTCAGAATTTTCATAAATCTTTGCAGGATTAGGACCTGTGGTTTGTAATGTGCATTAATACTCTCAATGAGGTTTGGTGACTGAATGGTTAAAACACTGGACTACAGTGCTGAAGGTCATGGATTTGAATGTCACTCAATCTCAGGCCTCGTCTACACTACGCATTTAAACCGGTTTTAGGAGCGTTAAACCAATGTAACGCCACACCCGTCCACACTAAGAGGCCCTTTATATCGATATAAAGGGCTCTTTAAACTGGTTTCTGTACTCCTCCCTAACGAGAGGAGTAGCGCTAATATCAGTATTACCATATCGGTTTAGGGTTAGTGTGGCCGCAAATCGACGGTATTGGCCTCCGGGCAGTATCCCACAGTGCACCACTGACCACTCTGGACAGCAATCTGAACTCGGATGCAGTGGCCAGGTAGACAGGAAAAGCCCCACGAACTTTTGAAATTCATTTCCTGCTTCCCCAGCGTGGAGAGCTCATCAGCACAGGTGACCACGCACAGCTCATTAGCACAGGTAACAATGCAGTCTCCTGAGAATCGAAAAAGAGGCCCAGCATGGACTGCACGGGAGGTACTGGATCTGATCACTATCTGGGGAGAGGATTCAGTGCTAACAGAACTGCGTTCAAAAAGACGAAATGAAAAAGTATTTGAAAGAATTGCAAGGTCTATGTCGGATAAAGGCCACACCAGGGACTCACTGCAGTGCAGAGTGAAAGTCAAGGAGCTCAGACAAGCCTACCAGAAAACCAAAGAAGCAAATGGAAGGTCCGGGGCAGGGCCAAAAACATGCCGCTTCTACGCTGAGCTGCATGCAATTTTAGGGGGCTGCGCCACAAGTACCCCACCCCTGTCCGTGGATTCCGAGGTGGGGGTTGTAATCTCTGCCATGGCTGAGGATTATGCAGACGGGGAAGATGACGATGAAGAAGGTGAGGAGGACGACCTTGCAGAGAGCACACAGCACTCCGTGAGCCCCAACAGCCAGGAGCTTTTTCTCACCCCGACGGAATTACCCTCCCAACCCACTACCCCAGACAATGAAGCCATGGAAGGGACCTCTGGTGAGTGTACCTTTGCAAATATCAAAGATTGTTTTTTAAGCAAGCGTTTTTTAATGATTGATTTGCCCTGAGGACTTGGGATGCATTCGCTGACAGTATAGTTAATTAGAAAAGTTTGTTAACATGTCTGGGGATTAAGCGGAAATCCTCCAGGGACATCTCGATGAAGCACTCCTGGAGGTACTCCAGAAGCCTTTGCAGAAGGTTTCTGGGCAAGGCAGTGAAATGCCGATGATCTTTTTTGTGTTTGGTCAGCGGGGATCTTCCCCAAGCTACCAGACAGGCAGTGGGGGGGGGAGGGTGTTGATTAGCAGGGAGCTAGCATGGTATTAGCCATGCGTTGAGGGGAGGGGTAAGTCACTGCAGAAGCCGAAAGACAGTGGCTTACCATGGCCGCATGCAAGCTGAATTCTGATGCCCGGACCTGTGTCTGTGAGATCTGTAACCCCAGAGCTGCAGGCACTCAGTATTAAGATGAAAAATGCGACCTTGTAGGGAAATCACATGTGCTATGTAAGGTGAATAGTGCTGTTCACTGTGAAAGAGTATAACCATTGTTCTGTAAAATGTATCTTTTTAAATACTTCTCTCCCTCATGCAGCTGCAAATTTTTCAAGCCTCCCTACTCCATCCCAAAGGCTAGCCCAGATAAGGCGGAGGAAAAAGAAGACGCGAGATGAAATGTTCTCGGATATTATGGAAGTTACACGCAAGGAAAGAGCTCATGTGAATGAGTGGAAGGACGTGGTATCAAATTACAGGAAAGATGCCAGTGAACGTGAGGACAGGAGAGACACCTGAGATGAGAGGTGGCGGCAGGAAGACCGGCAGGAAAATCAGAGGTGGCGGCAGGAAGATCAGCGGTGGCGGGATGCAACTCTGGGGCTGCTGTGTGATCAAACTGACATGCTCCGGCGTCTGGTGGAGCTTCAGGAACGGCAGCAGGAACACAGAGTGCCGCTGCAGCCCCTGTATAACCACCCTCAACCCTCACCATGTTCCACATCCTCCTCACCCAGACGTGTAAGAACGCATGGGGGGAGGCTCCGTGCACCCGCCCACTCCACCCCCGTGGACAGCCCAACCAGAAGGCTGTCATTAATGTGAAATTTTTTTACTGCCCTTCTCCATCCCTCCTATCCTCCTCCTAAACCACACCAAACCACACCCTTACTTCTCTCCCTCTTTTTATAATGAATTAATGAATTAATAAATAAATCATGATTTTTAAAATAGAGTGCCTTTATTTGCATAAGTAAGCTGTACTCGAAGGGGGAGGGTGAGTTGCTTACAGGGAATGAGTCAATCAAGGGGGGTGGGTGTTCATCAACAAACACAGCAGTCACACTGTACCCTGGCCATTGATGAAGCTTGTTTTCAAAGCTTCTCTGATGCGCACCGCTTCCTGGTGTGCTCTTCTAATCTCCCTGGTGTCTGGCTGCGCGTAATCAGCGGCCAGGTGATTTGCCTCAGCCTCCCACCCCACCATAAAGGTCTCACCCTTACTCTCACAGAGATTGTGGAGAATACAGCAAGCAGCAATAACATAGGGGTTTGGCTGAGGTCTGAGCGAGTCAGTAATGTGCGCCAGCGCGCCTTTAAAGGACCAAATGCACATTCCACCACCATTCTGCACTTGCTCAGCCTGTAATTGAACAGATCCTGACCACTGTCCATCAAGGGGTAGGCTGGGTCCCCCAGGATAACGACAGGCATTTCAACATCCCCAACTGTTAATTTCTGGTCTGGGAAGTAATTCCCTTGCTGCAGCCGTTTAAACAGAGTAGTGCTTCTGAATACGCGAGCGTCATGAACCCTCCCTGGCCATCCCACGTGGATGTTGGTGATGTCCCTTGTGAACCACCTTGTGCTTGCTGCATCATTGAAAAGTACCCCTTGCGGTTTACGTACTGGGTGCCCTGGTGCTCCGGTGCCAAGATAGGGATATGGGTTCCATCTATCGCCCCCCCACAGTTAGGGAATCCCAGTGCAGCAAAGCCATCCACTATGGCCTGCACGTTTCCCAGAGTCACAACCTTTCGTAGCAGCAGCTTAGTGATTGCTTTGGCTACTTGCATCACAGCAGCCCCCACAGTAGATTTTCCAACTCCAAATTGATTCCCGACTGACCGGTAGCTGTCTGGCATTGCAAGCTTCCACAGGGCTATTGCCACTCGCTTCTCTACTGTGAGGGCTGCTCTCATCTTGGTATTATGGCGTTTCGGGGCAGGGGCAAGCAAGTCACAAAGTTCCATGAAAGTGCCCTTACGCATGCGAAAGTTTCGCAGCCACTGGGAATCGTCCCACACCTGCAACACAATGCGGTCCCACCAGTCAGTGCTTGTTTCCCGGGCCCAAAATCGGCATTCAATGGATAGAATCTGCCCCATTACCATCAGGATCTCCAAAGCGCAGGGGCCTGCGGTTTGAGAGAATTCTGTGTCTACGTCCTCATCACTGTCATCGCCGCGCTGCCGTATCCGCCGCCTCCTTGCCTCGGTTTGAAGCTCCTGGTTCACCATATACTGCACGAGAGTGCGCGAGGTGTTTAAAACATCCACGATTGCGGTATTGAGCTGAGCAGGGTCCATGCTTGCTGTGTTATGGTGTCTGCACAGTTCACCAAGCAAAAAAGGCACGAAACGGTTGTCTGCTGCTTTCAGGGAGGGAGGGGTGAGGCTGTACCCAGAACCACCCGCGACAATGATTTTTGCCCCATCAGGCACTGGCCTCTCAACCCAGAAATTCCAAGGGGCGGGGGAGGCTGCGGGAACTATGGGATAGCTACGGGATAGCTACCCACAGTGCAACGCTCCAGAAATCGACGCTAGCCTCGGACCGTGGATGCACACCACCGATTTAATGTGTTTAGTGTGGCCGCGCGCACTCGATTTTATACAATCTGTTTTGCTAAACTGGTTTATGTAAAATCGGAGTAATCCCGTAGTGTAGACGTACCCTCATTCTGAAAGGCCACCTGCAGTTCACTCAAATGCAAAATGGGTACCTAATTCATTAGGTTAGGGCAGTCAAAGGCAGTTGGATCTGATGCTGGCCACATCACTCCCTTGTGTACTGTTGGCTATGAAACTGATATGCTTTAACAATGTCAGTCTGATGAGCCCTTGGCTTGGGGGAACTTAACTTTGAGTAGCTACTCTCTCTCCTTCAAATGAAATGTTTATCTTTCAAAATGTCATGCATTACCTTTACTAGTAATTGAGAAGGTGGATGGACATTTCAAAAGCACATAGAATTGACACAATTCTTCCATTATAATCTGGTATTTTTCCAGCTGTCCACACTGGGAGCCTTGCTATGCCAAGGCTGAAATGCTTAGGAAAATCCCTCCCTATACTTTTTAAAATATCTATAACTTATTCATTACCCCTACCTTTCTCTGGCTTAAATTTCTTGAACTTCCCTTCACACAAATTTTGAAATCCATTACCATTGTCTGATAAAGGGTATATGCCAATTTCCTTGCCATATCCTTGGGAGACATTACTGAATTAAGTTTAAGAATCTTTGGAGTCCAGGGTATTAAATTAATGATTTCTGTTTTATGGGTCAGGATTGTATGTCCCCTCTAGGGTGAGGGGGAAGAGGTCCCAGATGTGAGAGATGGGGCTTCAAAGGACTATACTGAAGAATGTGCCAGATAAGGATGGACTTCTGGAACAGAGTGTTAAATGGTTTTCCTGGAGAAATATCTAGGGGAGGAGAATGCAAATTCCTCACCTCTGGTTATGCAAAAATCTAGCCCTTTGAAGCTGTGCCCTGAAGAGGGGAACCTAGTCTGCTGGTCATTTGTTACATGAGGCCGAGATCAAAGTCTCAAGCCGTATAAAAGACTTGAGTATTCGTGGTGGTTCTGATTCTGAGACTGTTATGAACTGGTAACCATAGGAAAAAAACAGTTGTGGGTTATGAAGGACTAACATCTACCACAGTCTGAGGCTGGAGTTGAGGGTGGGTACCTCTGATAGGCTTTGTAACATGCAAGAAGGATCTTCTTTTAGTGTTTTCTCTAATTCTTTCACTTTAAGAATAAATATGCTTTCTTATAAAGAGCTGTGTGGTAACCTATAACTGCAGGGCAGGCAATTATGCCTTCCATAACCTCTGGAGGAAAAAGCAAAGCACAGAGGTTGGCCTTGTAGGTTGTCTGGTTTGCTGGAGGTATCTCAGTAATAGACAGGGAATGGTGCAGTCTGGAAAAACCCTGGTCAGGAGGGAGAGAGAGACAGGTCTCTGCCCAAGAGAGGTGATGGTTGAAAAGCTTGGAGCCTGAAGGTGGGTGCCCTCGAGGGACAACAAAGAGGGAATAAAGGTGCAGTTGCCCTGAAATGTGATGTGTCATTCAAACTATCACGATACCTCAAGGTGATTTGCTTTCCTTCCTTTCCACAGTTCTAGCAGGAGAAAAATTAAGGAGAAGAAAGTATTCCTGTTATTGATCCTGGCCCTGTTACCCAGGGTTCTTTCAACCCAAAGCTCTTGGTAACTTTTACTCTGTGCAAGATGGTGTCAGGAAATAAATCAGAGGAGAGACTGATAGCCGTCAGACTGATAGATGGCTGGCACAAACAGGACAACACAAGAGTGCTTTCACTTAAAGCTAAACTTTACTTAGTCTCAAGCACTTACACACGTCCGCAGCCAGTTACTAAAACATCCCCAACCCTTGATAATTACCAAAGCTGAGTGTGGTCTCAAGTGGCACAGCAGCAGGCTTCCAGTGGCCAAATCTTTCATCTGTCAGTGGGGACTGCAAGATGTATCCAGAGGGAGAGTCCAGAAGAATCCAACTACCTCAAACTTTTCCCCTTATTTATACATTAGTAATAGAATGACATGTCCCTTAAAGAAAGCTTGTTAAGCAAGCAGTTTCAATGGTCAAGCAAGAGGTTCTTTCTGATTATTGATTAACCAGGTGTGGGTTTTTCCAGCATTTGCAGCCTTGAGGCCCAAATAGACATTCTTGGGGGCACATCCTGCTCTTCTAAAATGCATGTATTAGCAACTTTAACACAATTCTTATCAGGAAGGATGCGGGGTCAAGCTGCCCTTTCTGTGGCACCCAAAACCCCCTCCTCTCCTGCTTTGGTCAAGTTGAGGCTGCTGCATGGCCGCTTTATGGCCTGCTGATTCGGCTGCTTTTAAAAATATGCAGTAATGGTTTCAGGCACTTTACTGGTTTGCCGACATCTCCCCGAACAACCCTTTTATGATATTTAATTTAAAACAAAACAAAAACCAACCAACAAAAAACTTCTGGAGCATAAATTACTAGACAACAGCAAATATAATAGGAAATTACCATACTATACAATGTGTACTAATAATTGTTCTTGCTGTATTTTTCCTGTACCAAAATGTGCCATTCTCAATTATTCTTTTCTAAATGCTTTTCTACAAGAGTGTTTTAATAGAAGAATGAAAAGCAGGAGGAAACACATGAAGATATAGACTCACTACTCAAAGCTACATCTAGCATCACTACTAATTGTTTCTTGACATTCTGTTTTGAAAACCGAATGACTACGGTTTTGTAATGGTTTACCAGTTAAATAAACCAAAGCATAAATTTAGATTCTGCAGAAAATAATGAAAACATAGCTGAGTTTTCAATTCTTGCTGGCCATTAACTGAAAATCCATTACAATGAATGAATTTCTTGGACAATCCCATCAGGACTAGAAAAATTGCTTAAACGAGATTTTTATAAAATCCAGAATGTTTCAGCATTTATTATAATTCATGTACAGTCACCAGTAACCTAAATTGATGCTTTTCTTGGCTCATGCTTGGCTGGAAATGTAAATGTTTCTGTTTTCTCTCTTTAGTAACAAGTTATTGATTTTTAAAAAGCAAGGAGACATTACCAGTCATTAAGATTATTTCTTTTTACAAATACACACATTAAAGCAATGCAGAAGTGGTATCATTTATCTTAAGAGTTGGATAACTGTGAAAAATAACTATTCTTTGTGGTGTTTGGGGCGGGAAGTTAGTGGAGAGGAAGGAATACAGAGCATTGCCTGATGTATTAATTATATTGATTACCTACAAACTCCCAATTAACACTGCGAGGTTGGGCACCCTGACGTGCATGGTTGCAACACTCACATTTCGGAAAAATATTAATAATTTGTAATAGTTTTATTAACACAGTTAGCAAAGTCATTGTTAAGGCTGATTCTCCACTCTGGCACTTCAAGTGCATAATTTGGCTAGGGCATATTAAAAGGTACATATTTTAATAAAGCTCCAAATATCATTGTCCCAAAATAAATATTCTTGCTGTTGGTGCTGGAACTAGGGGTGCTGCCGCACCTACTGGCTTAAAGTGGTTTCTATCATACATATGGTTTACAGTTTGGTTCAATGGCTCTCAGCACCATCACTGTAAAAATTATTCCAGCACCCGTGATTCTTGCCACACAGGGGTCTGTAAATGCTCTTAGTGGCATAAGGGTTAATGATGATGCAGTGAATTCCCTTCACGTCCATCCTGAATCTCACTCTGGACTTACTGTGAAATATTTGGCTTGTAAACCATACCATGAATGCTACTCATGAGATGCTGCTCATAACAGAAAATAAGAAAATGCTAATCCTTCCTCTGTATGTTGCATTTGCTTTGGTTGAAGCCTGACATACACAGCATAGTTTGAGGGCTCTATTCATTATAGATGTATTGTAGCCTATAAATTATCAAGATTTTTTTCTAGTGCAGACACAGTAACACAATACAGCTGGGGATATATATTTTGTCATCTCACCCCTCACATGGCAAAACATAAAATAAAACAGGTATCACTATATCAATTTTATGTATTCTTTTATTATCTGTTTCATTTTAAGGCAGGACATTGTTACCTTTTCCAGAGGTACCGGTAGTACAGCCAACAATACACGGGTTAAGAGTAGCTTTAAATTCATGAAGTCTGAAAAATCACAAAGATCAGTACCTGGCCATTTAAAGGTTTATTTTAGAAACCTATTATATTCGTGATAAGAGATGAAACTAGGGCCCATTCAAACAAAATTTGTGCAGCTAAATGCAAAATTATACTTCTAGGAACAAGGAATTCAGGCCCTACCTATAGAATGGAGAACTTTATGATGGAAAGCAATGACTCAGAAAGGATTTGGGGGGCCGAAATAGACAAGCAACTCAACAGGAGCTTCCAGGTGTGATGCTATTGCAACAAGCTACAGTATATTTTGATTCTTAAATGTATAGATGGGGAGTAGGGAGGTGATTTTACTTCTGTATATAACATTGGTGAGTCTGACAGTAGAATACTGCATACAGTTCTGGGGACTGCATTTTAAAAGGAGGTTAAAAATGGAGAGGCTGCAGCAAAGAGCCATAAAAATGATTCAAGGGCTGGAGAAAATGATCTACAGTGACAGATGCAAAACATTGTCTGTTTATCTTATAAAAAAGATGACTGAGAGTTGACTTGATTACAGCACATAAGTGCCTTCACAAGGAGAAATACCAGGTACTAAAGGACTCTTGATCTAGTGAAGAAAGGCATAACAGGAATCTATGAATGAAAGCTGAAGCCAGACACTTTTAAATTAGAAATTAGTCACAATTTTTAAAGTAAGGGTGGTTTAACCACTGGATTTGCTAAGAGAAGTGGTAGATTCTTCATCTCTTGATAGCTTCGAATCAAGACAGGATTGTGTTCTGGAAGATAGGCTTTGGCCAAACACGAGTTATTGGTCTCAATTCAGGGTAACCGGGTGAAATTTAATGGTGTGGGGTATACATGAAGTCTAATAGTCTCTTCTGGCTTTAAAATCTGTGAATCTATAAATCATTCTGCTTTAAGAAAAATGTTAGAAATTTAAGTTCTTCCAGAAGAATAAAAATTGCACATAGACCTCTTTCAACTTGTTTCTATTAATGATGTCAAAGTCCTTGGCATAGTTTGAAATGGGAAAGCTTCCCCACCCTAAGGAATCTAAGAATATATATCTTGATTATATGACAGGAGCAAGTAATGACATCTACCTCTGAAATACTGTTGGATAAATAATTTCACCGCACCTATTGGAAACATGCTTTATACTTTTGTTTGTAAAAACAAAGGTAGCTTTAAAAAAACCAAATAATGATTCTTTCAATTTCAGATCTGGAAGAAATAAAATGGATATTGTCGTGATGCATGCTGGAAAAACTAAAATGGGTCTTAAGAGCCTTACTGATCCCACTGTCTATGTATCATCAACAACTTTGGGAGTGTGGAATTTTTTACTGAGACTGAACTTGGTCTACAAATTGCATTCAGAGGACAATTTAAATAGAAATTAGTTTGGTACATAGTAAAATTATTGTCCAAAATAAGGGGGTGCGGAAGCAATCCTCATGCTTCTCTTGTATAGAATGTGCTGAACGATCTGATAATATTTTAACTTGGAGTATTCCCCGTTATCATCTTTCTTGTAAGACAGGACCCAAATGTGTATAGTAACAGTTTATTGTAAAGTAAACTACAATGAATCCTCAGAGAATGAATAAAATAGCCCACCTGTGAAGGCTGCATTTGTTTCCCCAGATGTGAATATAGACCTTCATAATTCTCTGAGGCGAGGCTCATGAGTTATGGATCTTCTGCACACATGAAAGTAACAATATACACATCCTTCATTCTTCATGTTCACCGTAACTCAAGACTGCTGTATCTAATAAGGGACTGTTCGAGATAATGATAAATATCACCTATCTATAGTATGCAGAAATATATAACACCACTGTGTGTGTAATATAGTCACTGTGTGCTGTTAGACAATATACAATACTTGCTTAATGAGAAATTCCTTAATAGGCTAATATCAGCTATGGAGCCTGGGGGTGATAATATAGTCTAGTGTACAGGACACTTGATTAATACTCAGGGGAGGAAGATACCATTCCTGGCTCTGCCCCTAACCTGCTCGGTGGTGTTTCACATGTCTGTGACTCAGTTTAACCTCCCCCTCTATGCCTGGCTCAGCTACTAAGAAAGTAATCTCTCTTGGGGCAGAGACAATCTCTCCCCATGTTTTGTACAACACCTATCACATCACTATTCTTGGTTTGGGCATCTAGGTGCTACTGTATATAAATATCAATGGATTCATTCCTCGGCTGTGAACATGTGTCCCTCAACAACCTATGCATAATATCGGTTAATAATAGACTCTACCAAAGTGTAATGTTTTTCCAGAGGTTCTGGAGGTGCTTTACAAACATCTGCTATTTAAGCCTTGCAACGCCCATGCGAGGAAGATAAATCTTGCTACACATTTTACTGAAGGGGAAAATGCGGTTCAGAGGGGAGTTAAGTTGCTCATGATCATAGAGTGGGTCAATTGTAGGACCAGGAATTAGGACCCAGAAGCAAAGCTGTTTCTTTTTTGTTTGCATGAGGCTCTATTTCTAGTTTTGGTTCACCTGGGGCCTACATCCTCTGTATTTTGCTTTGAATTTCAGATTCAACAAACAACAAAATCTCAAAGCCAAACTCCATAAAAACTCCCAAATTTCTCATGAGCTCCACTCCACACCATAACACTTCTCACTGGATCCCTAAAGGAACGATCTATCCTCCTTTCTAGTGCTATTGAGATCTTTGAAGGCATAGGTAGCTGTAGTCACCTCTGCCCAGAAATAGGGCCTGACTAGTTAATTTTGGTAGACTCCATTTTAGGGTGCCCAACTTGAGAAACACTTATGGGGCCTTATTTCCAGAAAGTGCTGAGCACCCACACTCTCAAAAAATCTCCCATTGGGCACACAAGATGGAGGCTTCCAATATCACTAGTTACTTTTAGAAAATTTGATCCCTGAGAGGCAGATAACTTTGCTCTTCTCATCTACAGCCTCATCAGCTGCCTGCATGTTCCTTCTACAACAGGATTGGACAGATCCCTCAAGAAAAGTCTACTTCTATTAAAGAAATCTCTTTAGAGTAGCATGCTAATTGTCCCACATTTGGTAGCAACAATATTCCAAAGCTCCAATGAGTCCCATTACTGCTGTAATGGTTAATGGTGGACCCCAGAATGAGGTAATTGTGAAAGCTATTGGATGCCCATGGAGAATTGCAAGTCACAAAGCCCCACACTCAAAAGAGAGAGGGGTCTGAAAGTCCTCAACCTTGTGAAAAGGGGAACCCCGAAGGGAGGGATGGCATATTCCAAAGTTGCAAGTTGGATCCATTTTGGTTTACAGGTGTGCATTACATGTTTGGTGAACCTGGGCTGAGTTTTGGACTGGTTTCAGGTTACTTAACATAAGAACATAAGAACGGCCGTACCGGGTCAGACCAAAGGTCCATCTAGCCCAGTATCTGTCTACCGACAGTGGCCAATGCCAGGTGTCCCAGAGGGAGTGAACCTAACAGGTATTTATCAAGTGATCTCTCTCCTGCCATCCATCTCCATCCTCTGACAAACAGAGGCTAGGGACACCATTCTTTCCCCATTCTGGCTAATAGCCATTTATGGACTTAATCACCATGAATTTATCCAGTTCTCTTTTAAACACTGTTATAGTCCTAGCCTTTACAACCTCCTCAGGTAAGGAGTTCCACAAGTTGACTGTGCGCTGCGTGAAGAAGAACTTCCTTTTATTTGTTTTAAACCTGCTGCCTATTAATTTCATTTGGTGACTCCTAGTTCTTGTATTATGGGAATAAGTAAATAACTTTTCCTTATCCACTTTCTCAACATCACTCATGATTTTATATACCTCTATCATATCCCCCCTTAGTCTCCTCTTTTCCAGGCTGAAGAGTCCTAGCCTCTTTAATCTTTCCTCATATGGGACCCTCTCCAAACCCCTAATCATTTTAGTTGCCCTTTTCTGAACCTTTTCTAGTGCTAGAATATCTTTTTTGAGGTGAGGAGACCACATCTGTACACAGTATTCAAGATGTGGGCGTACCATGGATTTATATAAAGGCAATAATATATTCTCAGTCTTATTCTTTATCCCCTTTTTAATGATTCCTAACATCCTGTTTGCTTTTTTGACCGCTTCTGCACACTGCGTAGACATCTTCAGAAAACTATCCACGATGACCCCAAGATCTTTTTCCTGACTCGTTGTAGCTAAATTAGCCCCCATCATATTGTATGTATAATTGGGGTTATACTTTGTGAAAAGTCCCCTATTCCATCCCCTCCTCTAATCATCTGACACTAGCTGGGACTCTCAAAAGTGCCTTTGGGTAATCTGAAGTCCTACTGAAACTCAGTGGGAATTAGACACCTATTTGAAAGTCCCATCTAGTACCTATGACCCATTAAAAAACTTAACTTAATCATCTTTTGTTCATTTCTGCTTGTTCTTCAGGCACTTTGAATCTATATTTTTCTATTTGACACAATATTCCTGTAGAAAGTGATCTCTTCTCTCCTTCCTGCCTCCCCCAATCAGTTTCCTGTTTTTGTTAATATTTATTTTCTAAAAAAATAGGTATTGTACAATATATAGTGGTGCTGGAGAATTGCCATTTTAGAGAGTAAATAATCATTGTCTAATTAAATAGCCTTTCTGACATGTATAAAGGGAGATTAACAAAAAGGAAATTATTTTGGAATTAGTAACCAATTTCTACAAAGCTGGGTATTACAAAATCTGGATGACAACAGCACACCATAGTTTAGCAATATTAAATTATTATTTCTGTTGTCTCCAGTCCCTCATATCATGTCCAAAGTATTTAATATGATTAGATCTAAAACAGCTTTCTATCCTCCCTTTAATTTCATTGCTAGAGGTAACGTATATTAAGAGGAAAATGTACAGAAAAGGCCAATATTCTTGTCAGTTAATGCCAATTAATTATGAGGCATTTCGACCACTCAAATGATGTACTATAAACTCATCTTTCCTCACAATGAAGAGGATATATTTTGCTATAACAACAATTATTCAGAAAACAATTATTTAATTATGACAATACACTTTTTACCCCATATGTTCTTAATGTTCCCTTGGGGATTGCAAACCAGCCGAAGGTATTTACTGGTAGTAAGTTGGAGACTGTGCAGTGGTACAGTATGTGGCTCATAGATGTGTGATTATGAAGGGTATACATTTCAGCCATCTGTCAAAAAATATTCCCGGTGATGTTGACTGCAGATAAGTGAAATCTTTAATTATCACATCTTTAAAAATATGTGTCTTTGCTACGAACAGATGAAGTTCTAATCCTAAAACTGTTTTGACATTTTATGACTAGAAGTGCATTTTCTTGCCAGCACAGTAATTTAGATTTAATTTTAAAAGATTGTGATTTTTTTTATATATATAGTGCTCATTGTTCCTTTAGCTGACTTTAATTGCAGTGTTGCCCACATTGGGTAAAGGTCATTTTTTTGGAACTTGACAAGCTATAGCATACTGCCAAAATCATAACCTCAGGCATTTTTAAATTAAATGCTATGAAGGATGATAAATTAGCAGTATGGCATGCAAGTAACAGTCTGTTTTGTGCACAGAATTTCCCAAACCAAAATATTTATGCTGGTCCCCTTAAGCGTTATAACTTTGGTTATGTCTACACTATGAAATTAGGTGGATTTTATAGAAGTCGATTTTTAGAAATCAATTTATACAGTTGACTGCATATGTCCACACTAAGCACATTAAGTCAGCGGAGTGCGTCCTCACTACCGTGGCTAGCATCGACTTACGGAGAGGTGCACTGTGGATAACTATCCCACAGTTCCCACAGTCTCCACCATCCATTGGAATTCTGTGTTAAGCTCCCAGTGCCTGAATGGGCAAAAACATTGTCACAAGTGGTTTTGGGTACATGTTGTCAGTCACTCCTCCCTCCGTGAAAGCAATGGCAGACAATCGTTTCGCGCCTTCTTTCCGTGCAGATGCCATACCATGGCAAGCACGCAGCCCGCTCAGCTCAGCTCACCGACACTGGGCTCCCAGGTACTCGGGAAATGTGCATGTTGCTAACTGTCATCCTCCACCACTTCCACTGCAACTCTGCTCTCCTGGTGCCATGAATCCACCTCACAGGTCCTCTCGCCATTCGGTATAAATATCTATTCTTGTGGCATCCGTCGTCATCCACCGATTCTGCTGCAACTCTGCTTTCCTGCTCTACTTCAGACTCCATACCGCAGCAAGCATGGAGCCCCTCAGCTCACCACTGCTGTTGTGAGCATGTAAACACCTCACACATTATCCTGCAGTATGTGCAGAACCAGAATCTGCAAAAGCAGGTGAGGAGGCGACTACTGCGCGATCACGATAGTGATGAGGACATGGACACAGACTTCTCTCCAAGCATGGGCCCTGGCAATTTGGACATCATGGTAATGGGGCAGGTTCATGCTGTGGAATGCTGATTCTGGGCCCAGGAAACAAGCACAGACTGGGGGGGACCGCATAGTGTTGCAGGTCTGGGATGATTCCCAGTGACTGCGAAACTTTCGCATGCGTAAGGGCACTTTCATGGAACTTTGTGACTTGCTTTCCCCTGCCCTGAAATGCAAAAATACCAAGATGAGAGCAGCCCTCACAGTTGAGAAGTGAGTGGCAAGAGCCCTGTAGAAGCTTGCAATGCCAGACAGCTACCTGTCAGTCAATAATCAATTTGGAGTGGGTAAATCTACTGTGGGGGCTGCTGTGATCCAAGTAGCAAAGGCAATCAAAGAACTGCTGCCATAAAGGGTACTGGCTCTTGGAAATGTGCAGGTCATAGTGGATGGTTCTGCTGCAGTGGGATTCCCTAACTGTGGTGGGGCGATAGACGGAACACATATCCCTCTCTTGGAACCGAACCACCTTGGCAGCCAGTATATAAATCCCAGGGGGTATTTTTCAATGGTGCTGCAAGCACTAGTGGATCACAAGGGACATTTCACCGACATCAATGTGGGATGGCTGGGAAAGGTGCATGATGCTCGCATCTTTAGGAACTCTGGTCTGTTTGAACAGCTGCAGGAAGGGATTTATTTTCTGGTCTGGGAAGTAACTGTTGGGGATATTGAAATGCCTATAGTTATCCTTGGGGACTCAGCCTACCCCTTAATGCCATGGCTCATGAAGCCGTACACAGGCAGCCTGGACAGTAGTAAGGAGCTGTTCAACTATAGGATGAGCAAGCGCAGAATGGTGGTAGAATGTGTTTTTGGACATTTAAAAGCACACTGGCACAGTTTACTGACTTGGTTAGATCTCAGCACAACCAATATTCCAATTGTTGTTGCCGCTTGCTGTGTGCTCCACAATATCTGTGAGAGTAAGGGGGAGATGTTTATGGCAGGGTGGGAGGTTGAGGCAAATCACCTGGCTGCTGATTACCAGGCACCAGGGTGATTAGAAGAGTGCAGCAGGATGCGCTCCGCATCAGAGAAGCTATGAAAACCAGTTTCATGACTGGCCAGGTTACGGTGTGACAGTTCTGTTTGTTTCTCCTTGATGAAAACCCACCCCCTTGGTTCACTCTACTTCCCTGTAAGCCAACTGCCCTCCCCGCTCGATCACCTCTTGCAGAGACAATAAAGTCATTATTGTTTCAAAGTCATGCATTCTTTATTAATTCATCACACAAATAGGGGGATAACTGCCAAGGTAGCTCGGAAGGGGTGGGTGAGGAGGGAAGAATGGTGGATGAGGGTAGGAGGGAAGGACAAGGTCACACTGCACTTCAAAACTTATTGAATGTCAGCCTTCTGTTGCTTAGGAAGCCCTCTGGGGTGGAGTGGTTGAGTGCCTGGAGGCCCTCCCTCCGCCCCGCCCCAAGCGTTCTTGGGCATCTTGGTGAGGAGGCTATGGAACCTGGGGAAGAGGGCAGGCAGTTACACAGAGCTTCAGCGGCGGTCCGTGCTCCTGCTGCATTTTCTGCAGCTCCACCAGACGCCGGAGCATATCGGTTTAATCCCCCAGTAGCCTCAGCATTGCATCCTGTCTCCTCTCATCTCGCTGCCACCACCTCTCCTCTTGCTCCCGCCACCTCTCATCTCGCTCGTCCCTCCTGTCCTCGCGTTCATTTTCTGCTTTCCTAGACTGACATTATTTGCCTCCACGCATGCTGCTGAGCTCTTTCAGTGCAGGAGGACTGCATGATCTCAGAAAACATTTCATCGCGAGTGCGTTTTTTTCACCTTCTTATCTGCGCTAGCCTCTGGGACGGAGATGATGGAGGGAGTGTTGAAACATTTGCAGCTGTGGGAGGAAAAAAAGGGAGAGTAACATTTAAAAAGACACATTTCAGAGAACAGTGGGTAAACTCTTTCACGGTGAACCAAGCTGTTAACATTACATGCTTTCGGTACAAGGTCGCATTTTGCCTCTTATATTGAGGGCCTGCCGGTATGATGTGGGAGATCACACACTCAGGGCAACAGAATTCGGCTTGCAGGCAGCCATGGTAAGCTACAGTCTTTCGGCTTCTTCAACCTTCATAACATGTAAGAATGGTTTCAAACAGCAGCACCCTCCTTTCCCATACCAAGCACCCATTGGGTTGGCCATTTAAAAGGAGGGGCTGTACTGGCCGTGAATGCATCCCAAATCTTCAGGGCAAATTAATCATTAAACACATTTGCTTTTAAACCATGCATTATATTAACAAAAGTACACTCACCAGAGGTGCCTTCTCTGGCTTCATGGTCCATGAGCCCTGGTTGGGAGGGTATTGGCTCCAGGATGATAAACAGTTCCTGGCTATCGGGGAGAATGGTTTTTCTGCTTGCGTGCTGTGTGCGATCCTCCTCCTCCTCCATCTCCTCATCTTCCTCATCCCCAAAATCCTCATCCCTGTTGCGTGAGACTCCCCCCTTGCAGGTGTCCACAGAAAGGGGTGGGGTAGAGGTGTTCGTCCCCTCACCCCCCCCTCCCCCCGAATTGCATGCAGCTTATTGTAGAAGCGGCATGTCTGGGGCTCTGACCCGGAGCGGCCGTTTGCCTCTTTGGCTTTTTGGTAGGCTTGCCTGAGCTCCTTAATTTTCACACAACACTGCTGCAGGTCCCTGTTGTAGCCTCTGTCCATCATGCCCTTAGAGATTTTTTCAAATGTTTTGGCATTTCTTCTTTTGGAACGGAGTTCTGATAGCATGGAATCCTCTCCCCAAGCAGCAATCAGATCCATTACCTCCTGTTTGCTCCATGCTGGAGCTTTTTTGTGATTTGGTCACCTGTGCTGATGAGCTCTGCATGGTCACCCGTGCTAATCAGCCCACCACGCTGGCCAAACAGGAAATGAAATTCAAAAGTTCCCGGGGCTTTTCCTGTGTACCTGGCCAGTGCATCTGAGTTGAGAGTGCCGTCCACAGTGGTCAATATGGAGCACTCTGGGATAGCTCCCGGAAACCAATACTGTCGAATTGCGTCCACACTACCCCAAATTCGACCCGGCGATATCAATTTTAGTGCTAATCCCCTCATCGAGGAGGAGTACAGAAATTGATTTTAAGAGCCCTTTTAGTAACAAAAATGGTTTCCTTGTGTGGATGGGTCCAGGGTTAAATCAATCTAACACTGCTAAATTTGACCTAAACTCGTAGTGTAGACCAGGGCTAAGCAACAGTAGACTTATTACTTCTATTGTGTTCTTCAGCTATCCAGTAATTGGACTGAGTATTTTGCAACTAATGTAGCTCACAGAGGCTTAATTTAGGAAGGTATTAAACTACAATTTTCAATAGCAAAATCTAATTCTCCAGAGAGATTTCCTGGAAAATCAAGAATCCTCAAAGATTCATTTAAATCCTAAATTGATTGCAGTATCAATTCTGAGGACTCTGCATGAGAGACCCATAACAACTTAAAATAATTTGACAGAAAAGCTACATTACATTCTGTTGTTCTTTTGGTAGTCATTGCACTAAAAAAGATTAAATACCTGTCATTTGAGAGTGAAACTTACCTGAGTAAATATGGTGGTAATTGTTACATAAGAACTTATAATTTATCTAGGATAGCCTACAGTCATGAGGGTCAGATGGAATGGATTAAAAAAAGTAAAGGGGAACAGTAAATTCATTTCAATACCATTTTCTTTCTCCTTATTATCTTCTTGAAACCATTACATATAAATTAGAAGCTGAAATAAATCACAACAAATTCCCACCTCTAGAAAAGGCAGATGTGACTAGAATATTCTTTATGTTTACACAGGCTTTATTTCTCATATACTCACAGACTAGGGTAGGCATAGACTACATAAGTAGATAGATAGGACACTGTTTTTAAAGATGACTTGTGATTTTATTGTCCTGCTCCTGAGCATGCCTTTAGCACCTTCAGGGGCACCCTTTCCACAAGCAGCATCTGGAAGTGGAGAGCAAAGGGACATGAGCAGCTATAGTCTGACAGGTTTTGTTGGGTTTTTTTGAGGGGGCAGGGGATTAAGAGGAATGATAAATATTTTGATGTAATCTGTAACACCAGCCTTGTTTCCACAAAAGCAGGTTCAACCATGCAATAAATTATAAATCAGACTTGCTGTGATCACATTTAAACTATGTTCAAGCACGGTTTAGCATCCTGGGCCTGATTGCCCCCTCCACGACACAAGTTCTATGCCAATGCAACTTAATTTGCTTCAGTGAAGTCACACTGGTTTAAAAAACAATGTGACGGGGTGGAGAATTGGGCACACTGTCCCCTGCTGAGTGAAGATGAGGCTTTGCAGTTGAGTGGTGCTATGGCAACTATTGCCTGCTAGGAGCTGAAGCAAAAGTCTATACTCTAATCTTTCCAAGCCTTAGTGTTGCATTTGCAGCTTAATGGGGGTTAGAAATGAATGAATATTAAAAGATCAGCTTAATCAAGTCAACTTTCTTGAGTACTAGTTGAGGAAGATAAATGAAAAGGACCTTTTTGCATCTTTTGACACTGATCTAAGTGGTGTATGTGTGTATGTAATATTAAGACTACACAATTTCAGGCAGAAAGAATGGTCAGAGCTCCCTTTTTATTCATTTGCTAGATACTGAGTTCAGTGATCTGCTATCATTCTATTATGACTGACAAAGGTCCATTTGAGAAAAAAATATATTGCCATAGAAAATGTTTATTTTCAAAAGCCAATTCAAGCATCTATGAATCACATTCTTCTTTGGGAGTCATATTCTTTGTAGTTCAACCTGAATTACCACCTCCTTTTCTGAGGGTAAAAAAATAAGTTCTCTCACTTATGGCATTTTCCTACAATAAGATTTCACTGTAATTCCATTTCATTTCACAGGGGAGTGGAAAGGTTACTTGCTGGCAAGCTTAGCAAGAGTTTTCAAAAGAAAATTTGCTTGTAATGGAGCTTAAACCTTATGGCTGCTTAAGTTTTTGGGGTCCCCAGAAAAATTGGGTGTCTGTTTTATATAATCCTCTAAATTACCAGCAGTTTGGGAGGATATGGATCATGCCAGCAGAAGGGTTTAGCAGCTGGCACTGGATGGGTTGGCAAGCTGGGAGGGGGAGCATGGAACTGGGAGAAAGACATTCATCAACAGTTAGGATTAGCATCAGGTCATTTGTTACTGGAGATAGGGCTTAGCCTTGTGAAATAACAGTGAGCAAAATGGGCTTTCGGTTTGTTTGCCAAAGAGATAATGGGATAATTTATTGAGGACCCTGCTCTACTTATATATCTTAGAGTAGTCTAGTAGCTGTCTTAAACATATTCAAAGCCAAGACTGAAGCAGAACCAGTCCTTGGGATCATACAGTCATTACCAGGAGAGCTGGGAAAGCTTTTTTTGTTGAATAATAAATTCACCAAAAATGCAGTTTTCAGGTGACCAAAACTATTCACGAATTCAGGTGAAATTTGGAGACTAGTGTTGGCTGAATAAAAAATAAGAGATAAAAAAATTGAAGCAGTTGTGTCAAGGTTTCTTTCCCCCCACTTTGAACTTTAGAGTACAAATGTGGGGATCTGCATGAACACTTCTAAGCTTAATTAACCATCCCCCCTCACCAATCCCTGGTGAATTCAGACCCAATCCCCTTGGATCTTAAAACAAGGAAAAATCAATCAGGTTCTTAAAAAAGAAAGCTTTTAATTAAAGGAAGACAAGGTAAAAATTATCTCTGTAAAATCAGGATGGAAAATGCTTTACAAGGTAATTAGATTCATATAGCCCAGAGGAAACCCCCTCAAGCCTCAGGTTCAAAGTTACAGCAAACAAAGGTAAAAATCCTTCCAGCAAAAAGAAACATTTACAGGTTGAGAAAACAAAAATAAGACTAACTCGCCTTGCCTGGCTAGTTACTTACAAGTTTGAAGCATGAGAGACTGATTCAGAAAGATTTGGAGAGCCTGGATTGATGTCCCGTCCCTCTCAGTCCCGAGAGCGAACAACCCCCAAAACAAAGAGCACAAACAAAAGACTTCCCTCCACCCAGATTTGAAAGTATCTTGTCCCCTTATTGGTCCTCTGGTCAGGCGTCAGCCAGGTTTACTGAGCTTCTTAACCCTTTACAGGTAAAAGAAACATTAACCCTTAACTATCTGTTTATGACATGCCCCCCAAATCTCAGACAGTGTGGAACCACACTGGCGGTGATTTCTTCCTAGAACTTTAGAATAAACAGATTAATAAAACACATGCACCTTTACATATACTACTAATTATGTAAAACTACAAGATTTTCCACATTTCAAGGACAATTTTTAACCAGTTGATTCTGGGAAACTTTTACGGGAGAGTGCATCAGCTACTTTGTTAGAAGCTCCTGAAATGTGTTGAATTTTGAAATCAAAATCTTGGAGAGCTAAACTCCATCGAAGAAGTTTTTTTGTTGTTTCCCTTGGCAGTATGAAGCCACTTTAGCGCAGCATGGTCAGTTTGTAGCTGGAAACGCCGTCCCCAAACGTATGGGCGTAGCTTTTCCAGGGCATACACAATGGCGTAGCATTCTTTTTCACTGATGGACCAGTGGCTTTCCCTCTCAGACAGTTTCTTGCTGAGAAACACGACAGGATGGAAGTTTTGATCCGGTCCTTTCTGCATTAAAACTGCTCCTACACCACACTCAGATGCATCGGTGGTTACTAGGAATGGTTTGTCAAAGTCTGGGGCCCTTAGCACAGGGTCAGACATGAGTGTTGCCTTAAGCTGGGTAAAGGCCTTCTGACACTCATTAGTCCACTTAACCACATTTGGCTGTGTCTTCCTGGTCAGGTCTGTTAGTGGGGCAGCAATTTGGCTGTAGTGGGGTACAAATTGCCTATAATATCCGGCCAAGCCTAAGAAGGATTGGACCTGTTTCTTAGACTTTGGGACAGGCCACTTTTGGATAGCATCCACCTTGGCCTGTAGGGGAGTTATCGTTTCTTGACCCACATGGTGTCCAAGGTAAGTCACTCTGTTTTGGCCTATTTTACATTTTTTAGCCTTAACAGTTAGTCCTGCCTGCCTGATGCGCTCGAAGACTTTTTCAAGTGTTCCAGGTGTTTTTCCCATGAATCAGAAAAAATGGCCACATCATTGAGGTAGGCAACTGCAGACTCTCCCAATCCTGCTAGGAGACCATCTACAAGTCTTTGGAAGGTGGCGGGTGCATTTCGCAGCCCGAAGGGAAGCACATTAAATTCATACACCCCTGCATGGGTGATGAAGGCTGACCTTTCTTTGGCGGGTTCATCTAGCGGTACTTTCCAGTACCCCTTGGTTAAGTCTAATGTAGAGATGAACTGGGCACGTCCCAATTTCTCCAATAGCTCATCGGTGCGTGGCATTGAATAGTTGTCGGGATGACTTACAGCATTTAGCTTACGATAGTCCATGCAAAAGCGTATTTCCCCATCTGGTTTGGGAACTAGAACCACTGGAGATGCCCATGCACTGTTAGAGGGGCAGATTATACCCATCTGTAGCATGTTTTGGATCTCCCGTTCTATAGCAGCTTGGGCATGAGGAGACACCCGGTAGGGTGGGGTTCTAATTGGGTGAGCATTACCTGTGTCAATGGAGTGGTATGCCCGTTCAGTCTGTCCTGGCGTGGCTGAGAACATTGGGGCGAAGCTAGTGCACAGCTCCTTGATCTGCTGCCGCTGCAGATGTCCCAGGGTTGTGGAGAGGTTCACCTCTTCCATGCCACCGTCACTTTTTCCTTCATAGTAGACACCTTCAGGCCACTCAGCGTCATTTCCTCCCTGGGCTGTAAACTGACAAATCTTTACTTCTCTGGAATAAAAGGGCTTTAGAGAGTTAACATGGTACACTTTAGGCTTTAGGGTTGAGGTGGGGAATGCTATGAGATAGTTAACAGCTCCCAGGTGCTCTTGAATGAATGGCCCTTCCCATGATGCTTCCATCTTATGGGCCTGTTGTGCCTTCAAGACCATAACCTGGTCTCCTACTTTGAAGGAACACTCTCTGGTATGTTTATCATACCAGGCCTTTTGCTCTTCCTGAGTATCCTTTAGGTTTTCTTTAGCAAGGGCTAAAGAGTGTCGGAGGGTGCTTTGTAGGTTGCTTACAAAGTCCAGAATGTTAGTTTCTGGAGAAGGCGTAAACCCCTCCCATTGCTGCTTCACCAACTGTAATGGACCCTTAACCTCGTGGCCATACACAAGTTCGAATGGCGAAAACCCTAAACTGGGATGTGGTACAGCCCTGTAGGCAAAAAGTAACTGCTGCAACACTAGATCCCAATCATTGGAGTGTTCATTTACGAATTTACGTGTCATGGCCCCCAAAGTTCCATTAAACCTCTCCACTATGCCATTGGTTTGATGGTGGTAAGGGGTGGCAACCAAGTGATTTACCCCATGAGCTTCCCACAGATTTTTCATGGTCCCTGCCAGGAAATTAGTTCCCGAATCTGTGAGGATGTCGGAGGGCTACCCTGGCAAAAATGTCTGCTAAGGCCTGGCACACAGTTTTAGCCCTGGTGTTGCTTAGAGCTACTGCTTCCGGCCATTGGGTAGCAAAATCCATGAAAGTCAGTATGTACTGCTTTCCTCTGGGGGTCTTTTTTGGGAAAGGTCCCAGAATATCCACAGCTACTCGCTGAAATGGGACCTCAATTATGGGGAGTGGCTGGAGAGGGGCTTTGACCTGGTCTTGGGGCTTTCCCACTCTTTGGCACACCTCACAAGACCGGACATAACTAGCAACATCCTTGCCCATTCCCTCCCAGTGGAAGGACTTCCCCAACCTGTCTTTGGTTCTGTTCACCTCAGAATGGCCGCTGGGATGATCATGGGCTAAGCTTTAAAGCTTTACCTGGTACTTAGTTGGAACTACCAACTGTTTTTGAGGATGCCAGTCTTCCTGGTGTCCACCAGAAAGAGTCTCCTTGTATAAAAGTCCTTGTTCTACAACAAACCGGGATCGGTTAGCAGAACTGAGAGGCGGTGGGGTGCTCCGTGCCACCGCCCATGCTTTCTGAAGGCTGTCATCCACTTCCTGCTCAGCCTGGCACTGTTCCCTTGAGGCTGGAGACACCAGTTCCTCCTTAGACTGTGGACTTGGGCTTGGTCCCTGTGGAAGCGATGTAGGTGATGAGGTTGTTTCCGTTGACTCTGAACTGCTCTCCGCTGGTATGCACTAGGTGATATTTCAGGCTCTGCCTGAGCCGCTTGGGTAGGGTTGTCTGCTGCTTCTGTCAGTTCAGGCCCGCTCGTGCCCCCTGGCGTTGGAGTGGTAGATGGGTTTGCAAGCGCTGGCGTCAGTGCTGGCAATGGTTCTGGTGCTGGCTGCTTTTCCAGTTCTGGTTCTGGGACTGGATGCTCTAGGGCTGTTGCAGTCGTTGGCAGGGGATCCAGTTCCACCACCTCTGTCTGGGTCTTTGGTAACACAGACGGGGCCCTGGTGGACGGCTCAGGAACAGGGATGGGTGTGGAAGCTTGCTTGTGCTGGCTGCGTGTGACCATTCCCACTCTCTTGGGCAGCTTCACATGGTTGGCCAAGTCTTCCCCCAGTAGCATGGGGATGGGATAATTGTCATAGACTGCAAAAGTCCACCTTCCTGACCAGCCCTTGTACTGGACAGGCAATTCAGCTGTAGGCAAGTTTAAAGATTTTGACATGAATGGGTGAATTGTCACTTGGGCCTTTGGGTTGATGAATTTGGGGTTCACTAAGGATTGGTGGATAGCTGACACTTGTGCCCCGGTGTCTCTCCATGCGATAACCTTCTTTCCGCCCACTGTCGAGGTTTCCCTTCACTCCGAGGGTATTTGAGAGGCATCTGGGCCTGGGGATCTTTGGTGTGATGGTGGTGTAATGAACTGTACTCGATTGGGGTTCTTGGGGCAGTTGGCCTTTATATGTCCCAGTTCATTACATTTAAAACATCGCCCAGCTGACTGGTCACTGGGCCGAGGTGGGTTGCTGGAGAATGGTGAGGTGGGACAATAGGGTGTCTGGGGCTTTCCTTGGGTTGTAGGTGGGGTCTTGGGTTGCCCCTGGTGATAAAGTTTATTTTCGGTTTGCCCCCTCTGATATTCGCTCCCCTTGCTAGTAGTTTTTTTTCTTTTCTGCCACTTCCACCTATCAGGCTCCAATCTCCCCCGCCTTGGTTACAGTTTTGGGTTTCCCATCTAGGATGTACCTTTCTTTTTCCTCAGGAACACCCTCTAAGAACTGCTCCATTTGCATTAGGAAGGACAGCTCTGCCAGAGAGTTTGCATTTGCTCCTGATATCCAGGCATCCCAATTCTTTTCAATGTGATAGGCGTGTCAGGTAAATGACACATTGGGTTTCCACCTTAGGGCTCTGAACCGCCGACGGGCATGCTCAGGTGTTAGCCCCATTCTGATTCTGCCCTTGGTTTGAAAAAGTTTATAATCGTTCATGTTTTCCCTAGGCATTTTAGCCGCCACCTCTGCTAAGGGTCCACTGAGCTGTGGCCTCAGCTCTATCATGTACTGGTCTACAGAGATGTTGTACCCAAGGCAGGCCCTTTCAAAATTTTCTAAGAAGGCCTCAGTATCATCACCTGCCTTGTAGATGGGGAATTTCCTGGGATGGGGAACAGTACCTGGAGAAGGGTTGTTAGGGTTGGCTGTTCCATCCTGCTTAGCCTTTTCTAATTCCCGGGCCTGCTGGTGGGCCTCTCTCTGGAGCTCCAAAGCCCTCCGGTGGTCAGCCTCTTTGGCTTTTTTTTCTCTTTCTTTCATCTCCATCTCTTTTTCTTTTATTTCCGTAGCTCTCCTGTGGTCAGACTCTTTGGCTTTCTCTTCTGCATCCAGCCTAGCCAGCTTCCTTGGTACTCATTTTTGTGCTTTCTTGTGCTGGCCACACCCCTCTGCAGCTCACTGACTGGGATGCTTCAGCTCAGGGCTGCTTGGTTAACAGAGATTTTCTAACTAGCTATGCCCGAGAGGTAGAAAGAAAGAAAACAATTCAGCTTGTAAATTCCTTTTGCTGGCTGTTTGCTCACAGCTTGAAGCCTTCTCTTAACAAAGACCCTTGTTAAAAAACTTAACACCTCTGCCCTCAGGCTGCTTTCTGAGCAGCTAGAAAGGAGAGAAAAAAAATCCTACTGGCTTTTGGTTCTTAAAAAATCCCACCACTGCCACCATGTCAAGGTTTCTTTCCCCCCCACTTTGAACTTTAGAGTACAAATGTGGGGACCTGCATGAACACTTCTAAGCTTAATTACTAGCTTAGATCTGGTAACGCTGCCACCAGCCAGAAATCAGTGTCTGGCATACTTTCTGTCCCCCCAAAACCTTCCCTGGGGAACACAGATCCTCTAAGCCCTATCTCCAGTAACAAATGACCTGATGCTAGTCCTCTGGTCAGGTGTCAGCCAGGTTTACTGAGCTTCTTAACACTTTACAGGTAAAAGAGACATTAACTCTTAACTATCTGTTTATGACAAGATGAAAAGCTTGTTTTGATATTTTTGAAACTCAGTTAGAAATTAATGAGTTTTATTTTGATGTGTCTCTTCAAACCAACTTTTAAAACACCTGTGTTGGACCTTTTTTATCCATTTGATCACTAAACTGAAAAGTTTAGTCTCTACCTGTGTTCAGTATTCACTTATTTGTGAGGTTTCTTCCCTCAGATCTCATCCTGTCTTCTTTACAGTGTTCTCAAGGAATGGTAGCTCCTGTGCATGCTTGCGTCTTTATTTTTTTTATGGTGGTGGTGATATGCTTTTTTAGAACAATATGAAACATGTTATAGTTAAGGAGCTCAGTGAAATGTGACTATACTGAGTTTACCAGGGTCAGCTGTGTAGAGTCTATGTCCTTGGCAGTAAAATAGCAAACTTTAAAGCTGAAAAGCAAGAAGTGAATGAATGGAAAATCTTTTAAAACTGATGTTTTTAAAGTTTCCTTGGAAGTCTGCATTTAGGAACAGTAAATGAATCTACTTCAGTTGGAGTTATTAGATTAGAATTGGCATAAGAGAGTGTACCTTTAACAAAAAACAACTGTAAAATTGTTTTAAGGAAATTGTTTCCAATTGCCCCAATACAGTAGCTATAAAGTGTAATCAACAAACATTGTTTATATATTTAACTTATACTGGGATCCACCAAGACACAGGGCCCCTGAGAGAGAGACTGTCAATGGGATATCATAACAAAGCAAAGTGACTTCCTCTTTTCTGTATCCCATTGGGGGCCAGCAGAGGCCCAAAGTAAGCAGTGCTGAATGGAGAGTGGTATTAACAAAGTGTCCAGAGGAAAATGCTGATTTCCCCATCTCCCCATAGTAGCATGTAGTGCTGGGGCTCCTACAGGCTCCCTGGTGAAATAAAAGCTGCCTCCCAGGAAGAAAATCCTGAGGGAGAGTATATGAGGTGCCCCTGATTGAGAGTGTCTTACCTTGGGTCGAATTACAGCTTTGGTTGCCTGAGGACAGGTTGGGCCAGGAAGGTCTATAATTCATACCTTCTAGCACTGAGTTCAGGGAATCTGGGTCATCACTGTTGTTTAGTAGTAATTTTTAATATTTACCCATAGTCAGACAACTGTAGAAAGGTATAATGGAGATAAGGTTTCTAGAAAATAAGAGCTGTTAATGAATTTAAATCTTTGTTAGCTATAGGCCCAGTCCAGTCATGGAGAGGCTGCTGGACCATACCTTGGGTTGTGTGCTAGGGAGTTGTATGCTTGGAGGGGCCATGGTATGGAGGAAGAATGGTCGAGATGGTAACCAGGAACTGTACCACAAATTTCCTCTGTGACTTTGGAATGTCACTTAATCTTTCTGTGGCTCAGTATTTCATGTGTAAAATGAAGATAATAGCATTCCTCTACCTCACAACAGTGTTGAGAGAATAAATGTATTAAATATTGTGTGAGATGTTCAGATCCTACAGTGATATTAATACCATAGTTAGGAACGTCTATTGACTTCAATGGGAGTTCTGTGCTTAGAGGGCCTGCAGGATTAATCCCTATGAACCTAAGTCAGGGAGTGTAAAGTAGTTTGAGAAAAGTGTTCAAGGGTTCTAAATTCCATCATTGCCTATGGTCCTGCCTATTCTCTCCTGCCTGGGATGCCAACTGAAGATGATCGTTTCAATGCATTTTTCCAAAAATATCATCCTTCCTCTAAGAAATTACAGCAATTTACAAGAATTCAAGATTATATCCACATTTGTATTGGTAGACCAACTTCATTCCTAGTGTGACTCCACTGGCTTACCCTAAGCGTGACTGGTCCAAGAATCATATTGTAATGAACTGCCAGTATGTACAGCTCTGTTTGAAACTGGAGAGAATCAGAACAGCTCAACAGAGTACGGAGATCCTCCTTTAACTCAAATGGTGTATGATCAGAGTTCTATCCCTCCACTTCCTGTGAAATTGAGTGGCCACAGTAAGTGTGATATTGACACAAGATGGTCCAGGATTTATTACACTATGGGGTGGCAGGGATGGGGAGAAACACTTTTTTCACTAATCAAGAAGTGAGGAGTTAGCTATAGGTTGATCTTATGAATCCTAATAACCATTCTGAGACTTTAATACCTAGCAACCCACATCTGAAATTAAATAATACTTAGCATGCCACCTGTGTAATCTTTGTCAGTTCATTTATAATGGGTTCTTATTCTGATTAAATCAACCCACCCAGCACTTTATTGCATCTTGCATATGTCCAGTGATACAGCTCCATGACTACAGGCTTGGGTAATGCTGCACTATAGGAAAACACAAAATTATTAATCCTTCAGATTCTATTCCACTTCCTTCTGAATGCACTGAATACAGCCCTTGCCATTGACTGGCACTGTCTGACCATCTCAGAAGGATCATGGAGTGCAAATATGTTTTATTTGGTCATCTTAGTTCAGAGAGTTCACTTCTCATCCTTTGATCACTGCAGCCACCTCTGTAAGCACTAAAACATGAATTCCCGGGGGAGAGAGGGCAGGAGAAGGGGCAGGGCAGGGGGGTAAGGTTGATAGCTTTCTGAAGTTGTTTCTCCCTAGCTACTGTGAAACTGTGGAGCAACTCAGCATTAGTAAACAGCTTGCATCACACCTCATGTAATGAATTTATTTCAGCATGGATAAACATGAAAACAGTTTGCTGTAAAGAAAACCTCTGGAAATAGCTGTCATGCTCAAGGCATTCTTCAGCCCTGAAGAAAAATCACAAAAATATGCATTTTTCCAGGGTCAATCAAAATTCTTGTTACATCCCCTTGAAATAGTAAATCTTTTACAAAAAGTCATTGAAAGTTTCAAAACTTTTAAAAACATATTTCTTAGGTTTGTTTTTGCTGAGGCAGCAGCATTTTTTAATATTGGAATTTAAAGACAGAATTAACAGAGCCTGTGGGTTTTATATATAATATATACACACATATGCACATGAGAGAGCATTATAAAGTATAATTGTAAAAAGGAAAAATGTCAATATTGAAAGTAGAAGCAGAGTGTGGTAAAGATGGAATGAACTATTTAAAAAAATACAGTATTCCCAAACACAGGAATGTTCAGAGACCAGGTAAATTTATTAGTGGTCTTAATATGCTCTGGGACTGATGACGTCCTCACCTAATCCACCATCGCATCTGGCTTAATTAGGTACTGAGGCCAAAAACGGAATGAAAGAGGCTGAACTACCCTCGCCACTGTGGAAATGATTGGTCTGTCTGTACCAGGAGAGAGCTAACGCATTGGTGATTGGTACAGGATGAGAGAAATTTATAGAACAGGTTACTTGCTCTACATGAATCTTCAAAGAAACCAGGGAACATAAGGTGCCACTTTGCAATGCTGT
Source organism: Mauremys mutica (assembly GCF_020497125.1). NCBI lineage: Eukaryota > Metazoa > Chordata > Testudines > Geoemydidae > Mauremys > Mauremys mutica. The sequence goes on along the minus strand of NC_059079.1, from coordinate 51,283,283 downwards.
GCTAACAACTCAAATCATGAGTCACAGCACAGGAGAGAGAAGCAGTTTCCACAGCGTTGCTATTTCCACCTCTGTGCAGGTGGGTTGGAATATGCAATGTTTATGATTAGATGAGAGTATATCTTTGCTTTTAGGTTTCTAGTACTCATGGTTATCCATAAATATTCTTCAGTAGAGACTTAAAATTCACTGTCTCAGAGGCTTCTCTCCAGTAAGTACATTTACTAGGGTGTTCATGGAAAGCGAACACAAAAGATATTAAACTTACTGTCATCCATCAACCCTTAGCATATGTCTATGCTGCAATCAGAGGTATGACTGCAGCATCTGTAGACATTCCCAAGCTAGTTGATCTAGCTAGTTTGAGTTACTACAGCAGTGAAGCCACAGCATCATAACCCAGCCACTCAAATCCCAGGTGGGTTTGTACAGTTTGGTTGCTTTGAGACAAAACTTTTTTCAGTTTTTTGCCCTTGCTTAACCAAAAAAAGAAAACCATTTGGATCAAACAAAACCATTTAAATGTTGATTCAAAACAATCTTTTTGAAAAATCTTGATATTTATTAAAATGATTTTTTTCATCAGAAACTATGTGCCGAATTTGACATGAATTTGTGAATAGTTTTGATTCCCTCAAAAATGCATTGTTGTTATTATTTTATTTTATTATTATTGGTGAAAAGTATATTGACCAAAAAAAGTCACCGAGCTCTTTTTGAGTGCTTGTGAACTGATGGGTTGTGAGGAGAAAAGTTCCACTGGGATGGAACCCAGCAAAGCCTGTATCATTGCACCCATTTCTAAGACAGTTCTTGAGGAATAAATTCAACCTTTGGGTAAACAAGCCAAACAATGATTGAATTTGGACTAGGGCAGAATTAGACATTGTGCAGAATGAATGAAAAATAAATAAATAAGGAAATTAGTTCAGTTTCAAATTTCTTGGGGGCTTTTTAAAAGAATGGGTAAAAATAAATGAGAAGGGGGGAAAACTTCACAGTGTCCTTTTTAAACTAGTAGTGAGTGGGATAATTGTGTGCTATTTTCTAAATCTCATTAACATAACTTATCATGAAGAAAAATTAATTTGCTGTCAGCTTCCTCTTTTTTTGCACATTGTCATGAAAAAGTAGATGAAAATTTAAATGTCCAGCATGTTCTATAAATAACTCCTGCCTTGTGCTGCACTGACCTTTTCAATATTCTGTGTTTAAACTGGTTGGCCATCCCATGTCTCCACTAATTACAGCCTCACTAGCCTATGAAGAAGGGAAAGGAATTATCAGCCTTGAATTTTAAAGCATTATGAGGAATATGGAAGGTGAAGGGAGAGCTCTACATTTCTGAAATATAGCTACAGTACTTATTTTTCACAGAAACAGCTTTAGTTGGTCTTTCTCATGCTCTGCTTTTCTGTATGTAAATGTTTGTGCTGAAATGAAGATCCAGCACTCAAGAACTTGTTAGAAAATGTTTCAATTCATTTTTAATGAATATACAATTATCAATAGCTCAGTGATTTGAGCATTGACCTGCTAAACCCAGGGTTGTGAGTTAATCCTTGAGGGGGCCATTTGGGGATTGGTCCTGCTTTGAGCAGGGGGTTGGACTAGATGATCTCTTGAGGTCCCTTCCAACCCTAATATTCTAAGACGTGAAAAAAATAATACAGTATCTTCCATGCAATGCCTTTAATTCTGAAGATTAATGTTGCTTTTAAAAGTTAGCAGACTTCCTTTGTCTTTCAAGATATAGAATACATGATGGAGTTTGTGGCATAAGAATGCCTCATGCCAATAAAATATCTGATGGTATGAAATAAATGTTTTATCAAAACGTAAATACAAATTGCTTAGCCATCCACTGAAATGCAGCATCTTTGTGGTAATTTAGCATAGTAACAATATAGTATAGAACAGTAAATGAAGATGATCATACACAGTTAAAAATTTAAAAGGCATTTAGGTAATCAAGATTTTTTTTAAAAAATAGAACTACTTATTTGGATTTGTTTCCTCACTGCTTCCAAGATAACTTTCCCTAAATCCACAGTATTTGAGGCAGAACAATAATTTCTGGCTTGCTTGCTTCCCAAGATGGGACATTTTTGAGGAATGACTTGGCCACTGCTTGTTTAAGGGAGGTATTAACACACTGAATCAACAGCTAAATCAGTTTCTCTTCCTTTGGTTTTCAACAACCATAAAGGGCAAGGGTCCATCTCACAATTTATAAAGCTTCTCAAAATCATCCAAACTTCAAAGTGTGAAACGGGGAGAGAAAACCCACCACGTTGAGATTTTCTTCCATTCTGCTCTGACATTTTTCCATGAGTGGTCAAATTATTCTGTCTCTGCTCAATCTAAATGATGAAATGCATCAAGAATTCCTTGAAATAAGAAACTCTTATTTGTTTTTAAAAGCAAATTGAGGCTGTCTGGGGTAATTAGACTGCCCACAATGAAGTTGTGTGGGTCATGATTTTGCAGATGATGTGGCTGAGAAATGCTTTGTTTACAATGCAGAATTCTTATTTTGCCTACTTTTGAAAAATGAATAATCAAGGTTTACTCCAATGATAATAATAATAATTAATAATAATAAAATCATCTGCACATGTAAATTGATCCTTTTCTTAAATCAGAAGTTCTACATATAAACACCTAAAGTATATACTCTTCTGTGGGACCACTGCACTCTATCATTCTGAATCTGTCAACTAATAATGACAAATATTTTTGATGCTATGAAGTGGGATGGCTCCAGATGAGCTTGTATGGGTACTCTATTGAACTCCCCCACATTCACTTGATTAACCGTGTGTGCACACCTGATTGGCACATGCATTATTTCTTAAGCAACTACAGAGCCTATCATTGTTTCTTAGACCTTTAAAACTTAGGTTGGCTTACTTTCCTCAGCAAGGTTTGCTCAGAAAGGCCTATGGGGTGAATCTGTAAGGAAGTGTGAATTCTATGGCTGATTCATAATGGTTGCTGGCTGTGTTGTGGCAGGCAAGCCACTGCTGATGAGAGTCTCTGCATCTGTAGAGCCTATCATGTCTGACTGTGCCAGGAAGAGAAGATTGAAATGTGAGCTGTGCATTTTTTTCATTGTTTCAATTCATTCAGTAAATTTAATTCAATTTATACACATGATATAATATTTAACTTTCTGTTTTTGAACCCACCATGTCTACTCTCATGTCTACTTTCAATTAGATACTATTACCAAACAACTAAAAGAGTCAAAACCACTAGATTTTTATTATTTTTTCCCCTAGAAATGACTTAGCCACTTTTCAATCATTTTACGTGATTTTATTTGGGTATGCAATTACTGATTAATTTTATTGATGCAGTTAGCCAAATATGAACTGTTCAGTGATCTCCTCAGCCGGAGGTTCACCTTCTCCCCTTGATGACATTCCATCTCTGTGCTCATGACTCCTCAGCTCAGGCAAAATACTAAAGAACAGAGAGCAGAGGCTTAGTGCACTACAAGAGATCATTTTGGGATGTGGTGCTTCCTCACTCACAAACTCTCCTTGAGAAAATAGTTAATCATTTCTTGTGTTGTGTGCATGAGTTTCTTTACTTTTTTTTGTTGAGTCATCAGCTTAAGCAAACTCACTGTATAAATTCAGACTTCCTAAGGAACAAAGGTGCTTATAACAGATGTGTGGGTAACAAAAGGCCCAATCCCATGTGCACTTGTGAGTGACCTATTTTTCAATAACTCCCTTTCATAATTATCATCTCTAAGATAGATGCTTCAAGAAATTAAATTGTAGCAAATTAGAATTTAAAAAAGCCACAATTCAGGAAGATTCTTTACTGCAGTAGACTCCAGTACATGCTTGAAGGTAAGCTTTCCCAAATGGATGGGACTCAGGATTTTAAAAACATTTTGTTTAAATATACAGAACATTGTTTGAGGCTGCAACAGTACCGGTGTCTGTGGAGAGGCTGTAGCTTAGCACTTCCACTACAGCTGCAAAATAGATAGACCACTAGCTGGAAGCATTTTTAGGGGACTCTCTACAAGCTCAAAGGGAACAACACTGTAAGAAATGGATTTGTGATGTGGAACATAGCACAAAAGGAGCAGGTGTGTATAAGCCCTCCAGAGAAGTTGTGTGTGCTTGCATGCATTAAGAATAAAAAAAACACTGCATCAGAATAAAAAATAAATTCAAATTCTCCATTAAACTACAAGGGGAGGGGGAATATTGAGCAAAGAAAGGGAAATATTATATCCCCATTGTACAGATAGGAAACTGAAAAGGCTGTGTGTGGACGGGGAAGTATATGATCATCTACTTAAAGACAGTATCATGCATAGGCATATGAGGGCTGAATTAAGATTACACAGGAAATCTTGCTTCAGTTGCTTCTAACTTTTCAGTGATCGACTTTGCAGTCTTAAGAGTCTTTTAATACAATATTTTTTTTGTTTATTTGCTATATAGACACACTCACTAAGACTAACCGTGTCCTTCAAAGTAAGCATCTGTGTCAGTGTTTGCAGGGTCAGGGCCAAAGTGTGTGCCAAGGAATGCTAACCAGAGTTGTGTGGGTTGAGAGTGAGCTAGAGCTGGGGAGCCAGGCTTTTGGGGAGAGCCCCAGCTCTCCAGCAGTGCACCAAGTGGCCTGCCAAAGAGCTGGGAGTGTGGAATCTCTGGTAGCCCCAGCTCCACAGTCACTTGCAGGTGGGATTCCACAAAGCTTAAGAGCCCTGGCTCCCAAGCTCCCTGCCAGGCAGGATACTGCAGAGCCCAGGGACTTGCAGTACCTTGGAGCTGCCAGGTAAGAGTCCAATGAGCTGGGGAGGTGGGCAGATGACTTGGCAATAACCAGATAGGTTTCTGAAAGTTTTTTTTGGTCTTAATCTACATACTCCCACAGGATGTTTAGATTTCAACAAACTGGCATTTTCCAATGATATAATGTTCAATTGAAAAATTTCTGACCGACTGTAATGCTAACCAAACCAGCACAGTAACTCAATCAATGTTCAACTAACTATACAGCAGAGTGCATTACAACTCAAAAGCATGAAGTCATCTTACTAGGGTGAAAAAGCAAGTGATGGTTTCTTAAAGTATTTGCAAATTGTCTTTGGAAGTTGCACTACACATAAATATTTTACTATGAAATACCCAGTTAAAAGTTCACACAAACAGTACTAAAAGTATATATTGTATGTAATACTAAGAATAAATACAGAAAAAAACCCATAAACATCGAAAGAGAAAACAATAGAGACCAATATTTAATAAATGCTGCTATGTTCACAGGAAAGCAATTTTCAGGAATTTACCTACATGATCTTGTTAAATGATTCTCTCTCAGTGCTTCAAAGTGAGGCAGACAGAAAGTTTCCAAGGCCCCTCCTAATAAGATATTCCCTTACTTCAAAATGTAAAGCCAAAGGAGGGACACTGTGTGATCAGTTCAACCCTCTGCATATGAGCAAAAATGACTTTGGTGAAGCACCTAATCCCAGCCATCCACTTAACATTTCAAACCTTCTTAAATTTTACAGTGCATTAGTCTGACTTTTCACAGCACTTATCCAGAAATAGAAGTCACAGCACACTGCATAATCCTGGGTTAGTATGACTTTTTCTGGTAATGGACTTGACTGACTTTGGTGACTAAAATACATTTATTTGTATATATATAATGTGTGGGTGTGCATGCACGCGCGTGACCAATGGCTGGGGAGCCACAAATTCCTGAGTTCTAAACACATTTCTGCTGGTTCATTCTGTAGCTGTTGGTTTCTATCTGATATGGAGTAGGATTAACATATACAGATGTAAGAATATTAAGAGTTTTTCTATCGTTCATCGTGTTTGTTTAATTACAATAATACCTCAACTCTGTCCTAGGAATTTGAGAATATACTCCTCGTGACTTTGTGCTAAGTATTATGTCCCATCCCTTGTGAAATATTTCCTATATCTGCAAAGTGTATTTATTGAATCTACTGTTTGCTCACTTTGTCATCTATCAAACCATTCAGTACATCAGCTTTTTTATTTTATAGGCACTGATCCTGGAAACACCATATGCATGTATTTAACTTTAAGCACATGAGTTTCACTAACCTCTCTGGAAGTGCTCACATGAGTAAAGTTAAGCACATGCTTTTCAATCTATCCTGCTACCGCAGTTCCTAACATTTTTGCCTTACTTATTTTTTTCTTACAGGCAGGGTTGCTGTGGGTGTTAATATGGCTGGGAAGTGGATTTAAATGGCGTATCCTGATCACCACCTGAATATCTTGCTTTTGATGTTGTCAGCCAGAATCCATAAATATATTAACACTCCTTGTGCTGCATATGCTGGTGTCCAGATATGCATCAATTCCCCATCTGTGAGTCAGAATTTGGGCCTGATCAAATGGCCATTCGAAGTCCATGGAAAGACTCTCTTTTACTTCAGTGAGTGTTGGATCAAATAGGACTGGCTGGAAAACATTCCATCTTGTAGAAAATTGAGATTGCAACATTTTTCATTCAAATATGGAACTAAAACCAGATATTTTGAAAACGTTCACAAAAGAAATGAGAAAGATGGCTCAAGCCAGGCCCAGAACAACCAATAATCTGGTGGTTAGCACACTCAATTAGAATTTGTAAATCCTAAATTCAAGTCCCTAGTCTGCCTGATTCAGAGCACAGACTTGATTCTCTGTGTCTCATTTTCCAGCTGAGAGCTCTACCCACTGGGCTATTGAGGGGATAGGGAGGCTTCTCTCTTTCTTTCTTGGTTTTGGTCTGAAATTCCATCCTATACCCAAGAAACCTTCCCTATACAATTTTGTTGTTGTTGAAGCCAATACATTTCTTCAAGACATGTTGGTTTTGACAAAATGGCATTTTTCAGTGGGAAAGAGTTTTTTGTTAACTTTTCAACCAACTCTAAAATCAAGCCCTTTGTGTCTATGACTTTGTCTACACAGTCACTTTCATCGTTAAAACTTTTGTTGCTCAGGAGTGTAAAAAAACTCTCCTCTCAACAACAAAAGTTTTAACAACAAAAAGCACCTGTGTGGATAGTGCTTTGTCAGCAGGAGCTGTGGTCTCCTGGCAAAGAAGCTACTGCCTCTCATTGGAAAGAGTTTTATTTTGTCACCAAGAGAGATCTCTCTCCCGGCAATAAATAGTTGCTATACAGCACACCTTACAATGGTGCGGCTGCAGTGGCACACCCGCACTGTTATAAGATGTGCAGCATAAACATAGCCTATGTCTTAATGCCACCAAACAGAAATTCATTCAGACTTTCAAGAAAATTTGCACAGTGTTATTCTATATTGTTTTGACTATAAAGTGTACAAAATTAAGAATAATTGTTCTTTAAAAATAAAATCCCAAATCATCCTATTAAATAGTCAAATTGGGTTATTGTGAGCTTTAAATTAAAATTATTTTCAAGTACAGAGGCAAAAAAAGAAAAAATCGGAATCAGTATATACAGATGACTTTGAACAATAATTTTTTTTTGTGAAATAATGATGAAAAAGAGCCAAGTCTTCAGTTTTCATTACATTTAATATTTCTCTATTTTTTTTAAAATCTTGCTAGGTTGTTTTTTGTGAAGGTCAAATGTTATTAAAAAAATACTGTCTGTAATTGATACAAACTTCCTGTGCAGTTTCCCCTCATACATCACTATTTAAATGCTGAGTTTAACTGCTGTCTTGAGCTACGGGGTATATGAGAATAATTTCTATAAGGACAAGTTTTTAGTTCAAAATAGCTACACAGAAATACAGGTTTCAAAAGTTATACCCGTTGCACACTTACTAATTTTGAATATTTTTAAATTAGGGCTAGACTGTGATTTGAGCCATAACTATGAACAAGGGTTTGTGTGTATGCTGAACTATCTAAGGAGAAACCCCTGGAGGCAATGCGACAGTGAACATACCCCAAGTCAACATTCCTTCCCCGATTCTTTTTTGCTTCCATGGCAGGGGGAAGAGGAAGGAAGTTAGTGATTAACTGTTGACCCATACCTCAATTTCTCCTTCTCTATCATAATGCTCTATTACTATGGCCATGGAATAACAGGAAAGTTGAGCCAGGGCTCTTCCCACTTCCAGTGTATTTGCTTCCTGGAGGGAGTAAATAGGGAAGTACCCACCTCACTATTGTGTCTAGGCAGCCTGTGCAGAAGTGCAATGGTAGGTCCAACTCCCATACATTGCCATGTAGTCTGAGGGAAAGAGTTTCAGTATAGCCTGATGTTTCTCAGAGTGTGTGGGGCAAAGCCCTGTTGGGCCCTAAAAGACTAGCCAGGGAAGATCCAGCAAACCTCCCCATGGTTCTCTGGATTGATAGCTTTCATTTAAAAGAAAAAGTGTGGCTGTTTGGGCTGCAAAGAAAACATAAGCTGAGTTAAACAATGCAGCCCTGACTGACTGGGTTTGCAGACAGCCGAAACAATAAGTCTGAGTTGTTAACTGCCTCATTCGTGCATGTGAAAACTGTCACATGCCAATTATCCTTTAAATGTCAATGATGTTAACTATTTTACTGCTTATGATAAATGACAGAAGAAGTATGAAGATCTGTGCCTTCTACTAAGAGCGACCTCTCACACTGACTAGGTTTTTAACATATGGCAGGGCTGACAAGGGTTTCAGTTGACTTTATTTTCCTGAAGAGGGAGTCAGCTTTGAAAAGTTTGTGAAACTCTCATCTAGCTCTTTATCTTCACAAGGCCTGTTCCTGTGCTCCTTCCTCAGATGACATTCCCATTGAAGTTAATGAAAGTTTTCCCTAAATAGGGAGTGCAGGAGCTAGCCATTAATTTTCATATTGACAATGCAAGTGCCTTTCTGTTGCTAACTTATGGCTTTACTGAGAAAGGATAACTGTCTGTGATCCAAGGTTTTTCAGATCATTTCTTTTCATTAAGAGGAAGTAACTGATAGGAAGGAAGACCTTATTCAGGGCATTATACAGCAACTGCTGATGCTGCCCCTACATTTTCTGAAGTGATTAATGATTTTTTGCCTTAGTTTCTTTCAGTCAAGAAATTGCTGAGCATTCACCATTTGTAAATCAAGCTCCTTTTCTAAGGAGTCTCAGATTGGTCACCTAAAAACAGAAGCCTTCAAAAATCATTAGTCACTTCAGAAAATGTAGGGCATTGTACATATATTTTAAGTAATATTTTTGTGTGTTAATTCTCAGAATTCTATACATTGGCTTTATTTTTCACATCTCGTAAAAAAAATAGTTTGCTCAGACTTATAATAATAGAATATCAGACAGGAGAAGCAGAGGGTTTTTCATTTATACGTAACAGCTGCATGAATTCAAGTGCCAGGAAAATATATATAAATCCCTAAGATCCGAACTCAGTTTATTTGGAGGCTTTGATTCAAAAGGCTTTCTAGAGATAAACCCGAGAAATTTAACACCATGCTTGCCACTCAATGCTTTTCTCTTAGTTTTGCACAACCAGAAAAGCTATCCACCCTATTTTTGTAATAAACTTACTTCAAATAGTAAACAAATTAAAAATAAATATCTGTGTTTATAGAACCTCTATAGACACCAATAACTTGGAAGATCTTTTTGTCCAGTACATCCCTGGCACTGTTTTACAAATATATGTTCTGGAAACAAGTGGTGGTTCATAAGACATTCTTTTGATGAATATAGTGGAAGGCATTTTAAAAAAAAACTTAATTATTGTTCTTTTTTACAATGTGAACCAGCAATTCTCTCAGCCACATAGTTGTTCAGCAAGTCTATTATTTTAGGTAAAGCCAAGAGTCCAATCCTGATCCACTGAATACAATAGCTAAAGCCATAGGGACAAAATGGGAGTAGGACTGAGTATAGATAGAGCCATATAGAACCACTCTGATATATGTATGTATTTTAATTATTGTTGCCTAGCACTCTAACATCCAAAATGTGTTGTTTTCCATGAGTAATGTGTGCATGACATAATTCTTAAGCAGTAGTATTGAAAAGCTTGTTAGCTAACCTAAAATACAATTTTATTCTGTGTCTGCAGTATCCCCTTGTACTTCTCTACTTTTACTGTGGGAAATAACTAATTGTTTGCAGTATTAAAGATAACTTATTTTGTTTTCTAAAGCAATTAAGTAAAGCCACAATATCTCCATGTAAATCAAAATCCTGTCAGTTTTACCAATAACCTAGGCCAGGAATTAAATGTAAATTGAGGTTAAATGTAAATTGATGTAAATTAAGGTTACTTCATCAGTAAACCTTTTAAAATATATTTTTTTCTTTTTCTGACTGACAAGCTAAGTAACTTTTGTTAAAGATTATTTTTCTTGATGACCCAGTCACAAAAACTGCATATAGAACTTTCACATTGTTGCCTAAAGCAGCAGAATGAGCCACGTCTAAATCCCGGGTGTATTATCAGTCTTTGGCTCCAAACCCAGATGGTGTTTTATTCGGGATGAGCTAAAGCTTTAAAGGCTAGAACAGGATCTAAACTGTTCCAGTGTTCGAAATAGGAGAGTCGGATCTGGGATTCTTGTTTAGCTCCATCTCCAAATTATTGTGATGCTGACCAGGGATACCCGGGGTTGTGATGCACCTCACTGCTTCCTGTCCTCAGCCTGCTGTAGCTCAGCTCCCTGAAAACAGCCCTCTGGTAACACATGCATTACCTTCCAGCCCTTGTTCTTTCTGTGCAGATTAGTGATAGGCACACAGCAATCCCCAAGTCCTTGGAGCATTCCCTTCAATGTCTAGCCCCTTGTCCACTGGACACTCACAGAATTATAAGGTTTGCTATCCCCAAAGGGACAGTGTATACGCCAGGTTGAATGATTTCAACTCCAGAGCAACACCTTGCTTAATAATACAGCACTGAAATATGTTTGTACTGAAAACAAGAATGTTTAATAATGAAGATTCAAAGATTCAAGTGATTAGCAAGTAAAGCTAATGAAAAGGGTTCCATCTAAAACAAAATCATAACACTTTCTAGAGATTGAATATAACAGGCTAACTCCTGGCTAAAACAATCTTACCTCACCCAAAGATGACATTTCAGCGTTTTCAGCCAAGGTTGGTTGTCCGTTTACTTCCTCAGGTGCAGGTAAAGGGGTGTCTTTTTGCATTCTCCTTATATTCCCCAAAGTTCATTGTTTGGCCCCAGAGACTCACAGGACAATCCCCTGTGGTTCAGTCTCCGGTGTCTTGTCTCCTTGTTGAGTTTTCACTTCCCTGTTGACTTTGTATGTAAATTGAGCTTCCACTGTGTTTTCATATAATGTTTAATTTACCGGTGAACTGAGATAGGTTTCTGCCAGACAAGGGATGAATATTCACCTATTTGTCAGCCCTGCCTTGATTCAGACTTTAGAAACATGTTTTGATTATATCTACAAAGCTTTTTCACATAGTATCTGTGTAAATATTTCAAAATTATATTAATGATCAGTGTGGTCTTGGCTCTCATTTAAGATGTTACATGATATTCTTCATGGATAAATACAGTGAAAATGATGTATAGAAATAGTGAGTTTGTCAGGCCTGTTAGGAGTTGCTGTTACAGAACAGCAAACATTTTGCCAGCTGGCACCAGTGGACCTCTGTTGCACAATTGTACAAAGGCTTCTGGCATCTGAGCAAAAACTAACATGGTTGCATTAAGGCTGCAATTTTCAAAAGTACAGAGTTAGTCCAACTCTACTCCCATTGACTTCAGTAGGAGCAGTTATGCAGATGTTAAACATTTTGAAAATGCCACCCTGAGAATCTACTATACCTGAACTTTTCTCCCAAACACAACAGAATCTGAAACTTGTCTTTTTTGAGGTTCAAAGAGTTCAGATCACTTTTTCTTTCCTGTCCTTAGTTACTTTGTATCAAACTCTCACCAGTTTAAAGCAGAAGGATCACAGGGAAAAAAAAGTCCCAATAGTTTTTAATCTAGAAATCCTATGCAGAAATGTATTATTTTCCAGAACAGAGAGGCTTGAATAAGTTAAAATAAGCTTTGGATAAGGATCCTGGCTCCGAATGATATCTGAACTGAACATCTGAAGCTTTACAGTTTGCTCATCACTAATGTGCAGCAGGAACAATGTCTGAACAAATGCAGGAGGAAGGGTCTTTTACACATTCTCAAAGAACATACTTAATAAACATAATAGAAGTCACACTTCTCTGATATTTCATTCCATTAACATCGGTACTAGAAAATCCCCAGTCTGTCTGCCTCCTTAAATGCGAAGTTAGAGACCGATGCTCATTGACAACAACACTCGGCCTTGAATTCAAATCTTAAAATTATCTCACATCACCTCTTAAGCAAGTGCTGATTGACCCACATTAAATAGATTAAGGGTATCTACATTTTGTCTGAGCTCATGCCTATTAAAAACATTAATAGATTTCTGGGAAAGACCAAGCAATTGCACTGATTTATTGCAGGGATAATAAAATATGGTACATGTATTTTTAAACAAAGTCTTTTTATTTTAAAAAAGAGAGTGAGCGTACCAAGTGGATATGAAATGAAAGGATGTCAAGAGATTTTTAGAATTCTTTAAGACCTCAATCTAGCAAAGTGATTTATTATGTACTTAATTTTAAGCATAGAGTAGTCATTTTGAATTAATTCTGACTACTCATATGCATAAAGTTACACATGTTTTAAAGTACTTTGCTTGATCAAAGCCTTCAATGTCACATTCTAATGTCAGTTTACGCAGACAGATAATGTTCATCTTGAAGTTATTCTGACAAAGATCTCCAGGTCAGACCCTCACAGCTCCCCTGATAAGATCCTCGATGGGTATGAAATTATCAATCTATTTCTCATCTGCCATCAACCATTAATTTTACCTCCGAATTAACGTAAGTATTTAGAATATTGGTTTCTTGAAGAACCCTAATTTCCTAGGTCAAAGAAGTTTTAGAGATGTAAATAATGCTGCTCACTGACATACATTGCTATTGAGAAATGTTAAAAGTAGATATCTACAACCTTCCATGCTAATAAAACTATATCTTACAAATGTCTACGGGGGAGAGGGGCACAACTATAGTCAAAACCAAATTAATGTAAAAGAATATGCACAGAGAGTGAAATTCCCCATCTCTAGTTAATTCTGAAGCCTTTAGTCAGTATTTTATAAATATTTTATACTTATTTGGAGACTAATCCAAAGTTCACTGAAGTCAATGGAACATTTCTGTTGACATCAGTTGCCCTTAAGTTAGGCCTTTAATGGGCGTTTAATGGGCTTTCCTGGCTTGGTTGTTTTCTACCTGACAGACTTAAAAATGGATATTTGTTTCTCAGAGACAAGGTGACTGAGGTAATATATTTTATTAGAACAATTTCTGTTGGTAAAAGAGACAAGCTTTCAAAGTACACAGAGATCTTCAGGTGTGTGTGGCTCAAAATCTTGTCTCTTTTACCAAGAGACTAGTCCAATAAAAGATATTACTTCACTCACCTTCTCTCTCTGATATCCTGGGAGAGAGGCAACTGCAATAACATTGCAAACATTAGTTTCTCAGTCATTTCTGAGTCTTCATTAATTACGTCAACTGCTTGTCTTATTAATGGACTTACTTTCTAGCTCCTACTACATTTCCTATTGATATATTTATAACATCTATCAGGATTTGAGCCAAACCCATTCAAGTAAAAAGAAAGGCATCAATAGTTATTGAATTGGCCCCTTATTCAAATTAACCTAAAGCTGGTCAAATTTTCCCTCAAATTTTGAGTTTGATTAAATACTTAGTTCCAAAACTTAATTTTCACTGGAGGAAAATACACCCCTGAAAACTGAGTATTTTGACCAGCTATTGTGCTGGCTGTATATGACTTTTGCTTAGATATCTTTGATAAGGCTCAGAAGCATTGATTTTATTAATTCACTAAGAAGTTTATAAAAAGCCAGAGAAGAACACTTGAAAAAATAGGAGTAGCTTGTTAATTTCAAGGAAGAACAGATTTTGGACATACTAGAAATTAGTCTCCTTCTGATTAACTTGCTTCATTAACACACGGTATCTAATCATTCTTAAGAACTATAGACCAAGCTCTTGACAGAAAAATGGGATTTGTTATGTTTTATACAGTTTAAGCAATTTTTTTAAAAGAACTCCAAGGGTCTTGGGACTAACTCACCTTGGTTGATCATGAACAACACAAGCACAGGTCCTTCACCAGCACAGTTTGAGTCCTGTGTCTTTTACATTCCATGTAACATATCTGCCAATACTGTATACATCAGTCTTTAATCATATGAACCTCTTTTCCTCCCTCTATTATTAGTGGGGTTTAGGAGAACTGTTATATTACAATCCTAAAATTGAATGACTTAAATTTGAATAATTTTCACTTCCATTTCTCCCTATCATCATTACAAGAATAGATTTAGAGCAGGCCATTTTGTAGGTCTGATGAGTTTCATGGGAATTAACTCATGTTGAGCACATTAACACTAAGTAACATGACACAGGTGAATCCCTGAACAGTGAGTTAAGAATATACTTCAGAGAATGAAAATAAGTGTGAATTCATTTCCATGACACCAATCACAAAGAGCACAAAAATGATACGAACATATCCCATTCTCATTCCAAATTAAAGACTGGAACCTATATTTTACTTTTGATTAATCTGGTCTAAGTCTGCATTTTTTCTCTGTGTGTGTTACTGAATAAGGAGCTGAGAAAAAGGAGAAAACATCACAGTCCTACTCATGACCATTTACTTATGCGTCATCCAAAGCCACTGAAGTCAATAACAATATTTGCATTGATTTCAACATTCCTTGGTTAGGGCCTGGCTCTGACACATGTTAAAGTTAATGGAAAATTGTTCAAGGATTTCAGTGGGCTTTGGATCAGGCCCTTATTTCCCAGATGTCAAAGGATTTGTCAAACTAAAACCAAAAATAACTTTATAAACAAACAACTGTGAATTGGCAACAGCCGACTTTGAGCGAGCCCGTATACAGGCATTTAGGGACAAAATTAGGCCAAGGTACAAAATGAGATTAAACCAGCTGCAGATATAAAGGGTAACAAGAAAACATTCTATAAATACATTAGATGCAAGAGGAAGACAAGGATAGTGTAGGCTCTTTACTCAATGAGGAGGACAGAGACAATGACAGAAAATGTGGAAACGGCAGAACTACTAAATGGCTCTTTTTGTTTCAGTTTTCACCAGAAAGGTTGGTAGCAATCAGACGTCTAATGTAGTGAACACCAGTGAAAATGAGATAGTATTTGAGGTTAAAATAAGGAAAGAACAAGGAAAAAAATACTTAGACAAGTTAGAAGTCCTCAAGAAGGCAGGGCCTGTTGAAATACATCCTAGAATACTCAGGCAGCTGACTGATGATATATTTGAGCCATTAGCAATTATCTTAAAAAAGTCATGAAGGATGTGACACTAATTGGGCTCTGAATTACTACAGATAATTCTTTCTTGGGTATCTGCCTGGTGGGTTTTGCCCACATGGTCAGGAAGTAATTTTCCCCTAAGTCAGATTGGCAGAGACCTAGGAGTTTTTTTCACCTTCCTCTGCAGCATGGGGCATGGGTCATTTGCAGGTTTAAACTAGTGTAAATGGTGAATTCTATGTAACTTGAAGTCTTTAAACCATGGTGTGAAATTTTCAGTAACTCAGCTAGAGTATATTACTGGGGTGGGTGAGGTTCTGTGGTCTGCAGTGTGCAGGAGGTCAGACTAGATGATGTTGGTCCCGTTTAAGGCCTTGTCTACACTGCCACTTACAGCACTGAAACTTTCTTTGCTCAGGGGTGTGAAAAAACATATGCCTGAGCAATGCAAGTGTCAGTACTGTAAAGTGGCAGTGTAGACAGTGCTACAGCACTGTTTGCCGCGCTCCCAGCACTGGGAGCTATTCCCCTCACAGAGGTGGTTTTCTTACAGTGCTGGGAGAGTTCTCTCCCAGCGAAGGAGCCGCAACTACACAGACACCTTAAAGTGCTGCCGCGGCAGCACTTTAATGTTGGCTGTGTAGGCATACACTGACTTTAAAGGCTGAATCCATAAGACTGGAAAAGGGCAGATATAGTGCCAATCGATTAAAAAGGGGAATAAAGACAAACCAGGTAATTACAGACTGGTCAGCTTAACTTCCGTATCAAGAACAATAATGGAGCAAAGGGCTCGGGCAGGGGATTGGGGCATGGGTGTGGGCTTACCTTAGGTGGCTTCCAGTCAGCAGCGCAGTGGGGTGCTAAGGCAGGCTTGCTGCCTCTCCTGGCACCGCAGACAGTGCTGCGCCCTGGAAGAGACCAGCAGCAGGTCTGGCTCCTAGGCAGAGGTGTGCAAGTGGCTCTGTGCAGCTCTTGCCTGCAGGCACTGCCCCTCCCCAGCTCCCAATGGGACCACCAGCCAATGGGAGTGTGGAGTTGGTGCTCAGGGCAGGGGTAGTGCATGGAGCCCTGTGGCCCTGCTGCCTAAGAGCCGGAACTGCTGCTGGCCCCTTCCGGGGCACAGCGTGGTGTCAGAACAGGTAGGGACTAGCCTGCCTTAACTGGGCAGCACCGCTGATGGGACTTTTAAAGGCGCAGTCGGTGGTGCTGACCAGAGCCACTGCGACTCAGTGCCTTTTATTCTTTGACCCAGTACTGGGTTAAGACCCGCAGTTTGAAAACCACTGGGCTAGCTATTGCTTGGTCCTGCCTTGAGTGCAGGGAACTGGACTAGATGATCTCTTGAGGTCCCTCCCAGTCCTACACTTCTATGATTCTTTCTGTGCCTCAGGTCCCCATCTGTAAAATGGTGATAATATGACTACTTACTTTTATAAAATCTTCAAGGAAAGGACTTTGTTTTACTATATGGCTATATAGTACCTAGTTCAGTGGGGGTTCTGATCTCAATTTGGGCTTTAGAGTACTACTGTAATACAAATAAAGAACTCATACAATGGCCACATTGATGGAATATTAGGAGTATTTCTTCCTCTGCAAAGCCCCTGGCCACTGCCAGCCCAGGAGTGAAGTGTGACATAAGCTGAAATATACCCCTTGGTTTGTTCATTTAAAAAGTAAATCATAAATGAAAGAGGACAGGTGGCTAAAGAAACCCTAATCAGCTTTGTTCTTCATTGTTTAGAGAAATATGCTGACAGTCATGAAAACTTTCATTCATTAGGTTTATGTGTACCTTCATTGAGTCCTCCCCACCACTTTCCCTGCTGCTATCATTGCATCATCTTTCTGTACTTTTTCTAGTTGGTCTTGAAACTAACAGAAATATTTGGAGAGCTTTGTATGAATTTTATTTCCATGTTTTGTTTTAGTCATTTTCCTAATCACCTTACTGAACACTAAAAGGAAATTAAAAAGATGAAAAATAAATTTTAACCTACAGATATCTGAAAAGGAAATGTGCAAGCCTCATTTCCAAACTAAAAATAAAAACAGATGCATAAACATGGGGGGGAAATGGGAGAAGGAAACTGAAAAGTACTATTTAGTTCCAGTTTTCCTTTACTTGTAACACATTTATATTCCAGTTCACTTCCAACCCAAGCCCACTGTGACCATTTCTATATTTCTCTGATTGGGCAAATTACATAATTGCTATCCAGCATAGTAGCTGCTTATCCTTAGGCAGCAAGACACTACAGGTAGTGTATTAATTGGCTCATTATTGCATGGCCTGTCTGTATTGTGGGATCTAAGACATGCGGTGTTGTCATTCCAAGATTCAGTCCATCGCTATTCTACGTATAGCATAAGGCTGCTGTTAAGTATAGTCCCTGACATGTCATAGGCAATTTGATATTTTAGAATGTTTTGCCATTAGATTTGCTATGAAAATAAGTTACAAATAGAGGTTGGAGGATGGAGTTGAAGGGGGAAGGAGAAAGATTGTACTTATTTCATTCTTTTTTCAAGTATTTTCAGTTTTGATGTATATATTACTATCTTTAAGACTATGTCAAAGCTTGTATCCTGTTGCCACAGTATTTTGAGAAATGATCCTTTTGAGCTAAGTGGTGGTAGACCCTCCATTTTGAGTCAGTGTGAATGAGGGTAAATTTGGCAACTCTTGAAAAATATCTATATTTAAGTTAAATGTCTTTTTAAGGCAGTTTTGTTTTTAAAGATGGAAAAGGACCTTTCCTTTTAGGGATAAAGATACCCTGTTTCTCTTCTGAAAGAAAACTCATCTTTCTGGAAGTTTAGGCATTACCCTTCATTGCAAACCTTACTGCACATTCTTTTGGATTGACTGACTGTTCCATGCTCTTTGGACAGGTTAGGGAATCTGGAATTCAGTCTTTTGGGGTTTGAAATGTTGGCCATGACAAATATTTTCTGTGAAATTAAGATTAAAAATACTTCCTTTCTTCCATACTTCTTTTTCTTAATCTATTAGACTGTAAACTCTTTGGGGCTTATACTGTCTCTTATTATTTGTTTGTCCAGTGCTTAACTCAGTGGAACTCCTGTCTTGGATGATTCTGCGTGCTATTATTACACAAAGATTCAGAACAATGAGAATAAAACTTTCTGGTGATATCAATATACAATAGTATGTAGTTCTTTTCTTGATGTTGAGTAACAGATAAGAGACACAATATATAACCATATATATAATTGCAGCTTTAAATATACTGTATATGTGCAAAACGTTTTAAATCCAGTTTTAAAAATGTAATTTAACAAATTAAAACCCAATCCTGTAAATGTATCCTTGTTCCTGTAAAGAATTTATTGATTTCAATGGAACTCTGTGGAAGCACAAAGGCCTACCCAAACTTATCAAATTTCCAGATAAGAACCTTAATTGTGAAAGTATCAATGAAATATCAGATTGGTTTATGAGAATCTGATAATCCTCCACTAAGCACACTACAATTGAAATCTCAACATGTCAATGTCGCAACCTAGGAATACCTTTAATTAAAAGCTATAATGTTTTCAAAATGGCTTTTCAAATTGTAATAGAAAATGGCACATGAATCCCAAAAATCTGCTTATGCAACTAATAATTGTTATAAAGATAGTTTTTTCTTCATAGATATCTAAGCGAAGCTGAAAAAGTATACTTTAAATAGGGCAGTAGAAAGATCATTATCTAATTAAATTAATAATCTCATGTATTAAAAGAAAAGCAATTAAACCCTACAGGGTGTAGTTATCAAGATGTAATCAAGCCCTAGGAGCTTTATCAGGCACATGATACAGTCAAATGCCTTTTAATCCCAAGAGTGTGATTATCTCATGATAGCCAAAATCCTTGGAGTTTCTTATTGCTGCTGAGAAGTATCTTCAAAGAGAGAGAAATCCATTTCATAATATTTAGAAATATCAAATTAGCATCTGAAGAACAATTTGTAGTATTGTTATTACTATCTTCCATGTAATGGGTCTGATAAATGCAGTGTCCTGGTAGAAATGTATATATCTACTATAAAGCCCTCTGATCCTCCTGTATTGTGCAAGCATGCAAACATTTATTGGGAGAAGTTCCCTATAAAAGGCCTCTTGTACCAGCCACCATTTTATCTCGAGGACGGTAGTTCCATCACCTTTTAGATTCTGATTGGTCACAAAAACTGTCAAACTATATTACTGTCTTGACCCTTATAACTAAAGGAAAGTATGCCTCTAATTAGAATATTTCAAAAGCATTGGAGCAGAGATTGTATGACAACCAATGAGAAGTAGCTAGAACAAAATCTATATACA
This sequence comes from Mauremys mutica, assembly GCF_020497125.1. Taxonomy (NCBI): domain Eukaryota; kingdom Metazoa; phylum Chordata; order Testudines; family Geoemydidae; genus Mauremys; species Mauremys mutica. The sequence continues at coordinate 51,263,552 of NC_059079.1, read as the reverse complement.
GAAAAAAAAATCGATGTAACCAATTATTACTTCTCAGAGTTAGATTAAGAGCTGTGATTAATGAGGCAGAGTATCTTTAGACAAGAAGAAAAGTGATCTGAAGACCAATATTTCAATTTTTTTTCCCCCTTCTGGTCCCATTGGTGTAAATTTGCCTTACTGGAAACTTGTTAGAAAACAGTTATAGAGTAGCTGTTAATTAAACAGTATAGTAACTAGTTTATTAAATCTGGGAAAGAAACAAGAGGACAGAGGTTTCACTTTGGCCTGAATACTCACTCTCTCTGATTTTTATTTGCTCCATATTTGAGGTAAGATTGTTGTCCCAAATGGGAGTCTTACCTGAATAAAAACACAACAATGAACTCACAATTTGGCTTAAGATTTTTATTATGTATTCAATGCAAAGTAAATAAATGTCAGCAGAAAGTAACACCTGAGATGATTTAAAAAAAAATCTGTCTTTAATTTTCCTGGTTGGAATTCTGTGGGACATTTTATTTATATGTATTTATTTATTACTGAGTAGCCTGGTGAAGCAACAGAAAGGTTTTATGTCCAGATTAAAGAGAGTGTGTCAACCTCAGCTAGAATCTCTCTCTGTGGTCACCAGTCTGTTGCAGGGGGACGCAATGGCTAGATTCTATGTGCTTCTAAGCCAACTGGGTATGCATAGAATTTAGTCACTGTTTCTAGCTATGGCTTTATAGGGCATACTCACAGTCCAGACCTCTTTTCTGATGCCACTTCCTTGGTATGGGTGACTCTCCAGTCCAGCCATCCTAGACGCTCAAATCTCCCCAAATCACTTAAATATGCTCCCCACAGAGTTCCCCAAAAACTATGGACACTCTGGGCTTCTAGCTTAACCCCTTTGGTGACAATGTAGCAGAAAAGCAAGCAGGGGCGGCTCCAGGCCCAGCACGCCAAGCACGTGCTTGGGGCGGCACGCCGCAGGGGGCACTCTGCCGGTCGGTGGGAGGGCGGACCCTCTGCAGGCACGTCTCCGGGAGGTCCACCAGAGCTGCGGGACCGGCCACTGGCAGAGCACGCCCCCCGCGGCGTGCCGACATGCTTGGGGCGGCGAAATGGCAAGGGACACAGGCGTAGCAAAGGGCTTTCTTAACCACAGTCAATTTAACAGTAAAAAGGAAATAGTTATAGATCTCTGTGAAATAACAAAAGTCCTGAGATGCACCTTCCAACAGTCTGCTGCCAAAATTTGGACCCACAGAACGATAAATCATTCAGACAAGACAAAGTCTCCCCTGCCCTCTATCCTGCACCTCTGACCTGCAATGGTCTGCCTCCCTCACAAAGAAGCACACATGCTTAAATAGCCTGTCTCTTTTTGCCATATTCCCCACTCCCTTACCTCTTGGCTTCTGCTTAGATAGTCCATTGTTCCATGGGGTTGGATGGTAGCTGAGAGACAGTCAATGGCCCCAAATTGTTATCTTGATGGCTTCTCAGAGATTGCGTTGAACAAGATGTTAGGCACTGTCTGCAATGCAATACAAAAGTCACCATGGGCAAGTTTATTATTATCATTGTGAATCACGACTCCTATGGTAGTGCCAGAGGGCCAACAAAGAAGGGGCCTCCTCATGCTAAACACCATACAAACAAAGTGGTAGATTGTCCTTGCTGGAAGAGCTTACAGTCTAAATAGACAACACAGATGCGAGGTAGGGAAAGAGATATAACGTGCAAACAGATTGAATAATTCAGTGGCAGTAAATGTCATGTTAGTTCCATCATTTTTGTGGGGTTGGGTGGGAGTTCACTTGGGATGGAATAAGCTAAATGGAGAGGGAGCAGAATGGGGATGAGAGGGGAGCTGGATAGGGGAAAAACATAAGAGGGCAGCAAAAGGGAAGAGCCTGTGAGAGAAGGGAAAAATTGGAGCACGGAGTTACATGTTTCTCTGCTTACTGTTCCTCCCATTGGGAATGAGCTATTTAGACATTTATATTCATATTTCATACTTGCTTAGTATCTATCATTGAAGTATATCCAAGTCTCTTATAAAGATGGAAATGTACTTTTCTAGTCCTATTTTTCATATGGGGAAAATTGAAACTCAGCTATTAGGGCCCAGTTTTTTGCTCCCAAAATGTTCACTAGCTGGGAGTGACTTGATCTTGCAAGCCCAATTGAGAGAGACAAATCTTGAGTTTTCAGAGATGCTGCACATCTACAGGTCCCCATCAGCTTTAATGAAGTTGTGAAGTTGAATTAAACTTCCCCAAATTAGTGGATGTTTCGGAAAGTTTAGGCCTAATTGTATTTAGTAAAGTTAAAGTGTCATGGCTGAATTGGGAACAGAATGGGTCCCCGGGTTCCCATCCTGAGCTATCATAACTAAACTGCACCATAATCCACACAGGGGTTTGGTCGTTCTCTTTGTAACTTGCTACATACACTTCTCCATGCCATCTGACTGATATGAACATAAGACCCAGTATTATTATGGGTGTGTGTGTGAGTGTGTGAACCTACTCAGTTAGGTAGCCATCTTTCATCTGTATTCCACACATTATCTAATAGAATTGTCTCGTGGTTATTAATAGGAAAACTGGAAAACACATTTCTCTCTGTGCACCATTGCATATGTTTTATCCCCAGCTCTGTTACTGAGATGCTATGTGATCTTGGACTTAGTCTGTTCACCTCTGTGGGCCTCTGTTTCCCTGATCACCCTCTTGTCTGTCTAGACTGTAAACTCTTTGGGGCAAGGACTCTCTCACTATGTGTATGTACAGCACCTAGCATGATGGGGCCTGATCTCAGTTGGGTCTTCTAAGTGCTACTGTAGTACAAACAAACAACAAACAGTAACACATAAGACTTACAGTTACATTGACTTACACTGCTACATATTTCATGCTATTCACTTTCAGCTTCCCTACTTCAGTAAAGTAAATGAAGGACAGACAGAAGTTACTGTCACAGATATTCTTCCAGATAAGAATTAAGTCATTATTTGAATTTCTGCTCAAATGAACACAGGTTAGTAATATTTCTATATTTGTCTAACCCTGATACAGTATCTTTACCAAGGTCCCTTAGGCAGACACAAGAGTGGGTTTGGTCCAGACATAGCTTTGAATATATTTTAATATTGAATTTTCTATTGACTTGGCATGTATAATTTAATCAAGTATTCACTTGGTAAAGTGTGTGTGCATGTGTGTGTTTGTCAATGTAGAACTTGCTCTGCATTTGCTATAGTATTCAGGAAAAAACACTTTTTTCTCTACACAGCTGTGGTTGACAGCTATGAAATATAGTAACTACAATCTAGTATGCATCTCAACTTTTTCAGCCATGCACATCAGAATATGTAACCCTAATATTCTTCTTGTGGCTGTTAAAAGGTCTACGGAACTGACCAATGGCCAAAAAATATGGTGTTAGGAACCAGTGTTGGTCTGAACCCCAGATGCACTTTAATGTATTGTGAAGAGCTGAAAGATGTTCTAATGGTCTAAGCACAGAGAGGGAGGCAAAAAATCTGTTTTCTGTTTTTACACCAGAAGTTTGTGACCTTGGAAAGCCATTTAACACTTGTGTGCATGAGATTAGTTCTGAGTAAAAATATTTGCCTTCTTCCATCATGTGTTAATAGGATGAATACATCAATGTTTGTAAAGTGCTACAAGTATAATGACCACAGCTATTGATTGGATCATGCTAAGGATGTTCAGCACTAAAAACACTTGTATTTATCACTTATGTAAAGGGAGAATTCCGTAAGGTTTGAGACAGTAGAAGGCTTTATATAGTAGTTGAGACTAAATCACTAGATGGAGACATGATCACATGCACTAGACCAGTGTATTTCACAATAGCTGTGTGATGTTCAAGGCCAAATAGCTTAAAGAGACTATTAAGTCTAAGGCCTGGTCTATCCTACAAAGGCAGGTCGACATAAGGCGCATTAGATCAATTTAATAATGTGTGTGTCCCTTCCGCTGACCTAAGTGGCCTGTAAAGTCGATTTCTGTACTCCACCTCTGCAGGAGTTGTAGAATTTAATTCTGCATCCATGAGTTGACATGGGGATAGAGTAGACACTGCATTGTGTAATTCTAATGAATTAGCTTCCAAGAAGTGTCCCACAGTGCTCTGCTGTCACTGCTCTGGGAAGCACTTTCAATTCCACTGCACGTCAGCCAGGTACACAGGAAACAGCCGCTCCCCTGTTAAAGCCCCAGGAACTTTTGAATGTTCATTTCCTGTTTAATCAGTGTGGAGAGCTCACTAGCACAGCTGATTATGGAGACTCAAGGCCGCAAATGCACTCTAGCATGGTGGATCTTATTGCTGTGTGGGGAGAAGAGTCTAAGCAGGCAGAATTCCGATCCAGCAGAAGAAATGCTGACATCTATGCCAAAATTGTGCAGCATATGGGAGAGAAGGGCTACACCAGAGACATGCAGCAGTGCCATGTGAAAATAAAGGAGCTTCAGCAAGCACACCAGAAGACAAGGGAAGCAAACAGTCATTCTGGTTCTGCCCCACAGACATGCTGATTTTATGAGGAGCTGCCTGCAATTCTTGGTGGTGACTCCACCACTACCCCAGAATGCTCCATGGATACCTTCCAGGAGCCCCTAGTGACCTCCAGCAACAATGAGGAGGACATTGTTCAAGAGGAGGAGGAGGAGGTGAATGTGAGGCAGGCAAGCAGAGGATCCATTCTCCCCAACAGCCAAGAACTGTTTTTTAACCCTGGAGCCCATCCCTTCACAGGACCAGTTGGTGGCAGATAATGATGCTGGGGAGAGCACCTCTGGTGAGTACACATTTCCAATCAAACTGTAGGGGTTGCACACTATTATTTTTAATGTTTAATCTGAACAAAAAAAGTAGGTATAGTGGGTATTGATGGCCACTCCAGCTATGCAGAGGATGCTCTCCGAAAAAGACTGTTTATGTGCACAGGGATGGCCCGGGAATTCTCCATAGAGATCTCTAGGAAGCTTTCATGGAGGTACTCTGCAATCCTTTGCAGAAGGTTTCTGGGAAGGGATGCCTTATTTTGTCCATCACGCTAGGTCACTTTCCCGCACCACTCCAGTATTAACTCTGCTGGCATCATTGCAGCACACAGCATTGCAGCATAAGGACCAGGTCTGTACTCAGACGCTTGGAGCATCTGCTCCCTTGCCACCTCTGTTACCTTCAGGAGAGTTATGTTGCATATGATCATCTAGGGGAAACGGGGGAAGTTTTCAATGCTAGCCCTTAAACTGCAAACAATTCAACAAGTAATCCGCCCCTGTCTGGTGAATTCTGGGTCACGCAACCATGCTTTCCCAAATGTGCCATGGTTGCGGTTGGAAGGGATCAGCATGTGTTTCAACCAGCATTTTAAAAAAAAGGCGGGGCGGGAATGGTGGCTTCCTGTTTGTCTTCCGAAGGCTACAGCACTAAACCTCTCACACGTGTCTCGTGGCCTTACTCACCATGAGTCATGTTACCCTTGAAATCATTTGGGAACTGCAATGCTTAAAGCATCATAAGCCACTCCTGCTAGACCAGCAAGTTTCCCTCCACTGCTTTTCCATCCCCATTTAAGATATGGAAGAAGAAGACCTAATACTGGCTTATGGGCTGCTGTTACTCTACTGAAGCAGGTCCTGCTGCACAGAAGTGTGGAGTGACTAGCTAAATTTAGATGTCAGGATCCAGGACAAATGTTCTTCCGTGTGCTGGATTCTGTTCTGTGCCTCTCCCATCGCCTATCCTACACTGCAGTACTGACTCCTGCCACACAGTGGACATGTTTCAGTGGCCATATGTTGGGAGCGGGATAGCTCAGTGGTTTGAGCATTGGCTTGCTAAACCCAGGGTTGTGAGTTCAGTCCTTGAGGGAGCTACTTAGGAATCTGGGGCAAAATCAGTACTTGGTCCTGCTAGTGAAGGCAGCGGGCTGGACTAGATGACCTTTCAGGGTCCCTTCTAGCTCTATGAGATAGGTATATCTCCATATATTAAAGAGTTGATGCTTTAAGCATCATAGTTTCTGAGTGACTTCAAAAGTAACTAGCTGCACAGAGTACCTGTTCCACTGACTCACAGGAGCTAATCCCATAGTAGAAGAACTTGTATGTTGGGAGTATCCTACCAGAAGGCCAACCTCTGTGTGACATACATTGGACATTATTTGTGGTATATGGGCCATTTGTCTCACCCTGTGCTGTTATGGGCATGCACCTGTAGTGCTGGAATCTGGCTCTTTGTGCAATAGTGGGCAGTATAATTTTACATGTTCATTATTAAAATTGAACTGTAAATGCCAACAAGAGAGAATTAAAGCATCACTGTCATGATTATAGTATTTGAGCACCTCCCAGCTATTAGTGGATTCTATTCTTACAACATACTTGTGAAGTAAGGGTTATCACCATTTTACAGATGGGGAACTGAGGCACAGAGTAGATTAAATAACTTCCCAAGTTCATACAAGACATCTGTGTCTAAACTGAATGGAACCCAGGTCTTTCAAGGTCTAGTACAATGCTCTTTCCGCTGTACCATTCTTCTGATTTTTGGCTTATAAGTTGATAGAGCCATATTGGAAAGCTGCAGTATAAGATATGAGTTAACAATGAATTTTTCAAAACTGGGAACACATTAAGAATCCACAACTTGAAGCTATTAAACAGTAAAAGAAAAAGGAAACAAATTGTAAATATGTATGGTAACCTTCCATACCCATTTATGACACCATTCTTCTGTATTAAATTACAAGAAAGTGTAGCATGTAATACATGTATGAGAATGAGAAGATTATGCTGTGAAGAACCCGTTAGTTCCACTGCCCAGCACTAGTCCCTGTATCATTGTCAGGCATAGAAGTAGCCTCTTAAATTCCAGATTTGGATTTAGATCAGTTAGTGAAAATGATGTTAGGCTACAGGAAAAGAAATTAACTGAACTCAGGGACTAAACCAGAGGAGCACAGATTCCCTATCTCCTTGTGTACTGATCTTAACATCACACATGCATAGTATCCATTTAATATATTCAGATATTGACATATGCTGCACTACACTGATAAGTCTCTGAAAGGAATATTTGCTGAACTTCCATTAACTTTGTAACAATGAGACCACAATCTATATTAGTTGTGTTCTCAGCACAAGTTACCTGCTTCCACTATACACCTATCAGAAAAGAATATAAGATCACCTAACAGAAGCTCTCTTTATTTTTAGTGGAGGTGAGTTATTATAGAAAAGGGTTTGTAATATCATGCAATGTAAAAGCAATTTTGGGGTGAAAAACAAGTGGAACATTTCTAGGAAATTCTCTCGTACACTCTTTTCTGTGTATCAATCACCACCACCATCATCCAAAGTAAGATGTGAGTGACTGGCACGTTACACCAGTGCAAGTGTACTGTAAGCTTGAAGCTTAAAAATATATACACTACATAGGACTACAGGTTCAAATCCTCGACAGGATTGACTCAATTTTTGATCCATCTGAGTTAAATAAATTGAATAACGTGCAATTTAATGTGTGAAGGTCTTGAGGAAAATTATTAATCCCATTTGCTCGGTGTTGGTATTAAAAATCACATGCCATTTTTCATACCTGTCCTGTGGCCCTAAGTTTCCTGCTCATCTGTTGCATTGGGCACTGTGGGTTGTTTCAGGGTTTATTTTCATTCTGTGTCTTACAGGTAACTATTTTTCAAATGTGGTGTAACCTATGGAACTAGAGGCCGCATAAAAATGTAAGATATCTTTATCCAGCCAATTCCATGAGTTAAAATAAGAGTTAAACTTGAGCATTTTAAGATTATAGATAAAATATTTGAGGTTATTTTTGGCCCATTTTGTTCTCTCCTGCTTCCTCAAGGGAATCTCTTTCTGCTGCAACCAGCTTGCAGTTTTGTGACATAAAAGAATGGGGTGAGACAGCTTTATTATTACACCTTGATAAAATGTCAGCATTTAAGGTTATTCTTCTACTCCTTTCTAGCTAATGAATGTTGAACGGTGGTACATTCACTTTCTCTACCTTTCTTAGATCACTATCAGATTTGTTCATTTCATGGAAATGTTCCAGTATCTATTATCTAGGATCAGAAGTTACCAGTATGATCACATAGATCAGACGGGGCATCTATCCTGTTTATTGAGTAGCTCTGAAATGCATTTGTTTTGTTAGAATACCAGTTAAAATCTATATGTGGAGAGAGCCAAACTATGATGAGAAAAAGTTTTTGTTCTCAAAGGGAATTTTGCCTGACATACAAATTCAAGGTTAGTCTTCAGATGTGTAGTATGTTAGTATATAGCTATGGTATTCCTGTTTTAACTGAAAATCCACTTATGATCAGATTTTATTTGGTCTTATGGGAAAACATTAAGCAGCACATTTATTGTATTAACATTATTGGTTATGGAACACATTACCTTGTACAGAATCTTATTTTGTCAGTATCTTAAAAGGCTGCAGCAGAGGAGAACCATGATCTTAATTTGATCAAAGGTACTGTGAACAATTCTTCATTTAATTTTTGATAACACAAGGGAAAATATTTTGTAAAGTGCAGGATTCCTGGAATTCTGCCTGATTTCCAAAGAGAATATAGGCTAGAAACAATTGCATCTCCTGTACTCAAGAAGGGCAAAAGAAACTTGCCTGAAAGAGACCATCAGACTAAAGAACTTGGGGATCTAAAGATGGAGGAGGCTTGGAATTACTTCAAGTCAAAGTTGCAGAAACTATCAGAAGACTGCATCCCTTGAAAGGGGAAAAAATCATAGGCAGGAGTTGTAGACCAATCTGGATGAGCAAGCATCTCAGAGAGGTGATTAAGAAAAAGCAGAAAGCCTACAAGGAGTGGAAGATGGGAGTGATCAGCAAGAAAAGCTACCTTATTGAGGTCAGAACATGCAGGGATAAAGTGAGACAGGCCAAAAGCTATGTAGAATTGGACCTGGCAAAGGGAATTAAAACCAATAGTAAAAGGTTCTATAGCCATATAAATAAGAAGAAAACAAAGAAAGAAGAAGTGGGACTGCTAAACACTGAGGATGGAATGGAGGTTAAGGATAATCTAGGCATGGCCCAATATCTAAACAAATACTTTGTCTCGGTCTTTAATGAGGCTAATGAAGAGCTTAGGGATAATGGTAGGATGACAAATGGGAATGAGGATATGGAGGTAGATATTACCACAGCCGAGGTAGAAGCCAAACTCGAACAGCTTAATGGGACTAAATCGTAGGGCCCAGATAATCTTCATCCAAGAATATTAAAGGAACAGGCACATGAAATTGTAAGCCCATTAGCAAGAATGTTTAATGAATCTGTAAACTCAGGGGTTGTACGATATGACTGGAGAATTGCTAACATAGTTCCTATCTTTAAGGAAGGGGAAAAAAACGTGATCCGGGCACCTACAGGCCTGTTAGTTTAACATCTGTGGTATGCAAGGTCTTGGAAAAAATGTTGAAGGAGAAAGTAGTTAAGGACATTGAGGTCAATGGTAATTGGGATAAAATACAACACAATTTTACAAAAGGTAGATTGTGCCAAACCAACCTGATCTCCTTCTTTGAGAAGGTAACAGATCTTTTAGACAAAGGAAACACAGTGGATCTAATTTACCTCGATTTCAGTAAGGCATTTGATATGGTTCCACATGGGGAATTATTAGCTACATTGGAAAAGATGGTGATCAATATGAAAATTGAAAGGTGGATAAGGAACTGGTTAAAGGGGAGACTACAACAAGTAATACCAAAAGGTGAACGGTCCGGCTGTAGGGAGGTTACTAGTGGAGTTCATCAGGGGTCGGTTTTGGGACCACTCTTATTTAATCTTTTTATTATTGATCTTGGCACAAAAAGTGTGAATGTGCTAATAAAGTTTGCGGATGACACAAAGCTGGGAGGTATTGCCAATACAGAGAAGGACTGGGATATCATACAGGAAGATCTGGATGACCTCGTAAACTGGAGTCATAGTAATAGGATGAAAATTAATAGTGAAAAGTGCAAGGTCATGCATTCAGGGATTAATAACAAGAATTATTGTTATAAACTGGGGACACATCAATTGGAAGTAACAGAGGAGGAGAAGAGCTTCAGAGTATTAGTTGATCACAGGATGACTATGAGCCACCAATGTGATATGGATGTTAAAAAAGCTAATGCGGTCTTGGGATGTATCAGGCGAGGTATTTCCAGTAGAGATAAGGAGGTGTTAGTACCATTATACAAGCCACTGGTGAGACCTCATCTGGAATACTGTGTGCAGTTCTGGTCTCCCATGTTTAAGAAGGATGAATTCAAACTGGAACAGGTACAGAGAAGGGCTACTAGGTTGATCTGAGGAATGGAAAACCTGTTTTATAAAAGGAGACTCAAAGTGCTTGGCTTGTTTAGCCTAACCAAAAGAAGGCTGAGGGGAGATATGATTGCTCTCTACAGATATGTCAGAGGGATAAATATCAAGGAGGGAGAGGAATTATTTAAGCTTAGTACCAATGTGGACACAAGAACAAATGGTTATAAACTGGACAATAGGAAGTTTAGACTTGAAATTAGATGAAGGTTTCTAACCAGTAGAGGAGTGAAGTTCTGGAACAGCCTTCCAAGGGGAATAATGGGGGCAAAAGACATATCTGGCTTCAAGACTAAGCTTGATAAGTTTATGGAGGGGATGGTATAATGGGATAGCCTAATGTTGGCAATTGATTGGTCTTTGACTATTAATATGCCCAATGGCTTGCGATGGGATGTTAGATGGGGTGGGATCTGAGTTACTACAGAGAATTCTTTCCTGGGTGTCTGGCTGGTGAGTCTTGCCCACATGCTCAGGGTTTAGCTGATCGCCATATTTGGGGTCGGGAAGGAATTTTCCTCCAGGGCAGATTGGCAAAGACCCTGAGGTGGGGGGTTCACCTTCATCTGCAGCGTGGGGCATGGGTCACTGGCTGGAAGATTCTCTGCATCTTGAAGTCTTTAAACCATGATTTGAGGACTTCAATGGCTCAGACACAGGTTTGATACAGGAGTGGGTGGGTGAGATTCTAATGGTCTCTTCTGACCTTAATCTATGATTCTATGAAATGTGGAGCCTTAGCTTTGCCCATCTATGTGCCAGCCAATAGACCTGACCAATTGTGTGGAGACGTAAGGTGAGGAAGAGTTTTACACATGCCATAAAGCTCTCCTTAGTGCTGCTGTCATGCTGTCTGAAGTGGCTCACAACTGTGAGTGCCTACCTCAGGGCAGACTTTCAAAAACAGGGCAGACACCCCAATTAGTGGAATGTTCTATAATTAAATTTCACTAAGCCAGTGACACATGTGAACTCCTGGATTCACTATGCCAGTCTTACCATACTCTCAGTCCCTTAGACTCTTTAGTCTATCTTTCCACCCAGACAAACTGGACTTTGTGATAAAAGGTCACTTAAACCAAAAATTACACTACATCAGATTGCTCTCAGTCCCAAAAGACCAGTCACTTACCCCATATCAAGTGGCAGTCTAGCTTTTGCACTAAAGACAATGCTGCCAGCCAATTCTATAGTAAAATGCATAAAGGTTTATTAGCTAAGAGAAGGAAATGAGCATTATTGAGTGGTTAAAGCAGGTAAAATATATGTATGGGCGAGTCAGTTTGTAATGTAATAAACTGCAAGTTTCCCAAAAGTCTTTTCAAGGTACCCAGATCATTTCTGGGGATCTCCACTTTGCATCTGGTACACTTTCCTGTAAGAGTCCAAACCATCCAGAGATCCCTTATCTTTTCTGGAATCCATATTTATAGCTTCTTCTCACAGAAAAACAAGTGGACAGTGCCATCACCCACATGATGACTGTGAGTGAGGAATGCATTTTGAGTCTTTGACCTCTGATCATCAGACACAATGACCACTTACTTTGAAATTAGCCCGTTTCTTTTAAAGTTCTTCATTTGCATTCCACAAGGCTTATTTCTCATTTGATGGGTTATTTAGTTACAGGGGTATACACAATGTAAATGTTTGCTACTACGTTATAATGGGATACAGATAAGTGAAAACAAAGCAAATAACATCCCACTAGTTTTCATGAAATATACTCTTATACATTTAATAATCACTTTGACCGATACTAATGCACAAGTGAATCGGCCTGGAGCTCTGGCATGATCTGGCACCAGATCTACCAGCAGCTCCACTACAGAATGCCTCCAGAATTTGGCCGGGAGAGTCTAAGGCCTGGTCTACACTAGGACTTTAAATCGAATTTAGCAGCGTTAATTCGAATTAACCGCTCAACCGTCCACACCAGGAAGCCGTTTAATTCGACCTAGAGGGCTCTTTAGTTCGAATTCGGTACTCCACCCCGACGAGGGGAGTAGCGCTATATTCGACATGGCTATCTCGAATTAGGCTAGGTGTGGATGCAAATCGAACTTAGTAGCTCCGGGAGCTATCCCACAGTGCACCACTCTGTTGACGCTCTGGACAGCAGTCCGAGCTTGGATGCTCTGACCAGCCACACAGGAAAAGTCCTGGGAAAATTGGAATTCCTTTTCCTGTCTGGACAGTTAGAATCTCATTTCGTGGTAGGACATCGGGGCGAGCTCAGCAGCACCGGCAGCGATGCAGAGCTCTCCAGCAGAGGAGTTCATGTAATCTCTGAATAGAAAGAGGGACCCAGCATAGACTGACCGGGAACTCTTGGATCTGATCGGTGTGTGGGGCGAGGAGTCTGTGCTTTCAGAGCTGCGCTCCAAAAAACGGAATGCAAAGACCTACGAGAAGGTCTCCAAAGCCATGAGAGACAGAGGATAGAGCCGGGATGCCACGCAGCGCCGTGTGAAAATCAAGGACCCCAGACAAGGCTACCAAAAAATCAAAGCGGCAAACGGACGCTACGGAGCCTGCCACCACTGCCCCACCAGTGACCATGGACTCTGACGATGGGACAGTGTCAACGGCCAGTTCCTCGGCGATGTTCGCGGACGGGGAAGATGAGGAAGGGTTTGTGCAGGACGAGGCAGGCGACAGCGCTTACAACGCTGGTTTCCCCGACAGCCAGGATCTCTTCATCACCGTCACGGAGATCCCCTACCAACCGTCCCCGGCCATTAACCCAGACCCTGAATCAGGGGAAGGATCACTCGGTAAGTGCTTTAACCATGTAAACTTTTATTCTTAATATAACAGGAATCTGAAGTATGTGAAAAGGAGGTCTCTCTATATATGGGGATAGAACAGAAATCCTCCTGGGAGATCTCCACGAAGCTCTCCTGGAGGTAATCGAAAAGCCTCCGCAGGAGGTTCCTGGGGAGAGCTGCCTTATTGGGTGCTCCGTGGCAGCACACTTTTCCGCGCGAGGCTTTCATGAGGTACTCAGGGAGCATTGCCTCCCCGAGCACAGCTGCATAGGGCCCTGGTTTGTGCTGGCTTTCACGCAGCATGCGCTCTCTATCTCCTTCAGTGACCGTCCTCAGGGTGATCTCGCTCGGAGAGTCCTGCATCTAATTAGGGGAATTACTGTAATGTTACGCCTGGTCCAGAGTATTTTTCAAAAAACTCCGGACAGACGGCATAGCACAGACTCAGCACGCTGCTGCGTGACGAGCGTAACGGAAAGCCAAAGAATCAAATGGACGCTCATGGAGGGAGGGGGGACTGAGGACGCAAGGTATCCCACAGTTCCTGCTGTCTCCGAAAAGCATTTGCATTCTTGGCTGAGCTCCAAATGCTTCTAGGGTCAAACACAGTGTCCGCGGTGGGTCAGGGCATAGCTCGGCAATTTACGCACCCCCCCCACACACACCCTCAGAAGTGAAAGGGAAAACAATCCTCTGTTGACTCTTTTACATGTCACCGTATCTTTACTGAATGCTGAAGATAGATGCGATGGTGCAGCACTGAACACCGACATCCTCACTCCCCCCCGCCATGGGTGGCTGACGGTACAATATGACTGATATCCATCGTCATCATCAGCCTATTGGCACATGGGGCAGTGCAAAAGGACTGGTAACCATGCGTACTAGCATCAGTGAGGTCGATCAAGGGCGCCTGGCCCTAATTTTTCCTGGTAGATGGTGCAGTATGGCTGGTAACCGTCCTCATCATAGCAACAGGGGGCTGAGCTTCATCAGCCCCCACCCTTCATGTGTAAAGAAAAGATTCAATTGCCCCTGGACTAGCAGCAGGATGCTGGGCTCCTCTCCTCCACACTCCTTAATGTCCTATCTGGACTATCATAGCAACTGGAGGCTGCCTTCCACTCATTTCTCACTAACAAGGCACTGTGTCTTATTCCTGCATTCTTTATTACTTCATCACACAAGTGGGGGGACAATGCTATGGTAGCCCTGGAAGGCTGGGGAAGAATGGAATGAACAGGTGGGGTTGTTGCAGGAGCACCCCCTGTGAATAGCATTCAGCTCATAATCTATGCAGGATCTGACACAGAGCAGCTGTGCTCTCTGGTTCTCTGATACAGTGGTTCTCTAGTACACTTGCCCATATTCTAGGCAGGACTGATTCTATTTTTACATACCAAAAAGGAGGGATTGACTCAGGGAGTCATTCCCAATTTTGGCTTTTGCGCCCCTGGCTAAGAGCAGCCAGGGGCACTTATGACAGCAGCAAATGGTGCAGTGCAAAAGGACTGGTAACCATGCCCATCTTATTACCAATTTATGGTATGGTAGATGGTACAGTATGGCTGGTAACCATCTCTGCTATCATGCAAAAGCAAAAGCATGCTGCTGTGTAGCGCTGCTGGACCGCCTCTGTCAGCGGCATCTAGTACACATACGGTGACAGGCACAAAAGGCAAAATAGGGTCCATGGTTTCCACGCTGTGGCGTCTGCCAGGGCAATCCAGGGAAAACGGGCTTGAAATGATTGTCTGCTGTAGCTTTTCCGGAGGAAGGGATGACTGACGACATTTACCCAGAACCACCCACGAAAATGGTTTTTGCCCCATCAGGCACTGGGATCTCAACCCAGAATTCACAGAGACAGACTACACTGTGTTCATTGTTCGCAAAAATTTATCTTTGCAAGGAATTCACTCCCTTTTTCCCATCACACAGCTTCAACTGTCTCCAGACCCGCCACAGCATCCCCCTCACAGAGGCTGGCAAAGATTAGGCGGCGAAAGAAAAAGACAGGGGACGAGATGTTCGCTGAACTTATGGGGTGTTCCCAAGATGAGGCGGACCAGCAGAGCCAGTGGAGGGAGACCCTCTCTCTGTACCAGCGCTCACACAGCGAACGGGAGGAGAGGAGAGGTGGCGTGAGGAAGACAAGCAGTCGACTCAAACGCTGCTTGGACTAATGAGGGAGCAAACGGACATGCTCCTGCGCCTTGTGCATGTTCTGCAGGACCTCAGGCAGGAGGACAGAGCCCCCCTGCAGTGTATCTGCAACCGCCCTCCCCCGCCACAAAGTCCCATACCCCCCTCACCCAAAATAACCAGAAGGAGGGGCGCCAGAGGCCGTGTAAACTGTCACTGCACCCCAGCAGAGTGCTCAAGTACCGAAAAGCTCTCATAGCCTAAATTTTGAGAAGTCCTTTCCTTCCCGCCTCACCCAAGCCCCCATCCCAGTTTCATCCCCTAACTGTCTAGTTGATAATAAAAAATACTTTTCTGTTAATTACTGTTTCCGTCATGTTCTTTTAGAGGAGACTGTGTTTGAAGGGGGGGAAGGGGGTTGGTAATTTGACAGGACAATCACCTTTACCAGGGTACAGACATGGGGGCAGGATCAGCAGCAGGTCACACACACACTGCAGTCAGTACGCACCCTGGTCGGTATGGGAGGTGGTTTGCAGGTTCTGTGTGGGTGGGGGGGTACGTGACTTTGTAGCGGGGGAGAGGGGTTACAGATCTCATGCAACGGTCCCTGTCCTGGACCACAGAGCCACGCAGCAGAGGAATCTGTATCCGTCCTCCCCCGCCAAAAGGCCACATAGCCCACGCACACAAAGTCCCAAAAAGGAGGGATGGCAGGCTCCGTTGAAACATCCAGTCCGGCATTGCAGACTGCTCTGGGAGCAGGAGCCTGTCATTCCTCGAGTTTACAGGCGGTCTTTACATCACTGCACACCCTACCCAGCACAGTCCGTGTCCCAGTTTCAACCCTGTAACGCAAAGTCATCAATAAAGAAACCTTTGTAAAGTTACAGTGGAACATGTATTTTATTTTTAAACGTGTGTTGGAAGTTGGGGAAGTGGGGTGGGCGGGGTATGTAACTGCAGATGCTAGTCAACAGTAACTTGGTAAAGAAACAGGGGCAGGTTCAGCTTCTCTGTAAAGAAACTGAACAGTCACAGGTCACGCTACTCACTGCTTGCTGGTACTTGAAGAGTTCCTTGTCGCTGTGCAAGGCGCCTGCACAGAGCTTCACGAGCCAGGGCATTAGCGGGTAGGCTGGGTCCCCGACGATCACTATAGGCATCTGCACATCCCCAAGACTTATTTTGTGGTCCGGGAAGAAACTACCTTCCTGCAGGCGTCTAAACAGACCAGAGTTCCTGAAAACACGCACGTCATGAACTTTGCCTGGCCACCCGACGTTGATGTTGGTAAAACGTCCCCCATGGTCCACCAGTGCTCGCAGCACCATTGAAAAGTAGCCCTATTTCTCAGCAGCTGACTGTGGAAGAGGTGGACGATAAGGTGCGAGGAGTTGACAACAGCCATAACTGCAGCGGGCTCCGTGCTCGCAGTGCTGTGGCGCCCGCGCTGTCACTGAGCAGAAAAGTACACGAACAGATTGCCCGCAGGCGCTTTCGGGGAGGGAGGGAGGGCGTGATTGACGGTTCAATGATGACAGTTACCCAAAATCACCCTCGACACATTTTTCCCCCCAGCAGGCATTGGGGGCTCTACCCAGAATTCCAATGGGCAGTAGGGAGTGCGGGAACTGTGGGATAGCTTCCCACAGTGCACCGCTTCCAAAGTCGACGCTGGCCCCGTTACTGTGGACTCAGACAGTCGAATTAGTGTATTTAGTGTGGATACACAAATTCGGCTTCATAAGGTCGATTCCACAAATTCGAATTAAGTAGATTCGAAATAGTCTTGTAGTGTAGATGTACCCTAACAGAAACTCAGTCCAGTTGATTGGGTTACAACTAGACAGCCACTAGTTGCAGAGCTTGGACTCTTCAAAAAGCTCTTCTTCTCTGTCACTGTAGCCTCTGGTTTGTATTATTATAATTTCCTATCAAATGATCCCTCACTTTCACAGGCCTTGGGAGGCAGGCCAGACCTTGCCCACAGACAACCCGCCAACCTGAAGCATATTCTCACCAGTAACTACACACGGCACCATAGTAACTCTCACTCATGAGATGTATGTTGGGGGACAGTTCTAAATGACAGCTTAATTTTTTTATTTGCAGCAAATTGTATCATAGCAAAGCGTATCATAAGCAAATCTGATTTTCTTCACCTCTCCACATAGACCCCAATCCCACTGGGAGAAGTCACAAGAATGTTTGCCTGCATAAGGACCGGGTCAGTGAACTATCCTCTACACCTTCTTCATAGCTCTTCCAGCCTTTCAAGATCCTTGCCATAATATAGTAACCAAAATTTATGTGCTCCACCCTAGGAGTGAGGTATATTATCAACTACCAGAAATCTATTCATTTTGTTCTTTATTCATTTTTTTTGTATACATTCTTTGATCAGTTTAAGAAGGGCTCTTGGTGTAGTGTCCACAGAATATTGAAAATGATTAGCAAAACTAGACTGGGATAGGAATTGCCTCAAGGGTTATCACTGGCATCATCGTGAGATCTGACTTCCCCGCCCCCCACAAAAAAAAAGGAAAGAAAAAACCTTCACTTTTCTCACTGAGGCAAAATGATTTTAATATTAAAATTCACAGGGATTCTCAGTAGGTTTTGTGAGATAGTGGGTTTTCTGTGTAAACGCCAGCCATGCAGAGTAGCCAGGAATTTAAAATCAAATTCTTGAAGTCACTATTTCACACTGAACAAGTTCCTTTTTAAAAAAAAAAAAAAAGGCAAAAAGCCCAACCAACCAAAGAAATGAAATAAACTCATGAAGCTCTTTTAAAAAAAAATCAAGTAGGAAATGAAAAAAAAATTAAGATTTGAGCAAAAATCAAACAGCGCAAATTCCCTGTTAACATCTGTCAAACTGTGAGCCAATGTAACATGTTGCTGGGGATACCCAGAGCTGTAAGCAGTTATGTTACCTCTCTGCCTCAGCAAGAGTGAGCTTTGCTAGACATTAGACTGTGTGTCAGTTCCCAGCCACACCAACCTTCCTCACCAGCAAACTCTTCAAGTCTCTCCTACCCAAACCTTCCCTAGCGGGTAACAATCAGTGAACTCCAGCCCTTGAGCTCCTCAGAGATGTTTCTGTGCAATGCACAGTGCTTATCACTATGCACTCACAGAAGATATTGTTTGCTGCTCTGTTAATCAGTACATTACAGTTCATTATTTTTTTTCTGGGCATATACCCCCTTCTCCTTAAACACAGCACTAATTTGCTTTATAGTAAAAGTAAAGCAAACTTATTAACACAAAAGCATTGATTTACCCAGTAAAAGAGAGTAAGGTAGAGATGGTCACATGCAAATAAAATTGAATACACACTTCTAACAGTTGAAAACTTAATCTAGCAAGATATAGTATTTTTGTTTAAGTTGGTTTATTTTACTCAGTCTCCTTTCCAGCTCTTTAGTGGCCAGCATGGCCATGACCCATTAGAGATTAAAAATTGTGTGTTTTGTCTCCTATGTGAAGGATTAAGATGGAGTCTCTTTCTGTTCCTTATAATTCAGGAAGGATTCAGTCTCTTGTGTCTCTGGGGTGCAGAAGTCATGTTCAATCTCAGTCTCTTAAATTCAGCAAGAGGATGATCCCCACTGCTTTAGCTTGATAGCTTTGTTTAATATTAAATTGAGGCAAACCCACATTCCTTTGTCTAGGACAGACCTATGTATCACCTTTACCTTGGCTAGGCTGCCTGGTCTTAAACATGTTCTAGTAATGCCATACAGATGGAATTCATAAATTCATATATAATATTAACACATGCATTTTCCAACTATAATAACCAGCATGTTATTAGCTTTCATATAATACCTTATAAGGCATATTTTGTACAGATATAATTGCAGTAGTGTATAGGATGTGAACACTGGCGCTTAGGGCCATACCAAAATTTCAGTTACATCAGGATAACCCAGTATGGCTCTATTATCCCCCCGTCTGTTTTCAGGATACCTATCAATACTGTAATGCTAAGAAATGCCAGTTGTTTCCATGGAAGCAATCAGAACCTATTATAATTTGGATACCTAATATCCACAGAATAATAGGGATATCCTCTCCTGACTTCACATTGAAACAACCAAAGATTTTTCATTCCAGTTTTTGCAATGAGAGCAATGAATGCTGTTGTGATAATTGAGTCTACAAATTTACCCTACTGGAGAGCTCAATTCTGAAAAGTGAGTGAAAGCTCATAAAATGTCACAACAACCTTTAACAACACATATTGATGGAAAAAGGTGCAAAAGGGAAAAAAGATGTAATTTTTACAAACAAAGAGGCTAACAGATATGACTCCAGGACTGTGGTGAGATTATGCTTGGTAAACAAGAAAATTGTCAGACTGGAAATCAGTGGGCCAAAATCGGTGTGCCAGAAATTAGGCTTAATTGGGGAGGGGGTTGGAAATAATAAGGGGATGGGCTATTCCACCTGTCACTCTATTTTAGGGTGCTTAAAAGACTTTTTGGGGAAAATTAGAAGAAACAACTGCCTACCAACGGCCACTGCAGAGAGCTGTACCATCATGACTGCTACCTTCAACCTTTCCTGGTAGCCTGGAATCTACCATAACACTGTTGGACCACCTTTGTCATAATCCTGAGAAATTCAGGCCAGGAGGAGAGTGGGAGCTCATTGAGCTCGCCATCTGAACCCTTTCCTGCTAAATCTCAAATACCACCAAGTATGTGAGACTTTCTCATCTCCCCTCACCCTCTTGTGCATTCTTTTCCTTCTTCACCTTATTTTTTTCTCTTTTCTATCCTTCTGCCTTTGCCTTCTGTTTAGTAAGAGTTTAGCTTAGCCAGCCAAGACTGTACATTTTGCAAAACACTTACGTAAGCCTGTGACCTGAGAGGCAGCTAAAAACAATGCCCTTACATAGCCTGGTACTGGCACAAGTTTGCCAGGTCTCTCAGTGCAGTGGCTAATAAGATTATGTGATGCCAGTGTTTCGCCAGCAGTGAGAATGCAAGTAAAAGTAAACACTAGAAACAGAAGTTGCATTTTCCATTTTTGCCAGTTCCAGACAATCTCAACTAATTTTTAATCTTATGCTGCAAAAGGACAATTAACATCTAAGGGGATTTTTTTTCCTTTTAAAGACTCTCTACAGCCAAAGGGAACAAACGGTGTTGTTAAAGTGAAAGCCTTATTTAAAACATTTGAAATATAAAATATTAACTGTTTTTCTTTCATTTTACGCATCTTTAATAAAAGGTTAAATAATATATTTTAATGTTTTTTCATAGATTACAAGACCAGAAGGGACCACTTTGATCATCTAGTCTGATCTGTATACCACAGGCCGTAGAAATTTCCCAAAATAATTCCTAGAGTGTAGCTTTTAGAAAAAACAAACAAACATCCAATCTTGATTATAAAAAAAAGTCAGTGATGGTCCAGTGGCTAACTATTCTCACACTCAAAACTTTGCATCTTATTTCCAGTCTGAATTTGTCTAGCTTCAACTTCCCGTCATTGAACTGTGTTATACCTTTCTCTGCTAGATCGAAGAGCTCATTATTAAATATTTGTTCCCCATATAGATATTTGTAAACAACAGTCAAGTCACCCCTTAACCTTCTTTGCTGCGGTACTAAGCAGGCTGAGGTCTCTCAAATCCTGAACCTTGTTAAAAATGGTTTTTAAAAAGTGACAGGGTCATGTTGACACTTTAGGCCCATTTATGCCATGCAAATTAATATAACAATGCTCACAGACCTTGAGAAGTTTAGTCAGTGGTGGATAACTGAATAATGAAGACATAATCAATCGAGCTGTCATGTCAGGGGCGGCTCCAGGCCCCAGCATGCCAAGTGCTGGCAAGCCACGGGGGGCGCTTTGCCGGCGCAGCGAGGGTGGCAGGCAGGCTGCCCTCGGCAGCTTGCCTGTGGAGGGTCCGCTGGTCCCGGGGCTTCGGCGGACCTCCCGCAGGCGTGCCTGTGGGAGGTCTGCCGAAGCTGCAGGACCAGTGGACCCTCCGCAGGCAAGCCGCGGAAGGCAGCCTGCCTGCCGTGCTTGGGGCGGCAGAATTCCTAGAGCCGCCCCAGTCTCATGTATCTTAATATAGTGTGTTTGATTTAAAAAGCTCTGAATAACTGAGGTGTAAAAGCACCTCGCTAGAATCTTCACAGGAGAATCGCTGATCAGTTTATAGCCAATGTGACTACCAGCCCTACGTCTCAAAGAGAGAACATACATATTAGGCCAATTCAGTGCCCTGGAGGACCCCCCATGCACTTATGTATTGTTTTCCCCTCTGAGTTTAGTCCTCATCTCCATGCATGACTCCATTTTCCAACTTGAGAGGGCTGGAAAAAGGAAAATAATGACTGGCATTCCAACTCCCAGCCACAAGGGTCTCTTAAAAGCAACATGAGCGTATCCATCCTAGCTGCATGGGAGCACAAGTGCTGCAGAAGCTGTGCCTCACCTAACTTGGCAACTCAGAAGGTGAAGTTCAGTCTGGAAATGAAACCCAATCTCTTGTAATATAGAACCCTAATTTCAAGGTTAGTGAACTGTCCCAAATGCAATTCTTTTGTACGCCTGATGTATATGAAGGATCACAAAGCATGGAAATGAGTGTGAAGACTTCCTTCTTGTCCTTCTTGTTCTATTATATTCAACTCCTCAAACCCACTGTTTAAATATGAAAAAGTTAACATTCTTTAATGATTAGAAAATGCTGTATCTCAATTCTAATCACTGTTCATAAAAACAAATCTTCAAATATTTATTATGCATATTCATTCCCAGACCAAAAGTTCTAGCCATTGCTGCATAATTTACATATATAAAAGTGTGACATCCTGAAGAGCTAATCTATGCAATTTACTTATTTATTGTCTTCAAAAAAGCGATATGTGAAAGAACAATGAAGTGGGGCAGACCTTTAAAATTGCATTGCCTCCTTAGTACTTGGGTGGAAATGCACACAAACATGAACTGGAATTGGTAATGACTTTCCAATGACTTCAATGGGCTTTGTTCAGGCTTTTACCTAGGGCAGTCTTGGATTAGTTCAAGGATTTCAGAAAGGGCATCTGCCTTTCAAAGGAGTTCTTTATTGGGGCATGTGTAATGCAGTCTGGGTACTGGATCAGTTGCCTCCAAATGGGTGATATGTTCCTGTGGAAGAGCAATTCCATTAAATTCACAGCTGCAAGTGGTGCGTAGAATAGGGATGATGGAACATTTATTTTACTCTGACATTTTTTTTTCTCTTTCAAGTGGAGCAGTTTCCTAGATGCTCCAGTGGAAGAACCAACACTGTAACCAGGGGGGCTTTATTCAAAATAGATATATTTGTCAAAAACCTGCTGGGTCTTAAAGAAAATCAGATTGCAACAAAATGTATAAACTCTCTAATTTGCTTTGTTGAGCTGCTTCTTGTCAGGTAACAGGTAGCAAATTGTCTGTAAACCTAAGTGAAACAGAGTCGGGGAGCATTTGCCAGTTGCTACCTCATCAAGAAAATATTCCTAGAATATGAGCGAACAAATAACATCTGTTCAAATGAATGATTTATGAAACTGGAATGCCTCATGCCTGGGTGTGTGCTGCATTTCTACAATCTGTGCCCCAAGCAAAGCAAAAACAAACACCACATGCAGCAGCTGTTCTATGACACTACCTCCTTTGGGAACCCCCTCTCCCCAGCACATTGTTCTAATAGGTATACTACTGAGTAGTCAGATATCTTCTTTATAAGAATCCTGGATATCAACTTTCTCTCCACACCAAGGTTCCCTGTGTTTCTCTCTGGGCCACAGAGCCCAGATCATTTTGATCTTTGAAAACGTTACCAAATGAATTGACACATCAGTGAGAGCCTAATGATTCAAAACATGGTAATCTATCAGTCCCCCTGGGTTGAAATCTATTTTATACTCAAAGAAGATCAGACACTTATGATTTAAGGCCATGCATTTACTTACACATATGCTTACCTCTCAGCATGTGAGTAGTCCTATTGACTTTATAAAATCTTAAACACACGTCTATGAGTTTACAGGCCTGGGCCAGTTGTCCTGCCCTTGTCCCCTTTCCCACACACCAAAACATAATTTGCATAGAAATCAATTATGTTTGACTTTAGCAGCTGCATTTTGGAACATGAAAATGAACCAAGGATTGAAATACATGGAGTGTGGAATGCACAGTGCTTTGAGGCAATGATGACGAGTAGAAGGGTGT
This sequence comes from Mauremys mutica, assembly GCF_020497125.1. Lineage (NCBI taxonomy): Eukaryota > Metazoa > Chordata > Testudines > Geoemydidae > Mauremys > Mauremys mutica. The sequence continues at coordinate 51,240,030 of NC_059079.1, read as the reverse complement.
GGACAACGTACGAGTAAAGAGATCTTTTATACAAGCCTGGGACTTAGATCCTTTTCAATACCTTAACGTTCAAGAAAATAAAACAATAAACATCAAACAGCAGCATTCATTTGTGGAGCACAATGACCTTAATTCAAAAGTGGAGGCCCAATTGTGTGTGTGCGCTTTTAATACTTATTTTCTGTCTGTATAGTCAATTTGGGACAATTCTTCATAGCCACTGTATTTTTTTTGTATTGGTTTCTATCAAGATTGAAAGTTGGAATTTAAGACACGACTCTTTGAGACCTTTTTTTTTAAAAAAGTAAATTTCAAAAACATTAATTTGGCCATTTTTTAACAAGAGGCTCTTAAAAATAGAAGCTTTATAGTCTCATAATATTACAAATTAGCCCACTATGTGGTTTGATCGTTTTCAGTATTTGGGAAAGAAAAATTAAATAGCTATTTGCAAACTAAAATCATCCTTAAAGAGAAATACTGCTTTTATTAAATGGAACATGGCGCAATATAAGCTCTCCATTCCTGTCTGCTAAATAATTACCTATAAGGGTTAGATTGCTGCCTTTTTATGAAAACAGAAAAGCATATAGCTCTGCTGTCTCAGAGTATAACAGGAACCATAATTATCACACTCATCCCTGTTTCCTTCTTGTTCCTGTGCAGGAAGGAAGATGTATAGGCCATTTTATTTTATTTTACTTGCATGAGCTTTGAATCAATCTCATGGTGCATAGTGATATGGAGAAAATGGCATGTTGAAATGTCATAGAATATTTATACATTCACATAATGCCACATCTATTGAACTGGTGTTTCAATGCCTGTTGTTGCATGTGGAAATTACCATAAAATGTACTACTTTTTTTGCTCTGGAGCCCATCATTTTGATATATGCAGATATTAAATAAGAGCAGTGTTGTTTGTTTAGACCAGATTAGATTATTTTATCAACTATGCCCTAGTTGAAAGTAGAAGAGACCATGCCAGTTCACAATTCCATCAACAGGTAGCCCCAGAAGAAATTGGAACCTTTCATTATCCTCCCAAGTTCTATGGGGAGGCAGGTGGACGGGAGAGTGGCTGTACCATATGGACTGAAAGGGCAGCAGAAGCCATCCCACTACAATTACACTGGTGACATCCACATCTCTTCTTTTTCCTCTATCTTTTACATCCATTTCTGTGCTTAGCAGAGTGGAATAATAGTTGTACATTTGGACAGCAGTGGTGGAATAGGCTAACTGGCACCGCTAGAGAATGAAGAAAGGCAGGGCTAGAGGGGATCATTAATGATGTTTTTGAAAGTAACGAAGACTTATCTAACACATGGATTGATTTGCGTTATGTGTATCTCCCTGAGTCCTGTCCACAGATGATGGTGAGTCTGTTACAGGACTGAGCTGGAGAGCCTGGCTATTAAGTTCAAATTGTAGACACTCATGCTTCTAGCTATGGAGATTCCTGGTGTCAGACAAAATGGCAGCCATCGTGCTTGGACCTGTAACAGTTTGCTTGTATGGTATCTTTCTTTCTCTTGCTCTGTGTGTACAGTATCTAACACAACGGGGCCCAGATCCTGCTTGGAGACTTCTAGAATTTCCCATGTATATATATAAATAATGAATATTTAGAAAGAAAAAAAATATTTGTTTCTCCTAAAATATGGTGTTTCCCCATCTTTATTAAGTAATAAATATTTTTCTCTCTGCCTTAAAAATTCTAAATCCAGTCTCTAAAATTGCTGTTGATGGTAAGCTGTGCAAAAATAGTTAAATTGTTCCATATAACATATTGTAAAACATTTAGGCTGCGTCTATATGATGGATGCTACAGTGGCACAGCTACGGCCCTGTAGCTATGCCACTGTCGTGCTGTAGCATAGATGCTTCCTACAGTGACAAAGGTTTTTTTCTGTCACGGTAGGTAATTCACCTCCCCGAGTGGTGCTAGTTAGGTCACAGGAAGCATTCTTCCATCAATCTAGATGCCTCTACACCTCGGGTTGGGTTTGTATAGCTACAGAAATCAAAGACGTGAATTTTTCACATCCCTGCATGAAGTAGCTATATCGATCTGAATTTTAAAGTGTCCTTATTTTGATGCTTTTCTTTTATTCGTTTTCATTTACATGTTAGGATCACTCAGCATTGAAACTTGTAAGCCATAGAAAAAGTTCACAGAAGATAAATGAGTCAATTTAGTGTGTCAGGACATGTTTAACACACTATTAGAGAGCTCCAGTGCTCAAACTGCAGAGTGACCTGGTAAGATGATAGCATTCAGTGAAATGAGTCAATACTTAACAAATGTATGGACTTTACCAAGGATAAGAGAATAAATATCCTATGCAAAAGTCAAGGGCACACCCCAATCTGCAGAGCATAAACTGAGAGAGAGACTTTGGCTGCTTGTCCAACAAAGACAAGTATTGTTCTTGGATGTAAATATAGGGTGATCAAATGTGACTCTAGCAAGGTAATAGCATTATTACAGATAAGAAAGAATCCTGCACATTGTGTTCAGTTCCCAGAGTAATTCTTAGGAAGGATATAGAAAAGAGGAGAAAATACAAAAAGCAATATACAGATAGCACAGTTTATCTAGCCACTTGTATGACCTTCATCAGTGGAGCATCTGAGCAGCTGGAGTCTTAAAGGATTAAAATGATTATTTGCAGATGCAATTTGAGCCTGAAAAATGAAGCTGTAAATCTGGGTATTTGGACATACCTGGTTTTCACCCATGTTAAGAAAGAATTGCAACTTGCAACTACTTGAATTTGCATCTATATCGTAACTACCTATGCATATTTTGCAAGGGCAAATTGCATAAGCCTAAAAGGTGGGGACAGTTTTTTTCTGGAAACTTGGTTCATAGTAGGAAGAGACTCAGGGTATGGCTGGCTACAGTGCAATAAAAAAAAGCCAACTTGGACTTGCAGGGCTATAAAATTTGGGCCCAGGCTGGAGCTTTGTGAACCTTTTAACATTTGTTTCAATTTTTTGGATTTACAAAATGTTTTAAATGTTGTGTGGTTTAAAAATTGGGGTACTTAAAAGGGGAGAACCCCTAAAACTATTGTTTAAAACTTTTTTTTAAAAAGTATCATGTATTTATAACCAAATGGAAGCTGGCATTATAGATATGATCAATCATAATCTGAAAGTAATGCTTGTCTGGCTCCTATAATGACATGAGAAATGATTGGTGTTTTTACTAGAAAGGCACAGAGCTCAAAGAGCAAAAAACATTGTTTCTTAACCTAAACCCTACCATTTTTCAGTGGCCTAGAAGGTCCATGCTGCTTTATGAGCTGTTCATGCAGTAACCTATTGACTTCAGTGGGGCTCTGAATGGATCCTCTAACCATCCCTGAAGATCACATTGGAGTAATAGGGCCAAAAGTTGGCAAAAGTGGTCTTATTCCCAAGTGATAGCTTTTAATACTGCTAGTGTGAGATGAAATGACAATATCCTTGTGACTCAAGAGAGAACCTATCCCCTTGAAATAGATGCAGAACTTGATAGAATAACCTTCTTTTTAAAATAATATGTTTCTGTTCTGCTTGTCCCAGAAAAGCATAAACAAATCTTTCTCAGGAGACTCCCTGACTCTTTGCCATATGGATTTTTCTTGTATAGTCAATAGCACTGCAGTGATAAAATACAATTTGACATGTGCACAAGTTTTCTGACTCTGAGTTCATCTGAACACACTTTATGGATTCAGTTTGCAGGGTAGTTCATATGGTCATTGTATGTTCTATGTATGATGTTTTGGACCCTATGACTCCCTTTGGGGAGAGTTCAAACAAAATTTCAGAGTGAATCTCATATAGAACCCACTGATTTTTTAGCCCGATTTCAGATCGAAGCAGCCAAAAAGCTCAGTTTCACCCTTACAAATAGAACATCTAAAATATAAAATAGAAACATTCCAAGCATAGGAGATTTAGGTTAGGTATTGGAGGAAAAAAATTAGATGACCTCTTAAGGTCCCTTCCAGCCCTACATTTCTGTGATTAATATCTATGATTCTATATTTTGTTTTTATATTACTTACTTACATTCATTAGAATTGTGTAAGACATTTTTTGGGAATAATTTTAGTTGCAAATAATTCTTAGAAGCTTTCTGTGCTACATAATTGTAAATGTGTCCAAAAGTTACTATCTTTGCCTTCCATCTGTTGTTCTGCTTTCTGTACCTGTGACAGATTCCTTAAAGAGTGCATTGTTTCTTAGAATGACAACTCTATTGGCCCCAAGGCAAAATGTAAATTCAGATGGAATGAAGCAATTATTTAATAAATGACAGTTGCACACTACAGCCAAGTGCTGAGATATAACTGCATTTGCTCCAACCCCTCAGACAGAGACCAACACCTACAAGATCTTCACCAAGCATTCTCAAAACTACGATACCTACATGAGGAAATAAGGAAACAAATCAAAAGAGCCAGACGTGTACCCAGAAGCCTCCTGCTGCAAGACAAGCCCAAGAAAGAAACCAACAGAACTCCACCGGCCATCACCTACAGTCCTCAGCTAAAATCTCTCCAATGCATTATCAGTGATCTACAACCCATCCTGGGCAATGATCCCTCACTTTCACAGGCCTTGGGAGGCAGGCCAGTCCTCACCCACAGACAACCCGCCAACCTTAAGCATATTCTCACCAGCAATCACACACCGCACCATAGTAACTCTAACTCAGGAACCAATCTATGCAACAAAACTTGATGCCAACTCTGCCCACGTATTTACACCAGCGACACCATCACAGGCCCCAGCCAGATCAGCCACAACACCACCGGTTCATTCACCTGCATGTCCACCAATGTAATATACGCCATCATGTGCCAGCAATGCCCCTCTGCTATGTACATCGGCCAAACTACACAATCCCTCCGTAAAAGGATAAATGGACACAAGTCAGATATTAGGAATGTCAATTTACAAAAACCTGTAGGAGAACACTTCAACCTCCCTGGACACGCAATAGCAGATTTAAAGGTAGCCATCCTGCAGCAAAAAAAACTTCAGGACCAGACTCCAAAGAGAAACTGATGAACTTCAGTTCATTTGCAAATTTGACACCATCGGCTCAGGATTAAACAAAGACTGTGAATGGCTAGCCAACTACAAAAGCAGTTTCTCCTCCCTTGGTGTTCACACCTCAACTGCTAGAAGAGGGCCTCATCCTCCCTGATTGAACTAACCTCGTTATCTCTATACTGATTCTTGCTTGCATATTTATACCTGTCTCTGGAAATTTCCACCACCTGTGTCTGATGAAGTGGGTATTCACCCCCGAAAGCTCATGCTCCAATACGTCTGTTAGTCTATGGTGCCACAGGACTCTTTGTTGCTAGTTGCACACTGTGACTGAGATCAGTAAGGGGGACAGGGATAGCTTAGTGGTTTGAGTATTGGCTTGCTAAACCCAGGGCTGTGAGTTCAATCCTTTAGGGGGCCACCTAGGGGTCTGGGGCAAATTCAGTACTTGGTCCTACTAGAGAAGGCAGGGGGCTGGACTGGATGACTTTTCAGGGTCCCTTCCAGTTCTATGAGATAGGTATATCTCTCACTATATATATATGTGTTATTTTTAATATATATAGATTATTTTATGTGAGCCTGGATAATCGCAAAAACTGCCATGGTGTGGATAAAGCAGATCAGGAATTTAGAAATGTAATGTTATTACCAAAAGCAGAGTTAGGATTAGGATGCAATCATTGTTCACACAATTTCTATAGTTGCCAAGGGGCTAGGAATGCAAACAAATTAATCTGCTTGGAAATATATATTTGAAAAAATAAAAAATAATCATTTTTATTGATTGCTAGGTTTTTTAATTTTATTTTTTTCCAGTCAGCAATCAACACAGGGAATGATCTTTCTAATTAGGAAAGCAGCAAAGAATCCTGTGGCACCTTATAGACTAACAGACGTTTTGCAGCATGAGCTTTCGTGGGTGAAAACCCACATCTTCAGATGCAAGAAGTGGGTATTCACCCACGAAAGCTCATGCTGCAAAACGTCTGTTAGTCTATAAGGTGCCACAGGATTCTTTGCTGCTTCTACAGAACCAGACTAACACGGCTACCCCTCTGATACTAATTAGGAAAAGGGTTTTGTTTGTTTGTGATATTATTCTTTTGCTGTACTTTTTCTTAGATTGCTAGAATTGTCCTTCTCCCCACCTTAAAATAAACAAAAAGTCCTAAATTAGTTTGTTTCTGAGGAGTGAGTCTAAGATCTTCCTTGTTTTCTGAAATGTTTTTACTTTATTAGTATTTAGTAAAATTATTCTTAATAGAGACTAATATCTTGCTGTTCATCACCTTTTGCTGGAGAGCATAACATGAATTAAAGACTTTTGGGCTAATTGTAGATGCGATTACAACAAAAACAAGTATAGTTCTTGGATGTAAATATAGGGTGATCAAATGTGACTCTAGCAAGGTAATAGCATTGTTACGGGTATAAAAGAACCCTGAAATTGTGTTCAGTTCCCAGAATAACTCCTAGGAAGAATATACAAAGGAGAAAATACAAAGAAATATACAGATAATGCAATTTATCTAGCCACTTCTATGCCCTTCATCAGTGCAGCATCTAAGCAGCTGGAGTCTTAAAGGCTTAAAGTGCTTGTTTGCATGCACAATCTGAGCCTGAAAAATGAACTGTAGCTGTAAATCTGGGTCCTTGGACATGTAACTAACTGATTTTTACCTATATTAAGAAAGAATCTCAACTTGCAACTACTTGAATTTGCATCTGCAACATAACTACCTGTGAAAATTTTGCAAGGGAAATTGCATCAGCCTAAAGGGAGACACCAATGACTCATCTGTGTTAGCGGACTTGGGCTCACGGGGCTTGGGCTGTGGACCTATGAAATTGCAATGTGGACATTCATGCTCTGGCTGGAGCCTGGGCTCTGGTATCCAGTTTGCAATAATTTCCAAATTTTAGAAAAAATGTTTCATACTGTATCAGGACAAAAAGGCCCAAACTAAAAAATGTTCAGAGAACAGAAATCTGAAAATGTTTTGTTTCAAGAAAACAAACTTGTTTCTGAAAGTAATTGTTACCCTGTTTCCTTGACAGCTGTTGACTGTAATTGACATGATTCTTGTCAGTTTCCATTTGTCAGCACCAGGGGGACTTCCAGGATCTGTGAATCCCAGGTAGCCTCACCATGTGGATTTTCCCAGGGCAGGGATTTCAAGGCTCCTAATGAAGCTGACTCCCTGGGCTACTAGGCTACCCAGGTCAGCTGGCTCCTCATGCTGTAAAGGTTGGGCAGTCTGGGGAGATACAGGGCTTCTGGACTCCTATGGCCAGTTGAGAGTCTGCACAGTGGGGCTGCCTCAGAGTCACAGATCCTGAAAACCCATCCCAGGACTTCCAGACTCAGTTCTGTGTCAGGGAGCCCACAAGCACGGGAGCCAGGTCCGTCTGGGTTTCCAGGCTCCCAGCTCCACAGCCAACTGGCTTCCTATGCTGCCTGAATCTTGGGGCTGCTGAATCTTCAGGCTGTGTGAGCCAACTGGCCCAAGAGTCTGGACCACAAAAGTCATGGGGTCCTGACACTGAGACAGTTCTTTAGGTGAGACCCTGAGGAGTGGAGCAGGAAACTAAGCAGGTTTCCACTGGAAGCTTTTCAAAATTGACACGTTTCTGTGAAACATTTCACTTTCAGTGACTTGGCATTTTCTTATGGAAAAACATTCCATTGGAAAATTTCCAACCAACAATACGTTGCCTACATTAGTAAAATACCTAGAACTTAGCCTTAGATCTAGAACAAGCTGGCAATCCTTAAACAGCGTGATTTTGTGTGTGTGTATTGAGCACATATCGGTTGCCTTTGACCAGCTAAAACAACTGCTGACTTAAATTAGTGTTTCACATGTGGAATACCTGACAAGATACAGCAAAGTAGAGGAGAGATGTATTGTCCATCACTGTGCCATAATATCATTGCCAGAAATATTAGATGATTTAAGTTGTGGCAAAACTATAGTGGGGCCAGGATTTCACCCATTGCCTTTACAGAGAGTCACTCCCCATTACAATGAGAGTGAATTTCACCAGCACAAAAATATCATTCATGGAACATAATGATGATGAAAAATGGGAGGTCAGAACAGGAAAGTTCAATATTTTGGGGCTCTGAATGAAACAAGGTATGCGGAGCTCTGCCTAGGGAATGGAGGTTGTCTGGTTGTGTTTACCAAAGACAAAACCCAGAGTATGGGACCAGTTGTCATTGGAGTGAATGTATTGTAGGTGCAAAGCCAAGGTGAGCTGAGTTTCACGGGAGAAGGCAAGAGGAGGTTGGGCAGCCATCTAGATTGGGGCCCATAAGGGGAAAATGAGTAACTTCCAAGGTGCCATGTGCCACTTCACCTGCAGGTACAGCAGCATGTTTGAAGTGTGAATGGGTTGATGGATCTGGAGTCCTGCATCTTTCTCCATTCACATTGATCATCTGCTCTACCTTGTGGTTCTCTTTGGACTAGTCTGGCATTATGTTAGGAAACACTGTCATAATAGAGCAGCAAGTTAAAGATCCTTTATTCCTTAATGTCAGTGGCTACCCTTGCTTTGCATAGTATGAAGGGCTGCAGATCTTAATGGCTGATTATAAACTTAATATATAAGCTATTAAATCTTTGGTAAAGGTTTCATCAGTGTGGAATTACATAGGCTCAGAGGCATCCAATCTAGATTATATCAAATCATTACATCCCTTATTAGAGTTCTATCTACTAACAAATGTTCAGTCCTAAATGTTGTAGAGATTCTTCACGAAAGGGAAAGGTATTTTTTTTGTTTGTTTGTTTTGTTTTGTTTTTTGGTATTCTGCCTTCGGAATCCAGGAACATAGATGCCACAGTTGAGACCATTTGAAATTTGTCTGAGTAAGAACACATATCTTATGGTAGTGGTTAATTATGGCCAAATCCAGTCACTAACCCAAATTATTTGGCTAGATTCTCTCCTGTGCCAAAACACAGCTTAGTCCAGGAGGAGTTCAAGGAGTCTATATGTAGCCTTGAAGTGACTTGAAGCAGCAGCTGGAATACTTCTAGGATTTACATTTTATGGAGTTTTTTTTAAATGACCAAATGCCAATAGAGGATTGTTGTCACAGAGGAGAACTCAGAGGCACTCTTCTGTTTCCCTGTGTTGAAGGGACAGAGGTAGAGGGCTCATCACAGTACAGGTGCCCAAGCATAGAGTTTGCTTATGCCAGGGGATATCTCTGCTGGTGATTTTCGTCTGGATTACAGATTTGAGTGGTCCTAATGGGCCTTAATCCAATTGGAGCATTTGCCTCCACCTGTACAGAGTATTGCATTTGTAGTTTACCCATTCTTAGGTATTTTATGTCCATTTTTCAGCTGTCTAGTGTTGGTTCATGTGCAGTGTTACAGGTTAATACCAGAATAAAAATATAGAAAGTAGGACTTTATTCAGTACAGTTCAAAATCATGGAAATCATGACCTTTTCTGACAACTTTGAATTATTGCCATATTCAGTTCTCAGTATCACTTCGAAATTTATTATTGGCTGGATTTCAGAGAGTCTTATCCTCTTTAGTTCTGTGACAATGTAATAATAAAACACCTGAATTTCATCTAGTGTCAGTAACAATAAATTGTTTGAAGTGTTAACTTATTAAAAAAAACCTCTTTATTTCTAATTCTATAACTTTTCTCAGTCTGAAAGCAGTAGTAGCTTAAAAAGTAGTGTCTAATTAGTTAGTGTTGCTTCAGCTGCAGGATCTAATATTCATATTTACTAATTACTGAACAATGCAATTCCTTCCCAAAAGGGTGTGTTTTACATTCTGGTTTGAAAATGTGTGTGTGTGTGTGTGTGTGTGTGTGTGTGTGTGTGTGTGTGTGTGTAACAATATAAATGTCTTTGTTTCTTTATACAAAATCTATAGCAGTCCTTAGGAAATGGGTCATTATGGGCTAGATCGTGCCTGCAGGCACAACCTTGAACAACAGGCAGTATGCAAGTTGTATGACCCTGGGAATAGTCTTGGGAGACACTGTGTCTCAGACATCCTTCTGAGCCACCATTATGTCTCTACTTGTTCTGTGGGAAGGCTGTGTTGGCAGTTGCAGTTTGCTTCCGGTCCAGTCCAGAAGCAAGCACACTTTATGCTGGTTCAGCTGAATTGACCAGTAAAGAGTGGAGCCAAGGCTCTGTCAAGTCCCCATCTACGTGCTACAGAGGAAGCATCATCATGTGTACAGTGCCCTTTTACCATTTTGTTTCTGAACCCAAGATCTGGGTAGCCTGTGCAAGGCGGTTTCTCTGCATAGCTATACAGTTTCATTGCATGGCAGTACAGTCCAAATTAGTCTTGCTGCATGTTATACTCTGCATGCTGTAGTAACAGGCACATGTACTAACTGCTGAAAAATCCTATTCCCATTGTTATGGTTCAACTGTTGGAGGCGAAGATGGTTTGAGTAAATTTTTGCTGAACAATTGAATAAGAAATAGATTTCTTGCTGGTACTTGTGCTGTTTGGGAGAACTGTCATTTGGGTCTGATATTTTTTGCCATCCTTATACCCACTGAATAGAACACTTATTTCTGTGAATCTTGGAGACACTTCTTAGCTTGCACGCTAAAAATAGTAGTGGTGCTATCACGGGCAGTGGTGAGGGGTGGCATGGGCTAGCCATTCCTAGAACATACCCCCAGTATCTAGGAGGATGTGAACTTGGAGCCACTAGCCCATATCATGGCTCACCCTGCCATTGCTACCAAAGCTATGCTATTATTTTTGGCATTCTAGCTCAATGAGAGCTAGGGTGAGTATGGCTACATGTGCTGGGGGATCACACGCCCTAGCTCCAAGTGTAGACATGCCCAATTTAGAGAGTAAGGGTGGCACAGCTGGACGCTCTGATATTTTTTTTTAAAAAAAAGCCTGCTACTAAGATGGTTTATGTCATTTAACATATCACCTCCAATATGTTATTGTAGTGAGTCGGTGTGGCTCCTCTCCTGCCCAGCGGAGGGAGCACCTAGCCAGAAGCCTGAGGGGGCGGGGCCAAGGAGCATTGAGCCCGCCCCTCCAAGGGTCAGGTGGTGACCCAGAAGGATAAAAGCTGGCCGTCAGAGCTCAGTCGGGGCCCAGCCGCCGCAGGGAGCAGACGTGCCGCAGGGAGCTCGAGACTGGGAAACCTCCAGAACCAGGGCAGCTGCCCAGACTGGCCGGAGCTTCCCCGTGCCCGTTACCTGGAGGAGCTCCCAGAGCTTCCCCGTGCCCACTACCCGGGGGAGCCCCCGGAGCTTCCCCGTGCCTTCTACCCGGAGGAGCCGCTGGAGCCTCCCCGTCCCTGCTGCTACCCGGAGGAGCTGCCGGAGTATGCCTGGCCGGACTTCCCTGAGGAACTGCCGGACCTGCCTCCCAGCCCTGGCCGCGAGGAGCCCATACTGGTGGAAGCAGCAAAGAATCCTGTGGCACCTTATAGACTAACAGACGTTTTGCAGCATGAGCTTTCGTGGGTGAATGCCAACTTCGTCGGAAGCAAGTAGTGGAAATTTCCAGGGGCAGGTATATATATGCAAGCAAGAAGCGAGCTAGAGATAACGAGGTTAGTTCAATCAGGGAGGATGAGGCCCTGTTCTAGCAGTAGAGGTGTGAAAACCAAGGGAGGAGAAACTGGTTCTGTAGTTGGCAAGCCGTTCACAGTCTTTGTTTAATCCTGAGCTGATGGTGTCAAATTTGCAGATGAACTGAAGCTCAGCAGTTTCCCTTTGAAGTCTGGTCCTGAAGTTTTTTTGCTGCAGGATGGCCACCTTAAGATCTGCTATTGTGTGGCCAGGGAGGTTGAAGTGTTCTCCTACTGGTTTTTGTATATTGCCATTCCTAATATCTGATTTGTGTCCATTTATCCTTTTCCTTAGAGACTGTCCAGTTTGGCCGATGTACATAGCAGAGGGGCATTGTTGGCATATGATGGCGTATATTACATTGGTGGACGTGCAGGTGAATGAACCAGTGATGGTGTGGCTGATCTGGTTAGGTCCTGTGATGGTGTCGCTGGTGTAGATATGTGGGCAGAGTTGGCATCGAGGTTTGTTGCATGGATTGGTTCCTGAGCTAGAGTTACTATGGTGTGGTGTACAGTTACTGGTGAGAATATGCTTCAGGTTGGCATGTTGTCTGTGGGCGAGGACTGGCCTATAACCTACCGACCGCTATGCCTACATTCATGCCTCCAGCTTCCATCCCGGGCACACCACAAGATCCATTGTCTACAGCCAAGCACTGAGGTACAACTGCATCTTCTCTAACCCCTCAGACAGAGACCAACACCTACAAAATCTCCACCAAGCATTCTCAAAACTACAGTACCCGCACGAGGAAATAAGGAAACAGATCAACAGAGCCAGACGTGTACCCAGAAGCTTCCTACTGCAAGACAAACCCAAGAAAGAAACCAACAGGACTCCACTGGCCATCACATACAGCCCCCAGCTAAAACCCCTCCAACGCATCATCAGGGATCTACAACCCATCCTGGACAATGATCCCACACGTTCACAGGCCTTGGGTGGCAGGCCAGTCCTCGCCCACATCTGCAAATTTGACACCATCAGCTCAGGATTAAACAAAGACTGTGAATGGCTTGCCAACTACAGAATCAGTTTCTCCTCACTTGGTTTTCACACCACTACTGCTAGAACAGGGCCTCATCCTCCCTGATTGAACTAACCTCGTTATCTCTAGCTTGCTTCTTGCTTGCATATATATACCTGCCCCTGGAAATTTCCACTACTTGCATCCGACGAAGTCGTCATTCACCCACGAAAGCTCATGCTGCAAAACGTCTGTTAGTCTATAAGGTGCCACAGGATTCTTTGCTGCTTTTACAGATCCAGACTAACATGGCTACCCCTCTCATACTGGTGGACTGGCCGGGGGCCAATGCCACGGACCAGGTAAGCCCTGAGGGGGAGACCAGAAGTAGCCCGGGGGCAGCCAACCCCAGTCAGGCTGCAGACATAACCGAACCTATGTCAGTGTGTTTCGGTCAGGATCCCCACTGACCAGTCAGCGGCGATAGCCGCTGCTAGGGCCCCCTGGCTGGGATGCAGTGGAGTGGGTGGCCCGCCTCCCCCCCTGCCACCCACTCGCAGGTGGCAGTCTCCCCCTCACCCCAACGCTCGGGCGTAGGAGCCGGGCAAATGTACTGAACTGATTGTTTGCTCAGCCCTGAGCCAAAAGGGTCTGAGCCTTGTGACTCTGCATTTGGTGCCCCGCCCGAACCTAGGGCTGGGCCCCTTTAGACTGTACTGCTGCTCAGCCCTGAACCAGAGGGTCTGAGCTCCCTGAACTTGGTGCTTTGCTCAGCCCTGAGCCAAAAGGGTCTGAGCCCCTTTGACTCTGTATTGTTGCTCAGCCCCGAAGCAGAGGGCCCGCACCTTGGGATTTTGTGTTTGTCACCCCAGGACCACCAGGGACCTGCCCGGACCAGACGGTGTGTAGTGAGTCGGTGTGGCTCCCCTCCGCCCCTCGGAGAGGGTCGTGCCCCGACCACACACGATTACAGTTATGATGAATACCAGAGGAGAATAAAAATATACATTTCTGAGAGGCATAATTACTAAAATATAGTGTAATAAAAATGTTAGGTAAAAATGGCTTTATCTAAGTTAAAAAAAATAATCTTTTCTTTGGCTACTAATATGACAGAACTGCAAGTTCCTAGTAGTAGTGTTTATCCAATCAAATGAGAGGATAATGTGCAATCACTTCATGAAATAAGTTTGATTTGCCAATTTACCTTTACATCCATCATCCAACCAACCTCTCTGTTCCTTTGGTATCAAAGCAGAAATTATCTAAATAATTCCAACCTTAAAGTTAAAATATTCAGAGTAATTATATTCAATTATCTTTGGTACACTTGAAGGAGGAATTATTTAACAATATAAAGCTTTTTACAACTTCTACCTTCCCTTCCTCCCCCCCCACCCAAAAAATAGCAATGCAGAGCCTCAGATTTCTGTTTTTTTCCTCCCTTTGCTCCTGCTCTTATGTGATTATTCTTACACACCTTAATAATTGTTTCTTTCTGCCAAAAAAAAAATATTGGTAGTACTAATTTATGGAACATTGTGTGAGGGACCTCTAGATTTGTGTGATTTGCCCTTGGAAAATGGATAACTGGACAGATGTGTGCTGATTCCCTTTTGTTCCCTCGATAGTTCTTACCTGAGTTAACATTTGCCCTTGGCAATAAAAGTTATCAGTATGGTGCATTTATAAGCAGTACAAATGGGAATTCAAAGCTTTCATTACTTGTCTCTTCACATCTTGAGTATTTGGCCAGTGCCTTTTGGGAAATTTGTGAGAGTTATATAGCCTGCTGTTCTTTGCAAGCGGCACCTTGTCTGTTTAAAAATACACACACGCATATACACCCTTGCAGGTTGCACTGAGAGTAGCTAGTGGCAAGAGGCTAGTTTTATATACATCTTTTGATCCCTTTTAGGTACAATGTGAAGCCATAATGCTCTTTTATTATTATTATTATTATTATTATTATTATTATTATTATTATTATTATTATTAATAATAATAATAATACTTTATTTTACTTTACAAGGTTTTACTAGCAGCAGCGTGAAAAGTGAAATAGAGTTTTCTAGGAACAATAAAAACTGGATTCAGCAGTATAGGAAAAGGTCATTCCTGAGAGATTGATAACAAACAGAGCTTTGGTTGAGATAAGAGGTGAAGGACATAGTTATTTCACTGCATAATAGGCTCGAAAGACATCATCAGGTCTAAGGGATGTTCTGTCTCATTGAAAAGAATTGAACAAGCTTTATTTTACCAAAGTCCTCCCAGAGAGCTGCACTAGGTATTATATATATATATATATATATATATATATTACATTCAGTGTTCCTGAATGTCTATTTATAGACACACACACTCACAGTTTTTATTAGGCCCCAATCAGGAGTCCATGGTTCTAGGCACTGTGTGTATGTGTGTGTGTGTGTGTGTGTGTATAAAATGAAAGATGGCCCCTGCCCCACCGAGTTTGCAATCAATGTAAAATTATCATTAAAGGTGTATTTAGGCAGAAATGTGCACTTCAGTGTAAAGCCTGTTTAAAGTAAAACAAAGCAATACACAGAAGTGACCCATATGCAGATACATTCATACAATATGGAGATAATGTAACCAATTGAGATCAGGATTGTGACCTGCCTTTATGACCGCATATAGGGCATTATTCACCTCAGCGCAATACCTGGATCACTGGACATGGTGCAGAGGATTAGGGCACTGCTACTGTCTCCCTTCACCTGTGTGGAAGGAGAGGGATGGGGAATGGGTTGAGCCTAAACTTCATCCCCACATTGTGCCGAGTCAGAGGAGCTGAACTAGTGCAGAGAAGGAAGTATTCTGAGCCTATACCAGGTATGGATTACTTCCATTATTTTACTCCTCCACGGATCAAGACAGGGGTGGGGGAGACCAGGAAGGAAATTGGGACTCTGCTCTTGGGATGTTGCAGATATGTACCACCCATTTTTTGGAGTAGATTAGTTACAATCTAGTTCATAATTAGGCAGCAGCAGAATGTCTACACAATCTGTTGCAATGGTGTCAGCATTCCTGTAATTAACCAGCTGTTGCTATTGCCATTCTAAGGAGCTTAGTCTTTAGATTGGAGGGTGTTTACTTATGGAATCTCCCTGTGCATTTCTAGGACAATAAATAACCTCTACACTTTTTCTCAGAGGTGCCTATACAACAGAAAGTACGAATTTCTATTAAATATTTTGATACATTCTAAAAAGACAGTTTCTTATTTAAGATTCTAAGGTGCTGAGAGTTAATAAGGCAAAATGTTTTTAAGAGAAAATTATTGTATAAATCTTGTTATACTTCCATTCTATGCTATCCTTGAGTTATATGCTTCAGTCCTGAAGGATTCCAGCCACTTTACAGAACTTGTACAATATGCATAGCCCCACTGAAATGCAGCTGCCTCTGAGATGGAAGACAGTAGCGTGATACACAAATGGTTACACAGCCTGTTACAAAACAGTTAAGGTAGAAGATAGACCTAATTTTTAATCCATTTTGAACATTCCCTTAAATATAGAGCTGGTAGAAAAAACACTTTTTTTGTGAAAAAAAATCGAATGAAACTATTTTGTTTTATTTTTTCATGGAAAATTTTGATTTAAAACTTTTTTTTAAATCAAAATGTTTTCAACACTTAATTTTTTGCAAAACTGCATTTTCTGTATAAAAAGCCAAAAAGGTGGACTGAAAAATCCTGTCTCCTGAGTTCTGTTTTGTCCTGAGCTCTCCTGGGAAGTAGCTTTGCCCTGCCCATAAAAAGTTCTCATATAGGATCTAATCTAAACCCAAGTGAAGTCAATAGAACTTTCTTTGTCTTCAGTGGGCTTTGCATCAGGCTCATATGGCACAACTCAGTTCCAAATGATCACCGATAGATACGCATTTACTGTGCTTTTCCGCTCACGTATTTTCTGTTAATTTCCAGTTCATTAAGAAACATTTTCATAAATAGACCAAAGTAGCTTCTGTTATTTAGCATCTTTAATAGTATGTAAGTAAACACATGCATTCTGATTGGGACACTTCAAGTGAAGGAGGCAATCAGAATTTTAAGTCTCTCTGAATATTTGGCAGAGAGAAGAAACCATTGCACCTCTACAGACCTTGAGTTATATATTTGTCAAGTCAATGATGGCGGTAATAGTAAAATTTGATGCCAGATGGTCTGTAGAATGTCAGAAAGATCAGATAAACTGTTTGGGTTAGTAACCAATAGTAATAACAATAAGCCACCATATGGTGCAAAACAGAAATGACCTTTTAATTAGAAGAAATGATGTCAAATGTGTTTATCACTTGCCAGTTTGATTAAACATTGAATAATCGCTTAATCTTCACTTTCTTAGTATAAAATTAATAAAATCAATGAAAGCCAAATTTGCCCTGATTATTCTGGTTCCTCTTTATTTGTTGCTCGCACTATATTACCTTGAAGGCTCTCTCTTCCCTTCTTTCCCATTTCCTGGGTATTTTCCCAATATCGTCAGTTAGTGAACTGAAAGTCAAGTTTGGTCACACTATTTCAATACAATGGATAAAGTTATTATCATCTGAGGCATGGTTTGTTCAGGATCTAAATAGCATAGTGTCACATTTGGGAGTGCAATCTAGACCAGTGAACAGTTGTCACCACTTGCCCTGTAACCCTGACTGCATTAAATCCTCTGCTGCTGCAGCCTGGGATGCTCACAGTCAGCAGGAAGCCTGCATTCCATGTCTGTGTGCTGCGCAACCCTGATCCAGTTCTCTGACATCAGCACTTTGCCTCCTGCAGCAACACAGTCAGTGCATGGTTGCCACCAGCCTTGGCTACACATGGCAAGATGTCACAACAGTTCCAAATTTCCCCCAAACTGTGTGCTTTGCACTGTCCAGCCCTTTCCTGGACTATTCAGAGGAATGAGAAAGATCGTTTGCTCCTCTAAAGAGACCAAATGCACAGCTTATCATGTTAACTGGAGTTAACAATTACTTCAATTCAAACAGCACCGTGTTTCGTAGATTAAAAGTAAAACAACGTTATTAACAAAAGGAGATAGTATTTTAAATGATACCAAGTAAGAGACAGTTGGAAAAGGTTACAAACAAACAAAAGTAAAAAGGGAATAAATGAACACGAAGGTCACTTACAGGACCTCAAGGAAAAAACAGTTCTATTGTCAAGAGTCCAGTGATCCTAGTATTGTCACTTTTTTCTTTGCCAGAACAAGAAAATAAACAGAGTTATTTCCCTTTCTAGCAAGCCATGCACATTCCCCTCTCCTAGCACAACTGGGACTAGTCCTGTGCTCCATTCTGCTCCTCTTGGGGATGCTTTATTAGTAGTATATAATATTTATATTAGCTATCTACAGCAACTCCGATCAGGACCTGTGGTCATCTGTATTAGGTGCTGTATAAATGAAGGAACAGTCCCTACCCTGAAGACTTTACAATCTAAGAGGATAACTGACTGATGAAATGACAGAGGAGATGGATACAATTAAATATATGCAATTTTAATAAATACACTTCCATCTGATAGTGACACATTTAGAAAGTGTCAACTACTTCCATCTCTGGTTTCCTTCTTGATCTTTCCATGGCACCTCCTGAGTGCCTTTGGCATCACTAATGTGCCTTCCTCTCAGCAGCCCCTTTTCTCCATTCCTTTGCTATATTCAATATACTTTTGTACGTCTGATATTACATGCAGTCCACTACATATATTGATAAGCCCCTCTGGATGTGATTCAGAGTCAAATGGGTTTGTCATATTACTGATGTAGTTGGTAAGAGCTGTAACATGCCCTTCATCCCTCTTCATTGCAGAGACAAGGACTAGTTTGTGGACTTTGTCTTTGCTATTTCTTGCTAGGCCACTTCTTTGTCTCATAGATTTTGCATATTTACTCAGGGCATGTCATATATGGGTCCATCTGACAAGTTCTGGCTTTTTTCTCATCAGTCCTACAATCCTACTGCAGCTGTTTGAATCAGACTGTTTTCTCTAGCCCCAGGTCACTGCAAATTCCTTTGAAAAAAACAGGACCCGGAGTCACAGCAAATTCCCCAGATTCAAAAGCACTGTGTACTTCTTAAGGGAGATTTAAGGTATCAAGAATGTAGATTGGTATCCAACTGGCATATTTGGGCCTGTTTGCAGTAAAGAATTATGGAAGCCTGGCATGCTATGTGTGTGGGTGAATTTTCCAATCACCCTCTTGCTCTGCTGGGCATTTAGAAGTAGAACTCAGAGAAAATGATCCCAGAACTTGAATATAGAAGACTGGACATACACTCATGTCTGAAATTCCTCCAGTAGGAGTAGCATATGCTGAGTTACACCATCATCAAGCTCTTTTTAATGACATGTAAGGATTCTGTGTCTTCAGACTCAAACATGTTATGATTATCAGTCACCATTTGCCAAACAAATGCACGAACGATATGAGTATTTCCTCCATGCTCACACCATTTAACAAATGAGTATAAAATTTCAGAGCACTCATGGCCATCAATGCTAGAGTGAAGCCTCATACACTATGGCCAAATTGCTTATCAGCAAGTATTTGACTTGCAGGTCAAGCTGCAAACACATTGGAAGGATAAGATTGTCTAGCAATATTGTCTCCCAAAAATTTCCCAATACAGTCAATAAAACAGCATTGGGTGTGAAAATAACCCAGGCAAATCACATTTGTACAAAGTTCATCTGGAAGAATCCATTTCACTTGCTGAGTAACATCATACAGTTGTTGATCCAAGGTGTGAATGGAATGCTCATGTCCTTGAGCTGTTGAAATGTCCTTGTATTTAAACATTGTAGTACAGGCTGTGACAATTTCAGCTGGTTTAGCATCCACAATAGGTGCATGTGCAACTCCTGTGTAGATGCTCTTCTTTGTTGCAAGCTTGTGGTTAAAACCATTCCAAAATGGAATCACCTGAGAGTGAACAATATCAATGTTATTTGGTATTGGTAGGATATCACAAGGTAGTAATCTTAAAAGACACAGGGAGAGATTCTGGACAGATTTCATTCATAGGTGATGAGATTTTTCAAGTACTTCTTCATGACAAGTAGGTTCTGGACATGTTCTAGGTTTTTTTAAATGCTGTGTACAATATAAGAGACTCTGATTGCCCAGGCAGAGTAAGTGACTTTCTTTCCCACGGTTCAGTGATATTTCTTATAATGGTGGTCTACCTACAAACTTTTCTGGAAATCCAACTCTAGTCATTGAATGGAAGGTATTTGTTCCATCAGTGGTCTCTGTGTTGATGTCTATACCATCTCTTTCATACCTGAGATTTCCACCAACACGAAGTGGAACATTTCCATTTGAAATGAATACACCTCCCTAGAATCTTTCTCCTTCAGTTTTTGCAGCACTAGTAATGAACCACCATTTTTGCCACATGCTACAGAGCTTCATCATTTCTGGAAAAATAAAATATTTGCCCATGCAAAACCAATAAAAATATTTTAATACATTGCCATTTGGTAGCTTTGAGCACTAAGCACCACATAAAGGTGTTGGCATAAACAGTAAAAAATGTAATAATAGTCATATTGCAGTGCTTCTGGAACCTTACCAAAAATGACATTCCCATTTTGGGTGCCACTGTTTCAGCTTGCCTATTGATTTATGGCACCTCTTGACAGCTCCACATCATACCTCACCTAAAAAGTCATAAAATAAGCTTTCAAATGATATGTGGTGTGGGGGGGGTGTAAGTTATGTACATTAAACCCCAAAACGATGGCCTTTTCCACAGAATTGTGGTATACCTATCATATGTCAATCACCTACATAAATAACATACTGTATGTGTCTTTGTATATTATGTACAGTATAATTATTTTTCCTTCTTTTTACCTTTTTTGGATGGTGGGTACTAGGCAGAAGACTAATTACATTGGCTAAAAGATCAGAGAGAATATTTGTAAGCTGTTCTCCTTCAAGTTCCCCCATCAGCACCAAAAGAGAAACTCTATAGATCTCCAGAAGTGTTTTAGGACAAAGCCAAACTGTGATATTACCTTTACATTTTACAAAGTACCAAGGCAAGAAAGAAAAAGGATGTATTCCATTCTGGTTGCAGATTGCAATATATTATGTAATTTCCCATGAGATATTGCAACACATTTTTATAGTGAATCATTATTTCCACAGATAAAATACTGCTTCTGGACATGGTAAACCTATTAATAATCTAGTGATAACCCTGCTATTAACCTGTGTCAACAATATATGTATTGACTAAAAATAAATTGCATCTTGGAATATATTTTCAAAATCTTAGAATTCAGTATTGTAAAATATTTTGATTTGAGGCTGTTCTTGAAATGATTTAGAATCACGACAAGAGATGCAAACTATCCTAAAATGTGTTTCTGCTAGAATTGAGAAGGATTTGGTTGCTGATGTGTATAGGGATTGAGGAATTTTATGTGATTAATAAGCCTAACAAATCAAGGGAACTAACTGGAAAGTGTTTATGCCTTAGGGAGCAATACCATATTATTTATCCTTATGGGAATCACCTACCTCATTTAAATTCTGGTATCAGGTAAGGGATCTGCCCATTATAAACTTGGTTTGGCTTGTGAAGCAACTTCCCTCCCTACCCATGGGCAGAATCTTGGCTGAACAGCTATATGGAGATGCCACCTTGCACCTTTGCAGCATCTCCTTATATGTTAGGCAGAGCTCACAGGTGATTCTATCTCATCTGTTTCATTGAAGAGGTGAGGCAGGTATTGGATTACACAGTAATGTCTTTTCTGATTAAAGACACCATCTTAGTGTTACCATATACCTCAGTATTTCGAAGTACTCCACATATTTGTACTTTAAATATTCAGTACTTAATACTTGTATTTAAGTACAGTTTAAAGGTACTTAAGACATATATAATATTTTTTATTTGAAAGCACTTTTTCAAAGTAGCTATTGGAAGCAATCACATCTCTTCCAACTGTCCCAGGTTCTGCTGCAGCTCAGGAACTTTGGGCCCTGAATTCTGGTTGCCAGAGGTTTTTGTTTTTTGTTTTCTTTTCTGTTGGCCCTGCTGTTGCACCAGCTAGGTCAGGTGCTGGCTCTGCCCCTCTCTTATGATTGGTAACTGAAACTGGCAGTGGGAGAGTCACAGCCCAGCAGAGGGGTGTATGTGTGTGTGTAGATGGGGGGAGATGGCAGAGAAGGCAAACACATAACTCTCAGTGCCCTGCATTGTGAGAACAAGCTCCGATGCTGCATCCCCCGCATAACGGGGTAAGAAATGCCTACCAACCACTGGGCATGCTCCAATGCTAAAGGGACTGCTGGGAAATTGGGGCCTAAACAATTTTAGTCTACTTTTTCCTGACATTGTTGCTCTTTTTCTTTCTCTTCCACTAAGTATTTATACTATTTAGGTAGGTTTCAGAGTAGCAGCCGTGTTAGTCTGTATCCGCAAAAAGAACAGGAGTACTTGTGGCACCTTAGAGATTAACAAATTTATTTCAGCATGAGCTTTCGTGAGCTACATGTATCCGAAGAAGTGAGCTGTAGCTCACGAAAGCTCATGCTGAAATAAATTTGTTAGTCCGTATCCGAAGAACTGAGCTGTAGCTCACGAAAGCTCATGCTGAAATAAATTTGTTAGTCTCTAAGGTGCCACAAGTACTCCTGTTCTTTTTACTATTTTGGTAGTTACTCATATATTGACCAGACAATTACAGGGAATATGGGAGTTAAAAGTACTAGTATTTGAGCTTATAAATAAATAAGTACTATTTCCACAGCATATTTATACTTAAAGAACTTCTGTCATGGTGTACTTCACACTTAGACTTAAGTCCTTTTTATCCATACTTATGGCAACGCTCCATGATAGATTTAGCGCTGCCTGAAGCAGAAACTGCCTCTAGTTCTCTGGCCACTGCAACATGCCTCTATGCTGGACTGCAAACTGGTGATTTGCCCTAGATAGGGCTTGGGGACATCAGATTCTCCCCACTAGCATCTGCAATGCTCTTTCCGAACATCATGAAAATAGTTTGTGAGCTTTAGTGCAGTCCTTTTGCCCCGAATTAGACTGTTTGGGGACCCGCAACCAAGAGAAGTCATTAGTCAATTTTTTTAATGTCAAGGACAATCCCCAGCAGAAAAGAAATAGACCAAAAGATGATGGAACAAGACCACAAGCGGTGCATTGTTTAGGGGAAGATTGTAGATCCTATGGGGCCATTACTGCATGTATAAGGTTGCTTAGCACTTGAGTAGAAGATTGGTATTCTGCATGCAGTGGTATTCTGCATGTAACTCCGATAAAGGGAATAATGCACCAGGATGTCTATCCAGTTTACAGAACAGCACTGCTGCTGGATAACTAACTGATGCCCATATGGGCCAGATTATAAATCAAAGTGGGTTGATAAAGTTCTTCCTAAACCAGACTATGGAGTCTTTATTCACATGGCTGAGCATTTACAATCTGTACCAAAGTTTCTAAGTTCAAACCTATGATAATTTAAAAATCTTATCAGTCCATGAGTGTCAGAGGATTTATGGTTGTTTCTCAAGGCCAACACTATCCAAAGGGTCCACAGTAGGACTGTGTGACCAACTATATATTTGGTTTGGTCCACGTCCAAAAACAAACCCCTGAAAATATTTTTGGTTCAGCTCTACCCAAAATAAAAACATTTCTAATTTTTCAGAAAAAAAAATCAATTTTGTTTTGAGGTAGACCAAAGCATTTAATTTTGGTTTCAATGTTTCTTAATATGTTTAATTTTAAAATAAATAAAATTAAGGGAAATTCAGAAATGAAAACTCCTTCCAAAATGACAAGTCAGTGTGTTTAATTATGAAAACACTGACTTGAAGCATTTTGATATTTTTTATTTTTTTTCATTTGTTTTTCCTGACAGAAACAATTTGCCAAAATTGACCCAAATTTGAAAATTCTTTTGGTCACCCTAAGTCCGCATTTTCAACGATAAAATGATTTGCACCAAAGAAAAAAAAGCCCATCTGTAGTCCCCAGTTCATAAAACCTATACAAAGATACTTCCCTAGTCTTAGAAGAGAAATTAAAAGAACTTGATTTTCAAGCTTTTGAAGAAGTGCCAGGAGCACAAACTCAAAAGGGCTGAGATAAACTCCATATTTCTGTTCCTTAAGTCTACTGAGGAATATTGGCCACATTTAGATTTAAGACCTTAAACCTCTTCATGACAGCCCAGACATTTCATATGGATAAACTCCAGGATTTCACAGTCAGAGTTCACTAAGGGGATTTTCTGGCATAAATAGATGGAAATGAAAAGTGCGTCAGCAATTCCAGACTAGAGGAAAGTGATGTCTGAAACCTTGTTCTGGAGAGTCCACTTATAGAAGAGTGAGAGGGTAATTCATTCTGTGTGTTTATACTGTCATTGTCCTCTTTGCTAAAACTGCCAGTTATATTGTGTGTGTAGTGGGGTGAGGGGGTTATACGGATGCTTTCCCACTAAGATATGCCTTGAGATATGCAACTCATTCATATATGTCACCCTTCTTCCACTTTCATTCACTACCAACTTACTGGGCTCGTAACCTAGATCTGAAAACTGTATCCCATTGTGTTGTATCAGAATGTATTACTTCCAAGGTTTAGACTGTTCTCACAGCTGTGAAGTGAGATATCACATCTCTTGGCTACAGAAATATGTTGCACTGTGAGCACAGCAGCTTTATGGTGTTAGCCGGAGGGAAAAGCAGCAGTTCAGAAGGAAAGCTAAATGTTAGTGACTGTGAGGAGTATAGACTTTGTCAAGGTTCCTCCCCCACTCTGCACTTTAGGGTACAGATGTGGGGACCTGCATGGACACTTCTAAGCTTAATTACTAGCTTAGATCTAGTAACACTATCACCATCCAGAAATTTCAGTGTCTGGATCACTTTCTGTCCCCCCAAAACCTTCCCCTCCCTGGGCAGCCTTGAGAGGCTTTTTCACCAAGTTCCTGGTGAACACCGATCCAACCCCTTGGATCTTAACACAAGGAGAATTTAACCATCCCCCCTCCCTTCCCCCACCAATTCCTGGTGAGTCCAGATCCAATCCCCTTGGATCTTAACACAAGGAAAAAATCTATCAGGTTCTTAAAAAGAAAGCTTTTAATTAAAGAAAGAAAGGTAAAAATTATCTCTGTAGAATAAGGATGGACAATACTTTACAGGGTAATCAGATTTATATAGCCCAGAGGAACCCCTTCTAGTCTTAGGTTCAAAGTTACAGCAAACAGAGGTAAAATCCTCTCAGCAAAAAGGAACATTTACAAGTTGAGAAACAAAAATAAGACTAACACGCCTTGTCTGGCTAGTCCTTACAAGTTTGAAACATGAGAGACTGATGCAGAAAGATTTGGAGAGTCTGGATTGATGTCTGGTCACTCTTAGTCCCAAGAGCGAACAACCTCCAAACAAAGAGCACAAACAAAAGACTTCCCTCTACCAAGATTTGAAAGTATCTTGTCCCCTTATTGGTCCTCTGGTCAGGTGTCAGCCAGGTTTACTGATCTTCTTAACCCTTTACAGGTAAAAGAGACATTAACCCTTAACTATCTGTTTATGACAGACTTATTATGGGGAACTTGTAAAACTTTAGGCTGAATGATTCATATCCACCACACTTGGCACCCAAACGGTCTGGAACCTGTGTTGCTTATCAAAAGAAATGCCCAGTACATAAGTCAATTTTCCTTGTTTAAAAAAAATCCAATTTACGCACAAGTTATGGGGTTACTATAAGGGTACAGAGTTGCTTATTTCCTCTGAGAATCCTTAGGTTTGGAATCCTCGTGTCTGGGAAGAAAACATTCAAATCACATGAGTTTCCAGTTTTATATATTTTATTAATTAAATTATATACCCAAGCAAAAGCATAAAATATATGTAATGAAATCAAATTAAAAGAAAGTGGGCAAATATTGCATCAAATTAATCTAATTGACAATTGATTAATCTACATCAGACAAGCCTAAAATTTCTTACTCTTTGTAATAAAAGCAGCAGTCTTCCTCAGCTATCAGCCCCCAAAATAAAAAGGCATTATAATTCTCAATGCCAAACAATATATTTAGGTTCCAGCCAAATAGCTGATACAGGGAAGGTGAAAACACTCCCAAGATTGAAGCTAATGTTGAGACTACCACTCTGATGCCAGTTAAGGTAATCTGTCCAATTTACTGGTGGTTAGGTGATAATCAATCTCCTCTCTCCCCCTATCTCAACATGGGTTTGAATGAAATGTTCCAATACAAGTCAAGATGACACAGCTTGTTACACTTAACATTCAGTGAAAAAAAATTGGGGAGAATAACATGATTTCTTGGGATTAAAAATACAGCTGCTAACCCATGTGTGATTTTTTAGACAACAAGATGGTTTAACATTGGGCTGTTTCTCTGCTGTGTGTGCTTCTCTCAAATTCTGTGGGTTTTAGCCAGAAACTTCTGAAGACACATACCTGTCCACACATGCTTATGACCAGCCATATGCTAGAATTATAAACAACTGCAAGAATGATATAGTATAAGTGTCCCTCTATTAATAAAGACTTGAAATTGAACCAAACTAAAAACACTAATACATAATGCAGGTTAGTTTTGACTTCTGTGATTTCATTTGACTTCGGGAAGCTGGTACCTATTTAGAAAGATGAGCTCATGGTCTTATTGGCTCTAATATAGTTTAGCATTGACAGACTTGCTAGCTGGCTAGAGGTTACTTGCTTGTAGATATCAAATCTTAGATGTTGCTGGACTCTTTTATGCCTCAGTGATCAGCGGAGAGGGTGGAGGAAGCACAAGCCTCTTTGAATATGTCTACAGCCAGACAACCATGGCTGGCATATACCAGTCAACTTTAGCATGGCGCTCAGGCTTCTAGGCTGTTTCATTGTTGTGTAGGGTTCCAGGCTCGGATCTGATTGGTTTCTCCACATTGGAATAACCGGGGATTCTTGGCAAATCAGAATGAGGCACTCCTCTTATGCGGTCACTGATATCCCCAAAATGGGGTGTTATTAGGTTAACTTCATGCAAATGAATAATCCCCCCATTCCAGTAACTTTGGGCTTGGAATGTCATCCACAGACACAGCAGGCCAATAGGTATTTCAAGACATTTGAGCTCATGGTTCAGTCCACATTGTCCTCTCAAACCCCAACTCAAAAACAATTTCAAAATGCAAAGAGCAAGAATTTGGAACTGAAGTCATAGGACTACACTAATCAGATATTCACTCACCATGCTGAAAGAGGAACAGTTACTGTTTTGACAACAGATGCTTATAACTTTTTTTTTATAGTTTGATACTCAGCAGTCCAACTTTAAATACCATTTTCAACACATGAAATGTGGGGAAAAGGTTATACTTTAAATCAATCATAATAAAACATCTTTTCTTCCTAAAATCAGTTTTCTGGTTAAATTTTTATATCAATGCCTATCTGCCTCACATGACCTTACTTCCTGACATGAATCAGCTTCATGTTTTTTCCTCAATCCCTGACTTGGATTACTGATATAGTCCCTTTAAAGTGAGTTGGCTCGTGAGGGGTGAATTCAATCATTGTATGTACCTGCTGTTCACAAAGAAAAGGTAAATTGCTTAAATTGCACCACTCAAAAAATGAGTCACAGTTGCTATTTTGGCTGAATCAATAACGTGATTATAATGAAAACGCATATTGCTGTAAGGATATGATGAATTCCCTAACATTCCGGGTAACTTATCAGGAGAATAATGCTTGTTTTGTTACACTTTCACTGTACTAGTCTCTTGAGATATTTAAACTGCTTCACTACCTCTGATACTGTACTCTAACTTCAAATTACTAATATTAATTTACTACATCTTATAATTAGAGTAATTTTCATATTTCTTGGAACTTTCAAAAACCTTAAGTTTATAATGTATCTGTTTTCATAAATATATTAAGATAATTATCTTTCCCCAATAAAGATAATTTTATTTTATATTGAAAGCTGCTGCTGTGGTGCCTCATGGGAGTTGTAGTTTAGATGTGCCATGCTCCCATTCTTCTCTAGAACCTGGGCTTCCAGGTCAGACTACATCTCCCACAATGCTCCACAGTCTCTGGCTTACTGAGGGGAGGCATTTCATTATGAGAGTCCATGGCCAGGGTGTCTATGGGAGGTGAAGTCTGGCAGGGAAGCCTAGCCCAGAGAAGACAATTGAGACATGAGGCAAACAAACCAGGACTTTCATGAGATATTGTGACAATGTATCTAAATCTAAATAGAAATATTTTATTTTTTGATTAAAACTGAATGTTTTGGTTTTCAGAAGTTTGATTTTTGATCGATTTAAACTTTCCAAAGAAATCAGACCACCTTTGTGAAAATTTTTGTTTGATCAGAAACCCAATTTTCCATCAGAAGAGTTAGGTAAATTATTTTTGACCATGCATGTTGTTCAAATCATCACTCCTTAGCAAGTGATCCAGATCGGTTAGTAGAACTGACCTGCCCCCACTTCGTGGAATCAGTGGGAATCAGACTTACCTTCTGCTGCTCTAAGGCCATTAGGAGTGTGCAGTGTAGACACAGCAGCACACAGAGTACATATGCTGCATGCTCTCCTAGCATGAATATAGATAGCAGCATAGATATAGAGACACTGATTAAACAACTAAAGGCACTCCTGATCCCTGTGGGTATGTAACCAATATGTACTATACACAGCTCTCTACTCACCCAAGCAGTGCCTTCCCCATCTACACTGTTGTTTTTTTAGCAGTGTAGTGTCCTGTTCCTGGATCCTTTACATGCAGCATGGAAGGACCTCAGCAGTGGGGAAAGACTCTGGCAGCTCCTTGCTGCTGAAACTTTCCTGCCACAGTTTTCTGCTGAAGCCTTTCCCAGCTGCAAAGAAAGACTCCTGCTGCTGGGAACTGCCTCCCCACTGCCAGTCTTTCACTGACACATGTAGCTACACACTGTGGTGACTATGCAGCCTGCTTTTCACGGTGGTGCATACCCTACATGTTATTTGGAGAGGTGTGCAGTGTAGATGTAGCCTACATAACACAGATTCCTACCATTTGAGATAAAGAAAAATTTGTTAGCACTTACAATACATTTTTCAAAGTTCCTAACTGAAATTTTCAAAAGTGACTTAAGCACTCAGGAGCCTAAGTCCTTTTGAGTTTCAATGAGACTTAGACCTGGTCTACACTATGATTTTAGGTTGAATTTAGCAGCGTTACCTCGATTTAAGCCTGGACTCATCCACACAATGAAGCCCTTTTTTTCGACTTAAAGGGCTCTTTAAATCGATTTCTTTACTCCATCTCCAACGAGGGGATTAGTGCTGAAATCGGCCTTGCTGGGTCGAATTTGGGGTAGTGTGAATGCAATTCGATGGTATTGGCCTCCGGGAGCTATTACAGAGTGCTCCATTGTGACCGCTCTAGACAGCGCTCTCAACTCAGATGCACTGGGCAGGTAGACAGGAAAAGGCCCATGAACTTTTGAATCTCATTTCTTGTTTGGCCAGCGTGGCAAGGTGCAGGTGAGTGCAGATCTCATCAGATCTCATCAGCAGAGGTGACCATGATGGAGTCCCAGGATCACAAAAGACCTCCAGCATGGACCTAATGGGAGGTACAGGATCTGCTCGCCCTATGGGGAGACCAATCAGTGCTAGCTGAACTCCGTTCCAGTAAACAAAATGCCAAAACATTAGAAAAAGTCTCAAAGGGCATGAAGGACAGAGGCTGTAACAGGGACGCACAGCAGTGCCACCTGAAAATTAAGGAGCTAAGGCACGCCTACCACAAAACCAGAGAGGCAAACGGCCACTCCGGATCAGAGCCCTGAACATGCCACTTCTATGATGAGCTGTGTGACATGCTGGGGGTGCAGCCACCACTACCCCAATCCTGTGCTTTGATTCCACCAATGGAGAATCATGCAACACGGAAGCGGGTTTTGGGGACGAGGAAGATGATGATGAAGAGATTGAAGATAGCTCACAGCAAGGAACAGCCAAGATATGATTTTCACCCTGGACCTGGAGCCAGTAACCCTCAAATCCACCCAAGGTGGTCTCCCGGACCCTGAAGGTGGAGAAGGGACCTCTGGTGAGTGTACCTTTGTAAATATTACACATGGTTTAAAAGCAAGTGTGTTTAATGATCAATTTGCCCTGGCATTCGCGGCCTGTACAGCTACTGGAAAACATGTATGGGGATGGAGCAGAAATCCTCCAGGGACATCTCCATAAGTATTATACAGGCCAGTACTCCCATGTTTGCCCAGGCGCCCCTGACTGACCTCACCAAGGTCAATTAAAAGAGCACCCAGGAATACAACGATAATGGCTACCAGTCATAATGCACCATCTGCTGCCAAAAGGCAATGGGCTGCTGCTGTGTAGCAATGCAGTCCCACGTCTGCCAGCACCCAGGAGACTTACAGTGATGGTCAGCTGTGTGGGCTCCATGCTTGCCATGGTATGGCGTCTGCACAGGTAACCCAGGAAAAAAGGCACGGAATGATTGTCTGCTGTTGCTTTCATGGAGGGAGGAAGGGGGCCTGACGACAAATACCCAGAGTCACCCGTGACACTGTTTTTGCCCCATCAGGGATTGGGATCTCAACCCAGAATTCCAATGGTTGGCGGAGACTGCAGGAACTGTGGGATACCTACCCACAGCTACCCACAGTGCAACACTCCAGAAGTTGATGCTAGCCTTGGTACTGTGCCCTCCTGCCCTCCCAGCGCTTCTGTTGGGGAGTGGGATTGGGTTATGGGGGCTTGCCCCACTCTGCTCACCTGGTGCTCCTGCTGGGGAGCGGGGGAAGCCGACCCCATTTCCCTGGCAGGAGCACTGGAGGGGAGCAGAGGGGACTTCAGGAGGAAGAGGTGAGAGGGGCCCTCACTTGCTCTGGCCCAGGGCCCCACAACCCCCTAATCTGTCTCTGTATGTAATAATGATCTGTCTAGCCCAAACCTTCAGTACCATATCCTCCATCACCCGTTATGAATCTCACAGGCCACTAAGTTGCATTTATTTTGTCCACCTAAGCTCAGAATTCTGCTATGCTCATACACTCATAGACTTTAAGGTCAGAAGGGACCATTATGATTATCTAGTCTGACCTCCTGCACGATGCAGGCCACAGAATCTCACCCACCCACTCCTGTAACAAACCCCTAACCTATGTCTGAGTTATTGAAGTCCTCAAATCGTGGTTTGAAGACCTCAAGCTGCAGAGAATCCTCCAGCAAGTAACCCGTGCCCCATGCTGCAGAGGAAGGTGAAAAACCTCCAGGGCCTCTGCCAATCTGCCCTGGAGGAATATTCCTTCCTGACCCCAGATATGGCGATCAGTTAAACCCTGAGCATGTGGGCAAGACTCACCAGCCAGCACCCAGAAAAGAATTCTCTGTAGTAACTCAGATCCCATCCCATCTAACATCCCATCACAGGCCATTGGGCATACTTACCTGCTGATAATCAAAGATCAATTGCCAAATTAATTGCCAAAATTAGGCTATCCCATCATACCATCCCCTCCATAAACTTATCAAGCTTAGTCTTGAAGCCAGATATGTCTTTTACCCCCATTACTCCCCTTGGAAGGCTGTTCCAGAACTTCACTCCTCTACTGGTTAGAAACCTTCATCTAATTTCAAGGCTAAACTCCCTAGTGTCCAGTTTATATCCATTTGTTTTTGTGTCCACATTGGTATTAAGCTTAAATAATTCCTCTCCCTCCTTGATATTTATCCCTCTGATATATTTACAAAGAGCAATCATATCCCCCCTCAACCTTCTTTTGGTTAGGCTAAACAAGCCAAGCTCTTTGAGTCTCCTTTCATAAGACAGGTATTTCATGCCTCGGATCATCCTAGTAGCCCTTCTCTGTACCTGTTCCAGTTTGAATTCATCCTTCTTAAACATGTGAGACCAGAACTGCACACAATATTCCAGATGAGGTCTCACCAGTGCCTTGTATAACGGTAATAACACCTCCTTATCTTTGCTGGAAATACCTCGCTTGATGCATCCTAAAACTGCGTTCGCTATTTTAACGGCCATATCACATTGGCGGCTCATAGTCCTCCTGTGATCAACCAATACTCCGAGGTCCTTCTCCTCCTTTGTTACTTCCAACTGATGTGTCCCCAATTTATAACCAAAATTCTTGTTATTAATCCCTGAATGCATGACCTTGCACTTTTCACTATTAAATTTTCATCCTATTACTATTACTCCAGTTTACAAGGTCATTCAGATCTTCCTGTATGATATCCCCGTCCTTCTCTGTGTTAGCAATACCTCCCAGCTGTGCTAAACTGTACTAGGGAAATAAAATCTGGGCATCCTGTGAAGACTTACAAAAAATCCTCTACATGCTTTGTGCCATACAACCTGTTGCTATTACCTTGCATTTCAGAAATCATGATTCCAATTTCATTATTTAATATGTCAAGTTAGGTTTTCTCTTAATACAAATATGGTGTTCTGATTTTTATGTCTGCATCACTGAATAGTACTTACATTTAATATAATAGTGAAAGAGATGGACAAAGCTTCATTTTGAAATTTCCAGAAGAAACATCACCTCTAACCATTATAGCCTGCAGAAATTGTTGTGCCTCATTATATTAACAATTGTATATTAGCAGAAAAATGCATATAAGTATCCACCTTAGAACTCATTGAATGTAAGATGGTTAAGACAGGTGAAGAAATAGGCATCACTGTGTCTGAGGTATCTCAAAGTAGACTTCCTATCACATTATTAGTATTGTTTAGATGCCAAGAAAATTCTCTTATTTCTGTGTTCTGGTACTAACTTCATTTGAGCATATTTTAAAAAATTCTGTAAATATTCCTTCATAGGGAGAGTGATTGATAACATTGACTGCATTTTGTAGTCAGGGAATTCATTTTGCCATATCAGAAGGCAATTTATTGTATCCTTAGATGTCGCTGCAATTTGTCACTATTTTTGTGTGTTTCATCTATGTCTAACTTCAATCTCATTTCCCCAGCCCATTCCAACTGGTTTTTCACCTGCAAAAAGGTTCAGTATGAAAATAAGAAAAGATAAATTCACAGATAAGCTAATCTTGACATACTCTCTATTTTGGGTCTGCCTTTTATAGACTGTGCAAGTTGGAGAGCATCAAGTATAGCTGACTACAAGCGGGGAGAGCCTACTGCTTCTCTGTTAGATAATTTCAGTTGAAATAAAAGGGATTTAAAATTTAGAGAATAAAATGAGACAAAGACATAGGTAAACACATAATGACAGCAGTTTATTTATCTACTTATATGGCTCCCATCATTGTAGCATCAGTGTATTTAGAGGCACTGAATATGCAAGGCATAAACGTACTGGACAACTGGTAATCTAGCCAGTCTAATTGCAAGCAAACCAGTCTCTTCTGAAATCAAAGAGGGAGACAGAGACAAATAATTTCTCAGGGTTTCCATAAACTACTACACATTCTGCCTATTTTGTGAGAAGTGCTTGTATATATAAAGTATATTAGAAAGTTGTGATAAATGTTAGCATAAAGACCTTTCCTAGAGGAATTTCACAGAGGAATACCCATTTATTATATATCCTTGTGTTTTGATTTGATGGAAAAAATATTATTGTGGATAAAATGAAGCACACTTCATGTAAACCATTTATCTGAGAATAGAAATATTTCTATCTTTCCTAAAATAAGAGAAACATTTAATTTTTGACCTAATTCAGGAAAGCGTCCCTATTAGGGACTGCTGATTCTTAATTTCAAAATATGACTTAAGCACATGCTTAAATGCTGTCCTGAATCAAGAACTTAGAGAAGAGTAGCATTTGGACTCTCAAATCAGCCTCAAAGTTGCTGTTTGGTGTACATTAAATTACCTCTGTTATAAAGATACCATACTAAAGATAGAGGGCTTCTTATAATCTGTTGCTTTTAATCATATTC
The DNA here is from genome assembly GCF_020497125.1 of Mauremys mutica. NCBI lineage: Eukaryota > Metazoa > Chordata > Testudines > Geoemydidae > Mauremys > Mauremys mutica. Next base: position 51,206,376 of record NC_059079.1, on the reverse strand, counting down.
TCAATGAAATGATGACCCTAGTGATGCACTAGTGTGAAATTCCCACCATAACAGATGTGTGGACCTTCACATAATGAAGAATAGGGAATTATGTCTAAGGTTACCTGAACATTTAAGTTAGTTAAGTAATAAGGTCCTAAATTCTTGCCCATCATAGAAACAAAAGGACCTGAAGACACACACAGAAATCTATTGACATTCAACAAATTGGGCTTATTTTGTTAAAGGAAAATTATTTGCAGCCTCCACAGTTTGTGTGTGTGTGTGTATGGTGAGGGGGGGGAGAACAGAGTCACCTCCCCCAGAGTGAAGTTAAATTCTAATTTAGCAAAGAATGTTTAAATGTAATTGTGATTCCTTATGAGGCTTTCTTTCTAGTCCAGGCAATGTCATCTAAAAGCTAACTAGACTGGCCCTTTACGCACATGAGCAAGGGCTATTATGAAAGCTGGAGTAGCCTCAGGAGGCAGTTTGCCCCAGACATCTCTCCGATGCACAATTTCTCCCCTGCTTTTTCCATATTACCAATGGGTGCTACTGTAAATTACTACTTGCCTGCACAATGATGACCCATGTATAAGCAGGTAGAACCTTTTCCCTGCCACTCACTGCCTACCTGCTAGTAAAAGAGCAAGTAGTTCTCCTTTTTCCTACAGAATATGCCCAAGATCAGCGTAGTTCTTTTATGGGTGAAAGAATGAGAGTTTTCTTAATCTGAGGCCTTGTCTACACTACAAGACTATTTCGAATCAATTTAGTTCGAATTTGTGGATTCGACCTTATGAAGTCGAATTTGTGTATCCACACTAAATACACTAATTCGAACTTCTGAGTCCACATTAACGGGGCCGGCATCGACTTTCGAAGCGGTGCACTGTGGGAAGCTATCCCACAGTTCCCGCAGTCCCCGCTGCCCATTGGAATGCTGGGTAGAGCTCGCAATGCCTGCTGGGGGAAAAAATGTGTCGAGGGCGGTTTTGGGATACTGTCGTCATTGAACCGTCAATCACGCCCTCCCTCCCTGAAAGCGCCGGCGGGAAATCTGATCATGCCCTTCTCTGGTCGGTTACAGCGCGGACGCCACAGCACTGCGAGCATGGAGCCCGCTGCGATCATCGCTGCACTTATGGCTGTTGTCAACTCCTCGCACCTTATTGTCCACCTCTTCCACAGTCAGCTGCTGAGAAATCGGGCGAGGAGGCTCCGGCAGCGCGGTGAGGAGAGTGGCGCAGGCCTCTCACAAAGCAGAGAGATGGAGATCATGGTGGCAATGGGTCAAGTTCATGGTGTGGAACGGCGATTCTGGGCCCGGGAAACAAGCACGGACTGGTGGGACCGCATAGTGCTGCAGGTCTGGGATGAATCACAGTGGCTGCGGAACTTCAGGATGCGTAAGGGCACTTTCCTTGAACTGTGTGACTTACTGTCCCCTGCCCTGAAGCGCCAGGACACCCGGATGCGAGCAGCCCTGAGTGTGCAGAAGCGAGTGGCCATAGCCCTCTGGAAACTTGCAACGCCAGACAGCTACCGGTCAGTAGCGAACCACTTTGGCGTGGGCAAATCTACCATGGGGGTTGCTGTGATTCAAGTAGCCCACGCAATCGTTGAGCAACTGCTCTCAAAGGTAGTGACTCTCGGAAACGTCTAGGTCGTCATAGATGGCTTCGCCGCGATGGGATTCCCAAACTGCGATGGGGCTATAGATGGGACTCACATCCCTATCCTGGCACCAGCCCACCAGGCCAGCGAATACATTAACCGAAAGGGCTACTTTTCAATGGTGCTGCAAGCACTGGTGGACCATAGGGGACGTTTTACCAACATCTTCATGACGCGCGTGTGTTCAGGAACTCTGGTCTCTTCAAACGCCTCCAGGCAGGTTCTTTCTTCCCGGACCACAAAATAACGGTAGGGGATGTGCAGACGCCTACAGTGATCCTCGGGGACCCGGCCTACCCGCTAATGCCCTGGCTCATGAAGCCCTATACAGGCGCCTTGGACAGTGAGAAGGAACTCTTCAACTACCGGCTGAGCAAGTGCAGAATGGTGGTGGAGTGTGCTTTCGGACGTCTCAAGGGGAGATGGCGGAGCTTACTGACTCGCTCGGACATCAGCGAAAAGAATATCCCCGTAGTTATTGCTGCTTGCTGTGTGCTCCACAATCTCTGTGAGAGCAAGGGCGAGACCTTTTTTGCCGGATGGGAGGTTGAGGCAAATCGCCTGGCTGCTGTTTACAATCAGCCAGACACCCGTGCCGAGAGAATATCCCTGCGGGAAGCGCTGTGCATCCGGGAGGCTTTGAAAGCTAGTTTCCTCGCAGAGCAGGGTAACCTGTGACTGTCCACTTGATTTTAAGAGAGCCTGATCCTGGGCCTGTGTCTGTATGTGTCGAGTTAGATCTGAGCTCACAAACCCGGTTCTCCAAGTTTCCCCCACTTCCAAAGCACGTTTTAAAACTAATGAAATGTAACAGTAATTAATAATAAATCTTTCGTTGACTTTGCATTTCTGTTCCTGGGTTGAAACATGGAAGCATACTGTGCTGGGTTCGGTGTGCACTGATGTACAGACCGCTTGTCCAATACAGGACGGACAGCCTCCTGCTCCTACATAGGTCTGTGGAGTGGGGGACGGTTTACAGTGGTTGTGCATGTAGAGGTGGGTTTGCAGGAATGGGTGGGTTTGCAGGAAGGGGTGGGTTTGCAGGAAGGGGCGAGTGGTGCCTTCTTTGGATAGGGGTTTGCATGACGGCTGTGGGCTGTGGGTTTGGGCATTGGAAGGGGTGAGGGGTGTGGGGGAAGGGTGAGTATCTGTCCCTGGATGAGGGCTCTTTTTGGGGCTCAGGGCAGCGGAGAGGCTCGTGGCTACGGTCAAAGTGCATCGTAAGGGAAGCCTGCCTTTACATTCGGGGATGGCAGGCGCCAGGACCCTGGACAAGCATTCACATCAACGAATCACCCGGGGCAGCATACACCACACAGACTGACCCTGGTGACTAGTGACTGCAGTCTGTGTGTGCCCTGCAGTTGACCCTGCCCCCAAGTCTGTACCCTGGTAATGTGGGCTATGCACTGCAATTAAAAATCCCCCCCCCTACACACAAAGTCTTCTGACACGAGAAACGTGACGGAAACAGTGAGTAACAGCAAACCGCTTTTAATAATGTTATACACAGTGGGGGGTTGAAACTTGGATTTGGGACTGGGTGATCCTGTAAGGGAAGAACTTCTACAAATTTAGAGCGTGAGAGGTGTCTTGTACATTAGCGCTCTGCTGCGGTGCAGTGACAGTTCTCACGGCCCCTACCGCCCCTCCTTCTTGTTACTTTGGGTGAGGGGGGGACAGGACTTCTTGGCGTTGGAGGGCGGTTGCAGATGCAGTGCAGGGGGGCTCTCTCCTCCTGCCTGCGGTCCTGCAGAACATCTACAAGGCGCCGGAGCGTGTCCGTTTGCTCCCTCATTAGACCAAGCAGCGTTTGAGTCGCCTGCTGGTCTTCCTGCCGCCACCTATCCTCCCGTTCGATGTGTGTGCGATGCTGCTGACACAGGGTCTCCCTCCACTGTCTCTGCTCTGCCTCCTCTGCTCTGGAGCTGGCCATCAGTTCCTGGAACATCTCGTCCCTAGTCTTTTTCTTTCGCCGTCTAATCTGAGCCAGCCTCTGCGAGGGGGATGCCGGGGCAGTCCGGGAAAGAGCCGAAGCTGTGTGATGCGAAAAAGTAAGTGATTTCCTTGACCAAATACAGGTTTGCAGACAGTGAACACAGTCAAGTCAGTTTAAGAGAGCAAGACTATACAGGGCACCAAGTCTCGCGAGATCTCAGAACTAGTTCGAGATTTCGGAGTACGCTCTCATTGGCGGCGCCATTGCACAGGAGAGCGAACAAGCGGAGAGACAACTGAATCCGTCTTGCAGACAGTCCTGGTAAGCCTTACAGTAGATAATGCTTATCAGGTAGTGGATAGCTGTGCTCTCCTGCTAAAGGCAATGTGGAAAGCAGAAAGGATGAGCCTTTTGCAGCCCCTCCCGCCAGTGCATGGGAAAGATCAATGTATGCTTGTTCTCTGTGGCCTCTAGCACGTGGCTGTTAGGCGAGGGTCATTGTTATGCAACCTAATTTTAAACCATTAACAATAGTAACAATACACTAATTGCCCTACTTAGATGCAGTATTTCCAGAACGAGATCACCCTGAGGCGGGTCACCCGTGCCCAGAAAGAGAGGATGCTAAGGGAAGCGCTGTACCGACCAGGACCATATGCAGCAATGCTCGTGGAAGTGATGTCGAATTTAGCGTTACTCCACCTGCCGGTGTGGAGTACCAAATTCGAACTAAAGAGCCCTCTAGTTCGAATTAAATGGCTTCCTGGTGTGGACGGTTGAGCGGTTAGTTCGAATTAACGCTGCTAAATTCGAATTAAAGTCCTAGTGTAGACCAGCCCTGAGTGTGACTACAGCATAAATATTAGAATCTAGTCCTTAACTTCAAATTAAAAATATAACTTTGGCTTTAAATCAGCTGGAAAAAAAACAGAACAGAGTATTGTGTTATACATATTATACATCTTTTAAAAAAAACAGAACAAGCGGACAAAAAACATCCATTTCCATTTTATTCCAGTAGGAATAATATTTCCACCAAATAACATAAACACAGAGTACAGCACTTTCAGAATGCTAAATGATATAATAAAACATCTGTGCTTGTTCATTGTCGGATAAGTGAACTGAGATTAAAGCAGCTGTATAAAATCTTGACATTTTAAAGGCATCATTAAAAGTTTTCCAGTCTAAACAAGGTACATAATGAGTATATGTGGAATATAGAGGTGGTGGTATAAATAAAGGAAGACCTTTTTGAAATTATTTATGGCTTTTCTATCTTTCACAATCAGGTGTTCATTCTATTCATTACATTGTTTTAATAATCCTTGGATATTCATTAGATAAATTAGGTTTTTTTCATTTTAAAAAAATATTTTTCAAATTATGATTTGTGGTGGAAAACTTTCCATACTACTTAAAGCATGTGAAAGGATTTAACTCTTTCAGTGACCTGAGCTTGTGTGTGAGAAAAGTTATACCCTACTGTTGCACAGATCAAATTGTACCTAACATCTATTAATTTTCCAGTCATTTGAATGGACAATCTGTTGACAACTGCTGCTCAAATGCAGGACCCAAACTAAGAGCAGAAGAGCTGAGGTCTTAAAAATTATACATTTTTATGCATTGTGTCCTTTAGAAGAAGCTGCAGAAATGTCAGCCTTTTTTTTTCTCTATAGCGCAACAATTCTTTTTTCATTCATTATTTCAGCCATAACGCAAAGTACAGTATCGCCTGTTGATACCCTGGGACATCCACTGATTAACTTAATGGGTCAATCATATAAATACTCCAGTCAGTTATTAAATATTCATTGAAGAACCAACATGCTATTGCTCATTATTGTTTAATTAGACCAAAGTGAAACCACTTCCCATTAATAAGGGTGATTTAATCTTACTTATCAGAGACAAAACTTATTATTATTTTTTTTTTTAAGGCCAGCTTGCCATTCTGGCATTTTACAATGGGAAGAAAAGTCAGGAACAACTTACTAACCTGGCTGGATAACCCATTAAGTGAGAAAATATAACAATTATAAATATCTTTCTGTGCCAACATATTAAAAATGCTCATAATAAATGGGTTTAGATTTAGAACAAGAACTAATAACTTTAAGAATATTAACAAGGGATGTGGTGTTAATAGTGAGAGGGTCCTTGGTTCTTTTGAACATGCTGTTAGGATTGTTAATAGACTCGTATTATTTCACACAGATAACATTTAATTAGGCTTATTGTCCAATACCCTCTATTCTTGGTCTTTACTGTGGTCATAGTGTATGTAGTTTAGTCTAAATGATGAGGTGCATTGACAGAGGGGAAAAAATGTTAGGAAAAGGAGAAACAATTTTGTTTAAGTAAAACCTAGAGCCAGTCTTATTTTATAAATGTAAGGTTGTTACTATTATATTTGCCTCCATTTCAATGTGAAAGGCCAAATTCTGCCCTCATATGCAAGCTAATGGCTTCTAATGACTTATTTGGGAGAGACAAGGTGGGTGAGGTAATATCTTTTATTGGTTCAACTTCTGTTGGTGAAAGAGACAAGCTTACAAACTCCACAGAGCTCTTCAGGTCTGCCAATATGGGGGTCTCTCATATGCATCTGAGATCAGAATTTGATATGGGAAGATTGTTTGTCTGTGTATCCTAGAACAATTCTGGAAAGGTTCTCTCACTACGTCTTCTAAACAGAACCAATAGGTAGGGCTCTCTGAACAAAATATTTCTCAGTAGTCTTGGTGTTAAATGTCTGCAAGTATTTACTCATAACCCATCTGAAGAAAACCCCAAGGAACTGATGATAAGCCTTTGCTTCCTTATGCTGTCTTCAACAGGTTTTACACTAATAATGTATGCTGTTCTATAGTATTTACTATTTAGTGCTGGCTTCAGCTGAAAAAGGACTGGCATCACACACTCCTCCTGTTTGGATATATGGATCTCTAATTGCACTTTGTTCTATGGGTTGGATGTGATTCTGTGACACCTTTGATTCTAAGTAGTGTATTCCTTTTGCACTTGGCTGTAACTGGAGAAACCCTCTATATTCTAACTGTGAAATATTAGGTCAAATGAAGGTCTATTGCCATGACTGTGCTTCTCTATACCTGAATATTTTGTTAGACCCTGCATACTGTAGACTGGGATAACATCTCTCAAGAATAGGGTGACCAGATGTCCCGATTTTATAGGGACAGTCCCAATTTTGGGGTCTTTTTCTTCTATAGGCTCCTATTACCCCCCCCCTCCTGTCCCAATTTTTTACGTTTGCTGTCTGGTCAACCTACTCAAGAAATTTCAGGTCTATCCTCAAGACCTCAACTTCCTGCAGTTACATTTCACTGGGAATAGCTCCAATTACACTTTTATTTCACTTCCTCCAGAAAGTCTGAAGTAGAGATTAAGTGTAATCAGCTCCATGTACTTTTTTTTTTAATAGCAACTCTGCCGGGACATTAAAAACACCAAACTAAAGTAAATGAATGCTGGAAGAGTAATTACGAATTCAATAAGTATTCTTTGCCTGAGGATCAACAGCTTGTACATTGATAGAGCTGAATTATATGGCAACAGATGTTGGAATTATTTAAGGTGACAAAAAAAACCCTGAGATGTATGAAAAGACCGATATCCTGAATATATCATTTCTCTCTGTAACAGCATTATGTTTGATTGAAAATGAAACAAAAACATAATGTACATTTTTATAATTGACATCATTAATTATAAAAAGTGCTAAGATTTTTCATTTATTTCCAATAGGTGGTGATTGTACACTTCTACATGTTAGAAAAAGTAACTGAGGCCTGACACTCAGCATCCTCATCTCCCACTGAACTCAGTAGTGATGTTCATCACCTGCAGGTTTAGGCACTCATTTCTGTTGTACTTAACTGTGGCCAGATTTATCCAAGAGTGATAAATGGTGCAAATCTTGCAGAACTCACAAGTAATTAAGCTCTGTAATGGGCATTCTTCAGTGCCGTTACAGAATATTTCTTCATAATAATGATACTATGAGATATACTTTATTTTGCATTTTTATGTGAATCTTTATCTTTGAATCCCCACATGTACTACTCTGCTACCCAGAACCCTCCTTTTTCCTCATATGCTTCCCATAAGATCTTCATGACCCTCCCCACTCTTTTTCTACCAATTGTTTTCTAGGAGGAGGCTCATTGTCTTCTACCTCCTCTTACTTCACCTTCTTGAATTATCATAAAATCATCAAATATCAGGGTTGGAAGGGACCTCAGGAGATCATCTAGTCCAACCCCCTGCTCAAAGCAGAACAAATCCCCAGACTGTTGGGTTTTTTTTAACCCCAGTTCCCTAAATGGCCCCTCAAGGATTAAACTCACAACTGTGGGTTTAGGGGGCCAATGCTCAAACCGCTGGGCTATCCCTGTAATGTCCAGCTGGCCATCTTATTCCTAAATCTTCTATGAAAAGCATTTTTTGTGGCATGAGTAGTCATTGTCTCTGTGGGAGATTGAATGGGGTTCGTTTTGGTCAAATGGGAACCAGAGGTAACCTAACCCTTATCTTAACTTTTAAAGACCCTTAAAGGTTTGCTTTCGGTTCTAAAATGGAGCAAAATTATAGGGACAGAATTTATATTTTGTCTAAACTGCTAAATATCTAATATTGACATTAGAAATGGAAGTTGGCAGTCTCAAGAGGCCAGGAGTAGATTACGATGACATGGAGATTGTTAGGTTCTCACTCCTAGGCCTTGTCTACAATCAGTGTAGCTCTCCAGTGAACCTAACTCAATGTAGCTATCTTGACTATAGTTAGGTCAAATCAGCCCATCCACACTCAGCATATGCATATATTTGTTTAGTGGATTTGCCATTAAGATCCACGAACACACTAGTGCTCTGCTCAGTCATGTTGGCAACAATGCATTCTGAATATGTATCCCAGAGTTCCCAGCACCATTGCAAGCCAGAAGGATATTGTTGCCAATTTCACATAGCCTTGTGGGAGACTTTGCAGATGCCCATGGGAATTGTGAACAGCAGAGATCTAACTGGAAAGTCTTCTGATCCCTGAGGGAGTTATCCCATAATTGCCCCTCGATCCAGAGAGCAGAGACATACTGACAGGTAGTTTGTGGAAAGCTTGTGTTACCATTGTGTATGCCATACTTCTTCTGAAGATACAAAGAATATTTCAGTCTTGACAGTTTTGTGTCTTTCACAATCTAGTTGACTCTTAGCTTAAAATAATTTTTTAAAACTGTCTAAATTTAAGAAACTTAAAAAAAATACCTGTGTATTAGTGGGCACCCCAAACTGGTAGATTTAATTTCTGTCCTTTGCTTCCTATATCCGAGTGGGAATAACCTGATCATCACATTGCTTGGAGCAGACTCTTTTAGAAATAATCAAATTTGTTTCATTGAATTTGATCAGTAACTTTGGGTAAAGTTCTCTCTCTCTTAATTTTAAAAGGAATGAGTCATACTTTGACTTTCAGAATGTAGCTGACTTTTTAATGAGAAGAGTAAGCAGAAACTGTTCTAATTACTTGCAGTGTTGGATGAAATCAAATTTAATAAATTTTCAAGTCATCCAGCTCACCTTCAATATTACATTTATTGTAACATGAAGCTACTAGAATATTTGTCAGGTATAATATACTGCCGCAAGCATTTTTGATCTGTTGCATGGCCTAATTGAAATGCTAACTCTTAGTTTTCCAACATTATAAAATCTATGTAGAATACTGAATTGACTTCTAGGAATAAGGAAGGGTTGGATTCCAGCAGGGTATTTATTCCTTTCTTGGGAGAGAAAGAGTGGAGGATATGTTCTACTTGAGATTTAGTCTCCATGGTCCAAGTCCCTGATTCTTACAGATTGGGCAGTGCACAGTTGACAAGATGTTCACAGCCACTGCAACTGACATTTCCTCGGAGACCAATGGGTGCCTATGGACTCCACACACATCTGTCCAACTCCTCCCCAGCGAGTGGAGTCCAGAGTATGACTTATCTCAATTTCCCCCTCCCAATCACTTGATTGCAAGTGAAATTAGGGAAGCCATGATCCCACAAAAATCTCCCCACTGCTAGCAGTGCAATGTGTTTTCCTGGCAGAATAGACCTTGATGGTGCTGTGCAGGTCAGAGTGATAGTCCATTAGGTTGCTGTCAACGAGGAAATAAAGAAAGAGCCCATGAAGATAAAAAAAAAATGCCCTTCTACCAAGTTCTGACCAGTAATGTATTTTTGTATTTTAGTCTAAAATCTCTTGTCCCCACATGTTTTCCTCTTCATCTTTGGCAACTCTACAAGGGATGGGTGTCTGCCATGCTAGGGCAACAGTAGTACCTGAAGTCTTTGCACAAGGGGAGAGGTATGAGGGTTTGGTGGACAGTTGTTTGGAAGGTAAGGTCTCGTTTACCTGTCTTTTATTGCCCCCAGTCTTTCCTGAGTCTCTTCATACCCTTCATGACCACTTATGTACTGTCAGGATTGTATGACCCAATGGATTTCCACAGCTCTTTATCTGTGATGAATCCACAAAACTGTTGTCCTGACCAATGCTGCTTGAAAATAAAAAGATATTTTTATTGGAGGGGAGGGGAGAGGGTGGGAAATGAGCAGAAAGAGTATACCATCATGTTTCTTTCTATGTTTTAACATTGCAGGAGAGAGTAAAAGCAGGCCAGAGCTCAGAGCTACAGAGAGCTGTTTATCAGATCCAACCAGATTATTGGTCTTTCTGAGCTGGTTGGGGAATTCTTTGCCTCACACCTAAAAATGTAAATCTTCTGTTTTATAACATTCTAAGGCTGTTAAAGTCACTTGATCAGGTTCAGTATGGTTTCCATTAAGGCATACATGAGTGGTTCTTAGTCTCTGGATTTCTCTCTGGATTGGGTAAATGGCTTGTCTGAAATGTAATAATAATAATCCTGCTTTAATTCAGTTATAAACCACTCTCTTTCTTACAAAGTTTCAAGTGGCTGCTGTTAACCGGTCATGCAGTTTGAAGGTACTCATTATTCTCATTTAAGTATTTAAGTCAATTTATTTAATGTGTGTGGTAGTAATAAATCCTCACATTTCATACTTTTGCCTCTGCATTAAACAGGACTACATTAACATTTTTATGCTCTAATTTGGTTTGCTGGGAATCTCATGCAGTTCCAAACTTCTTGCAGCAAATTATCCTTTAAACTGAAGCATATAACACTGACACCACAACAGTGGAGGTGGCCATGTCATATTGAGCAAGAGATTGGTATAATCCAGGCATATTTAATCCACCCTTCAGACCTAGTGGATGGTAAAGGTTAATAAGTATAAGAATAATGAAACATGAATTTACATGAATAAACAAAATAGGAAGCAATCAGGATGGAAAAAGTGGGATTTAGACATCCTGTATTGACCTTCATGCTTCTGAAGTTTGGATCCTACACTGAGTGGTAAGGGAGAGAGGCTAGAACTTTATAACGACTCAGGCCACTCCCCCTGTCAGCTCAGTACGGATTCTTCAAATGGGTAGCATTTCTTCCAATCCCAACTTTATACCTCAGGAAAATGCAGCTCCCGGCATCCCTTGCTATAAGGGCTACAACTCCTAGTTTCCCGTGTGAGAGACTCATATGCAAAATTGGGACTGGTTTCCAACACTTCCTTCCTTATCTCCTGAAGAAATGAGAGTCTGTGTGCCATTACACCTCTGAAAGGCTCTCTTTCCTCCCAAGTTGCCCCAACAATCTCCCCTTAACAGCAATAACATAAGGACTCCAAAAGCCTATGTGTAATTGTTTGTGTGAATAACACTCTTGATATCCTGAAACATTATGCAATAATTTAAACTTGAAAGGTAAAATCCTTAGGATGCAATATTCTAAATAAAGATTTGTTAAAGGCAAAAGAAAATGAATCCCCAGATTTTAAGTGAGTCCCTCCAAGCATCTTTTTTTTAAATGTATACCATTCAGATAATTAGTGTAATACAAAAGGAACTGCATAGCAGGCACTGAAGCATTTGAGACTTTATTGTGTGAGAATATAAGGAACCACATCCTGTACTTATTATTTTAAGTATCAGAGGGGTAGCTGTGTTAGTCTGGATCTGTAAAAAGCAACAAAGAGTCCTGTGGCACCTTATAGACTAACAGACGTATTGGAGCATAAGCCTTCGTGGGTGAATACCCACTTCGTCAGACGCATATGGTGGAAATTTCAAGAGGCAGGCATTATTTTAGATATCCAATTATATTAGAATGTGGAATAACTATTTAAGTAACACATAGTGTTTGAGTAAAAGCCTAAAAATCATTAGGAGTTTGCTTATCCAACAGAAGGGGATTCTAACTGTTCAACATTTGGGAATAAAGATTGAATTTCAAGTAATAGTAAACCCCTATACTGGGTTTGAAAAAAACTGCCATGGGATAATAATTACATAATCATACTGTACCTGAGCTGTAAATAAATCTAGAACTTTAGTTTCCTATACCTTCTACTCAAGAGTTTTTTGTGGAATTGAAATGGAAATAAAGTAGGCAAGGGTGAAAGTAACATAACAGACTTACTGGTATACTGTGCGGCCGGGGTCCTAGACAAGGTGGGGGGAGTGGCTCTGGGCCTGGAAGGAGCGGGGTCTCAGGCGGAACAGACCTAGAAGGGATCTTGTCCCACTAGCAAGCTGGAAGACTTGTCTGTTAGATACCTGATAGTGTGTGGGGAGGGGCAGAAAAAGCCTTATGCTTCTTAGGCTTTAGGAGGAGCCAGGCAGCATGGCCTTATTTGATTTGTGTTGAACCGTTTTGGTTTTGGAAAATAAATCCATTCTGAAGAAATTCTCCTTGTGCTGGGAGCTTTCCTTGACACACTGGCTCGTGCCTTGGCCCACTAGCTTACACCCTGCTATTTCTTGCAGTGTTATTTATTTTAAATCTTGCAAGACTCGGTCTGCTAAGGGTACATCCATACTACCCGCCCGGGTTGGCGGGTAGCGATCAACTTCTCGGAGTTCGATATATCGCGTCTCATCTAGACGCGATATATCGAACTCCGAACGCGCTCCCGTCGACTCTGGAACTCCACCACTGTGAATGGCGGTGGCGGAGTCGACGGGGGAGCCGTGGACTTTGATCCCGCGCCGTGAGGACGGGTAAGTACTTCGAACTAAAGTATTTCGAGTTCAGCTACGCTATTCACGTAGCTGAACTTGCATACCTTAGTTCGAACCCCCCCACCCCAGTGTAGACCAGGCCTCAGATACAATATTTCATTTAGTGCCAGGTTCTGCTCCCCTTACTCATGGTGAGTAATTTCTTATTCTTCAACCAGACCTATTGATTTCAATTATGTGATTAAGGTACTCAGTGTGGGTAAGGATGGCAAAATCTGGCCCTTGCAGAAATATCCTGTCAATAGGTTGGATTTAAGTTGACTCCTGTGAAACTTCTCATTTGATTAATTCCCCTTCTTTCAATTGTCTGCTCCAGCCACAAAGGCAAACTCCGGAAATAAAGGAACCACATTGTTAATAGTATTAAAGTGAAATGAACCAACAACACAGAGAGAGTCATGACATGGCAAGAGGCTGTGAGCAGATGTGTGCCAGGCTTTGCAGACAGCTTTTAATGAGTCTTCTGAATAAATTTAGCTTCAGCATTAGCTAATACTTCATCTGCAAACTTGAATATATTACTGTCCAAGTCATCTGCACCAGCAGCTGTAGGAATGTTTTTGTATTGCATGGATTATTTCCGTAAACTAGGCAGACTTTAAAATAAAATAGAGCAGAACCATCCTCTGAATCAGTCATCCTACAAATAAATTTCTCAGTTACCAATATATTCTCCATGAAGCTTCAAATTCTCTCAACAAAATAATTGCTAAAGGCATTGGCTATAACCTGTCAAATTGTATGAAATGTGTATTGAACTTCAAAAAAGGTTATTTGATCTTAACTCTGGGTATGCCAGGGGCATAATCTCTTTGATCAGTGGATAAACGTAACTTCATGGTTTGTTGGTAAGGTATTGAACTGAGACCCATGATATGATTTTTATGATTTTGCTTTGGACTTCCTGTGATGCTTTGGACAAGACTCTTAGAGCTCATCATTGTAGCTTGATCCAGTGAATCACTTAAGTATGTGCTTAACTTTAACCATGGGGCTAGGCTCAGTGACATCAGTGAAACTAGTCAGATGCTTATAAGTAAGCTTATGATTAAGGGCCATCTTTTCAAATGATCTCAACATCCAGCATCCTCTCCTCCATTATTTTCAGCAGTAACTTCTGGAAGCTGAGAACTTTAAAAATATGTCTTAATTCTTTTGAAAATGTGATCCACTAGCACTTTACTAAATTGGACCTTAATGTTTGTGCACTTCAGCTCCCCTTTTGTAAAGCAGACATAATACTATTTCCTTTCCCTCCTCTTTGTCTGTCTCATCTATTTTAGATTTTCACTTTTGCAGGGGGGTTGGGACAGTGGGGGAACTGTATTTTACTGTATGTATATGCAATGTCTGGCACAATGGAATTGCAATTGCAGATGGGCCTTTTGGGTGCCACCATACTAGAAATACATTTTGCATTGAGGAGAATAAATTCCTTTTTATCTGCTAGGAATTTCAATATCTCACATGGTTCTTTATAATAGAATTGGATCTAATTATTTTGACAGTTTCTTTCTATCATCATATATGACTGTTGTAAATTGATTTAATTTTAACTAAATCCTAAACTAGACTTCTGAATCTTAAACCAAACCATCTGTAGGTAACAATAACTTTAGAGAAATCCATGAAGATCTTTAACTCATTTTCCTACTACAGTACCTGCAAAATTACTTTAACAATTTCTAATAAATTGAGGCTGTACCTTGCCTACATCTGAAGTCTATTTAATGACATGTTAATTGACTCCTTTATCTGCATCAAAAGAGTTTGGACAAAACTTTCTGAAAATGCTTCAGAAAGAAATTGCTTAGGAATTTTTATTTTTACTATGTAAAATTAAAAATCAAAATAATGATTATGACTGATAGTTGTCTTATTTTCTAACATTAGAAGGAATAATTTGGTTGCACATTAATCTGACAAAGCCTCGTGGATTATTTGACTAGTATACTTAATTCTCATGCCAATACTAACTTCTTTATGTCTTGGGCATGATGTTAAACTGCATCCTTCACTGCCTTGTGGATACTTTTTGGTTGAAGAAAGGCTAAGGGATCTCACCCTAACAGCAAAGGTGTCGCATTGAAGCAACAGGCAGCTAGCAGCTCTATTTAGGTTGCTTTCTGGCAGAAGCTATAACCTCCGTGTCTCTGAATGTCCACATTTGCTCTAGCCTTTGGATTCTGGCTCAGTGGTCTAAAGGGAAGGGACAAAAGGTCTATGGCAGCCTTTGCTCCTCCATAACTTTGCCTAGGCACATGTGCTGAAGGTCTTGGCAAGATGTTTGCAGGGATCTGAGAGAGGCATCAGGACCTTGGGGCAGCTACGAAGATTTCCAAGCAGTCCTTTTAGGGGTCGCTTGCTTCACTCGTGTGAGGGTGGCCCTAGAAAAGGTGGGTCAAACAAGCCCAGCCTCATTGTTTACATTCTGGATCAACTGTTTTTTATAAACAAAATTGCTTATTGGAATATTCAGACTTTGACCCCTTTGACTTTGATTTGAATTCGGATTTGAGAAAAAAACAGCTGTGTTCAGTAAGAAGCTTGCATGTTTCAGAATTTGATATTGCAGCTATTTTGGAAACCTATCTCTCAGACACAGGCTTCATTAGGAAGGGGGACTAGACCATTTACTGGCATGGCAAACCTGAAAGAATAAGGAGAGGGAGTATGGTATAGGTTTTGCTATCAGAAATGAACTTATGTTGTGTGAAGGTCTGATTGCAGTGTCCATATGTATCATGACACTTCGAGTTAGTCTACATAGGGGATTCATCAACCTAGTCAGTGTCTATGCTCCAACTCTGCAGGCTAGCAATGAGAAGATAACTTTTACCAACAGCTGGAAGAACTGATGGCAGGATTCCATGAAGGAACCCATCTTAGTACTTGGAGACTCCAATGCTGAGATCTGGCCTGGGATTCTGGGTAGGCATGGCATTGGACATATTAATGACAATGGTCAGAAAGTTATTGAGCTCCTAGCCGGTCAAGGCTTATTGGTGACCAACACCTTCTTTGCTGGTAACATCAGAAGAACAACATTTTGGAGACACGTGCGGTCCAAGCACTGGCATGAGCTAGACTTGGAACCGACAAGACATACGTATTGGAAAGATATCTTGCATACATGATCCTTTCAAAGCACAGACTGTGACACAGACCACTCTCTTGTCTGTGCAAAGTGAAAGTTGAAGCTAATATGATCCATCATAATAAAACTGCCATACAACCTAGTATTGACTTGCATCAAATCAATGATCCTGTCAATAAACAGCTTTTTAATGAAGAAGTAGCAAAGACAGCCTGAATGAATGAAACTGCTTCAGATGCATGGGAAATCCTGAAGACAAGTATGTACAATGCAGTGATCTACAGTTTTGCAAAGAGTACTAAGAAAAAATGTCAACTAGGTCGTAGACCATTTGAAGATACTATTGTCACTCACTGAGGGGAAAAGATCTGCCCTGATCACTTACAAGTCTAATCTTACTAGTGATTTACTCAACAACCTAAGGGAAGCTCATAAGGTTGTTCAAATATCTTCCAGGAGGTGTGCTCAAGAATTTTGGTTGGGTCTCTGCAACAGCATCCAACAGGCAGCTGATGCAGGTGACAGTAGACATTAGATCGGGATCGGCAACCTTTCAGAAGTGGTGTGCCGAGTCTTCATTTATTCACTCTAATTTAAGGTTTCGCATGCCAGTAATACATTTTAACATTTTTAGAAGGTCTCTTTCTATAAGTCTATAATATATAACTAAACTATTGTTGTATGTAAATAAATAAGGTTTTTAAAATGTTTAAGAAGCTTTGTTTAAAATTAAATTAAAATGCAGAGCCCCCCGGACCGGTGGCCAGGACCCAGGCAGTTTGAGTGACACTGAAAATTAGCTCGCGTGCCACCTTTGGCACGCGTGCCTTAGGTTGCCTACCCCTGCATTAGATTGTCCTTTCTAATGCCTTCATACTTAGGTCTGACAAAGAACAAGACAGCTCCACTGAAAGTTCTGGCTGGTAATATCATAACTGATAAAGGAAGCAACTGGAGAGGTGGATTGAACACTATGGAATGATATACTCAGTGGAGGCTGTGGTAGACCAATGTGTGCTAGCCAAATTGTCTAGGTTTGAAGCTACGACTTTGCTGGATGAGAAACATACACTAGAGGAACTTCAACAAAGCATCAAAAAGATTCCCAATAACAAAGCTTCAGGATATAACTGCTTACCTGCTGAAATCTATAAATATGCAAAGATTTACTGCAAAGATTGCATGAGGTATTGCTACTCTGTTGGAATAAACTGTTCCACAAGATTTTAAGGATGCTTATTTCATCCAACTCTATTAAAAACAAAGAAGATGGAAGTGATCATAATAACCACAGAGGTATATGTCGTCTTAACATTGTGGGAAAAATCTCCAGCCATATTCTTTTACCTAGGCTGCAAACTTTACCTGAGAGAATCTATCCTAAGATCCAGTGTGGCTTCCGCTTGGGAAGGTCCACCATAGATATGGTCTTCCATGTAAGATAACCGCAGAAAAAGTGCAGAGAGACAGAGAAGTGTATTACATTGTACATGGCTCTTATAGATTTAACAGAAGCCTTTGACACGGTAAGTTGGTCAGAGCTTTACATTGTTCTAAAGAATCTTGGTTGTCCACCTATATTGCTAAACCTTATGAAATCCTTTCACAACGGCATGAAGGCAACTGTTATGTATGAAAAACAAGAGTCTAACTCATTTAACACCAACAATGGAGTGAAGCAGGTCTGTGTACTGGCTCCTACATTGTTTAATATTTACTTCTTATTCCTGCTTCACCATGCATTCTGTGATGTTCAAGAGGGTGTCTGTCTTAGCACTAGATGCGATGGAGGTGTGTATAACATTGCCAGGTTCAGAGCTAAGATAAAGGAGAAGGAGATGATCATAAGGGACCTGTTTGCAGATAATGCAGCACTTGTGGCTCAGTGTTGATGCCCTACAATATCTTATTACCAAGTTCTCTGATTCATGCAAAATCTTTGGGCTAGCAATAAGCTTGAAGAAGACTGTTATCCTGCACCAAGGCTCTTTAGAACCAGTTCCAGATATCACCTTAGATGATATTGTGACAGGTTGGATCACAGTAACCCCTTGGAAACTGCCAACTGATGTGCCAAGACTACTTCTGCCCTTTCTTTCCCTGCCAGCCTGGGACCCCAGTGCCCTGTCTTGTTGAGCCAGACACGGCAATCTGCTCCAACACAGACCCAGGGTCTGAACCATGTGCCCCAAAGCTGCAGATTTAACTGAAAGCAACGTACAGAAGTGTTTCTGTCTTTAACACTTAGATGCCCAACTCCCAATGGGGTCCAAACCCCATATAAATCCATTTTACCCTGTATAAAGTTTATACAGAGAGATAGAGAGATATGCACAACTGTTTGCCCTCCCTCCAGGTATTAATATATACTCTGGGTTAATTAATAAGTAAAAAGTGATTTTATTAAATACAGAAAGTAGGATTTAAGTGGTTTCAAGTAGTAACAGACAGAACAAAGTGAATTACCAAGTAAAATAAAATAAAGCATGCACATCTAAGTCTAATACAGTAATAAAACTGAATACAGATAAAATCTCACCTCAGAGTTGTTTTAATACGTTTCTTTTACAGACTAGACACCTTCCTAGTCTGGGCACAACCTTTCCCCTGGTACAGCTCTTGTTCCAGCTTAGGTGGTAGCTAGGGGATTTCTCATGATGGCTGCCCCCTCTTCTCTGTTCCACTTACATATCTTTTGCATAAGGCAGGAATCCTTTGTCCCTTTAGGTTCCCTTCTCCCCTCCCCCCCCATGAAAAAGCACCAGGTTACAGGTGGATTTCAGTTCAGGTGACATGATCACATGTCACTGTAAAACTTCATTACCCACTTGCCAGCACACACACATACAAGAAGACTTACAAGTAAAATAGAGCCATCTACAGACAATTGTTCTCGTTAATGGGAGCCATCAAGATTCCAAACCACCATTAATGGTCCACACTTTGCATAATTACAATAGGCCCTCAAAGTTATATTTTATAGTTCTGATTTCAAATACAAGAGTAATACATTTATACAAATAGAATAACCACACTTAGTAAATTATAAGCTTTGTAATAATACCTTACAAAAAATCTTTTGCATAAAGCATATTCCAGTTACATTATATTTATATTCATCAGCATACATTCATTGTTTTTTTTGTTGTTTTTTTGTTTTAAGATGACAGAAACCAACCAGAACAATGTGTGTACTTAGGGTTGCAGCTTATACACATATTTAGTAAACATGGTTTTCTGGGACCCAGCAGTGTCTGTGTTGTTTCTATATATTTATTCTCTTGTGTGAAGAGGAAAGGAGGTAACAGTGAAAATAACATGTGCATACTGAATCTTTCAGATCTGCCACAATATCATTGATCATAAATTTTGTGGGAGGGATAGGTGAATTTGCTGTTGAGTGGCTCAACTGTATTTTACATACCAGTGGGTATTTCTTCTGGGATGCTGCAGGGTTACAGGTTCAGCATTTATTCAACATTTATATGTGGTCACTGGGATGATTAGTGTGAGCTGCCTTTGGCTTCAGGATAATACTTAACTCTCTATCCCCATCATGTCTGAACTTCTAGGGTAGAAAGGATGACCTGATATCTGTAGCAAATTAGTGACTTAGAATTTGCGTTGGCTGAGGCATAACCTAGATATGAATAAGATAATTGTGGTAGATTAGGGGAAGCAAATATTGGTAATGATTAGAGCTTATCAGGAATCTGCCATTGGAATGATTTTTGGTGGAAAATGCAGTTTCCATAAAACTGAAATTTGCTTCAGGTACATTTTAATTTTGCCCATTTTTTTGCTTTAATTTTTCCATTGGGAAAGTCTAAATGGAATATTTAATTTCAGGTCAGTTCGACCTGAGTAAGATTTTTTTTTTAATTGACCAAAAATGTTTAGTTTCAAATCACTTATGAAAATAAACAAACTTTATTTCCCTCTGACACATTACTCTGTGGATGTTATAATTCCAGTTCCTCTTCTCTCCTGTATGCTGGGCTTTCTGCAGTACTACGTCATCTTCCATGATGCAATGTAGATTTTCTGCTGTGTGGTGAATCATGTGAGAGACAAGACTGTGTGCATTATGGAAGATGTAGCCCAGCTATGTGGTCATTTATAACATAATTAACACAATACACAATATTAGCAAATAATAATATTCCAATTGTATTTTGCAATCAGGGCTCTTGTTCCTAAGCAGTGAGCAACTGATTCAAAGCCCATTACGGTCACTAGAAATATTTTCATTTACTTCAGTGATCAGCCGATTAGCTTTTCATTTCATACTTTTCTCGGCATCAGATGAACCTAATCCATTAAAAATTCTTTATGGTAAGCTTGGCTGTCCTTGTAGCTTTACAAACCTGTTTCTGTTAATATCTTCCCTTCTCTTGTGGGGGAAAATCTTTCAAAGTTCCTAATAACTGTTTTGCCACAGAAGTAATTGTCAAATTGTGACAAACTAGCTGTTTCTATATTCTCTAGAAGCTTAGGCAGCTGTTGTGTGCTGATATTTTATAGCTACTTCATCTATACGCTGAGCACCTTCTGAATCTTGGATATGAAGAGATACTTTTGCTGCATGTGTGGCTTAACTACAACTGGCAGACCGTGTTTTATTGTAAAACCTGCAGCTTTTCTGATTGGGGCATTTGTGTTGACCATACATTAATCCCTTTGATAATAAAATAAAACTTTTCCTTGTTTTCCTTGTCTTGTTGTCTTTATCAATTCTAGGGCCAACAATTCTGGAGGCAGCAATATCATAGTTAAGAAGTTATAGTCAATTATATACATATTTTGAATTTTGCTGCTCTGTCTCAGAGGTACTCTTTCAACTTCTAGGTTATTTCCTGTCAAATTATATGATTTAAAAAATTATTTTTCAGGGCTCACTCTGCTTTCAGGACTGGAGAAATCTTAACACCATCTCTGCACCTTTTCCATGAGAGGAAAATGAAAGGTGGGGCCTACTTTTTGTCCCAAAGCCTGCCCTGTTCCCTAAATCACAATTGTGCAGTGCCTGGGCAGCAGCTGAATCACCCCTTAGTGGAGGCTAGCCCGTGGCCCCGCCTCCCCGCCAGAGCCCCGAGCCCTCCATACCCCCTGTGGCTGGAGAAGCCTCAGCCCACCCACTGCAACCATGCTGGCTGGACTGAGCACCGGGCTGCTGACGGGCCTGAGAACCAGACCACCCCAGCCCCTGGCTGCCAGCTGGAGCAGAGGCCCCTCCGGCTTCAGGGGAGAGTGGGAGTGAGGTTGAGCCATTAGGGCAGGGCTACAGGCCTGGTTTATTGGAGGCTTAACCTCCCCTGGCTTATGATACCCACCGCGTGGTGCAGTGGTGTATGGGGAGCCCCTATAGAGCTGGGCACTACAGTGTACAATAAATTTTTACAATTCCTGAGAACACAAATCTTAGCCAAATCAAGCCTCTCTTTGCCTTACAGCCATCAATTCATCAACACAACTCTATCTTCTCAGGCACCTACCCTTTCTTGTTATCTTCCTCATTCCTTTTCCTTCTGCTATTTTCTCACTCTTATGGATGATTCCACACAACATGGAAGCTTCCTGGTGTTTCTACCATCTCCACTCTATAGCAACTGTCTTCTGTCCTTAGTTCTCCTCTTTCTTCTCTCCACTTGTCCTTTTGGTGACCTTATCTGATCCATGGTCTCTTACCACCTCTACTCTCAAATCTTTCTCTCCTGCTCTGTCATTTGCCCTTATATCCAGGAGTCTTTAAATCTAATTCTATCCCACTACTTCCTTAATATAAATATGGAAAAATGAAACTTTTCTTTCCTTCTAATTCCTTTTCCCTCCCCATTTCTCCATCAGCAATGACAGATGAGTCCTTGGTAGCACATAGGGTAAGAGGCAACTTGTGTGTATTGGTGCACTCAGGTTTATTCATGGTTCTGACTGGCCAGGTTTTAAAAGTCTTGGTTTTCAAATTCTGTGCTTCATTCATTTGTAATGTCTATTTCATTCCGCATTGTTCATATTTAATGAAATAAATAAATAAATCATTAACTTAACAAGCATAACATTTTTAGAATATGAAATATTCCAGTCTCTGAATTATTTTCTGTAGCTATTAGTTGTCTTTTTTTTAAACACAGCAACTGCTTGGGGGGAACCTTCTTTGGTTGACATTCAAAGAGAACTGATCTAATATAATGTCTTCTAGCATTTTATGAATAATTGTGTGACAGAGTGCTGAGATCTGACAGATGAGTCAGCATTCTGATCACTGTAGCCTCAATTAGTTCCCCCAGTAATAGCTGATTGAATAATTAGCTAATCAGAAGGAAAGGCTGGTGAGGTAGGAACTAATTAGCCCTCAGCTGACCAACCTGATTAAAAAAACAGGAAGGAAGTGTTGCACATGGGGAGGATCAGGCTATCTGAGCCTTGAATGAAGGAACTCCCGAGAGACAGAGAGAGAGAACTCCTTTCCTCCTAGGGCCCTAGTAAAGAAGGGTTGGAAGAAGTAGAGGTAAAAACAGAGATGTGCTATATTGGTGTTGGTAGACAGGCTTAGAATAAATTACAGCCTGCACACAATAAGAAAGTGTGTCTGAGAAGTTTCTGGGGTATCAGAGGACGGGGACTGAGCATGGCCCCGTCACAAATGGATAATTTGCTCTGATGCCCTATTCTTTCCCTCCAGACCCGGGATTTAGGCCACAATTCCACTTGCCCATCACTGTGCATATCCCAGTAGGTCTGAACTTAGTTCAGCACCTACAGTTTTACTTGCTTTCTCAAGGGCTATAACAGTGAAAACAAGCCAGACCAGCCTTCACAAAGCAAAGTACATTTAGGGTCATGATGGGAAACCATTGTAAATATGTTCTATTTGGGATGGATTGGTATCTTCCCATCCACCTTGAATATGGAATAATGTTCTGTCCCAGGATCAGGCACTGAGTCATGACTCAGTGTCACAGTTTGGTTATGCTTCCCCTTTGCTCCATAGGAGAAGTAAGTTGTCAGCCATTTTTATTTCCCCTCTGTGTTGACCCAACTCTGCTAGTCCTAAAGGGCTACACAGAAAGGATTTTCAAGTAGTTAGAGCACTAGTCTACAGCTTGGAAGACCTGGTTCAATTCCCTGTGTGACCTTGGGCAAATCCTTTAGTGTCTCTGTGCTTAAGTTCCCAATGGTAAAATGGAGAAAATAGCACTTCTCTATCTAACAGAGGCGTTGTGTGGATAAATAGATTAAACACTGAGGTGCACAGACACTCTAGTGATGGGAGCAATATAAGTACTTCAGATAAATAGTCAAACAAGACTCTGGCCAACCCCCGCCCCTTCTGACTTTCCACCTACATGGACGTGAAACATAACATCTCAGCTGCTCTCCCCTCCCTCTGCTTTATGACCTGTGATAGAGGTAGCCGATGCAAAGCGACAGGGAAATTCTTTATGCCTCTTATTCCCTTGCATAGGATCATAGCCAGAGTTACTTCCTAGGAAATTACTTCACCACACTACAAGGGAATGCAGTGCTATACAAATATTTGTGGGTACACTGTGGAGAAGATTTTTCAAAATAGGACCCTAAAACTAGGATATTAAGTCGGTACATATAGAGACACTCATTATGGCCCATGTTTTCCATCTGTTTTCCATCTGTTTCCACTATTTGTGGTAGTTCATATAGTATTAGACTTTCTTTTTCCTCTGCGAGGCATAAATATACCAAATGAGAGTGGGAGAAAGAGAGGGAGATAAATATTGTGACTTGATTCAGTAACAAAAACTTGTGGACTGCTGCACAATTTAAGATTAGATGGATTGGCTCTTCCACTTTAATAACTCAGACATGAGTTTTCACGGCAGGGGTGGCTAGATAATAAAGCATTCTTAACTAATTAGAAAAGTCTGCCATCTGGTTACTGTACTTGTATGAGAATTCTGCTCCTCCCAGTAGCTGAGACTTGAACTGGCATCGCTGTGGACAGTAGCCAGCAGCAATAACCAGATGAGCTGAAAGGAAGTCCCTCTCTGAGCAAGTCAGTAGACATGATGTTAAGCTTGTCTTAGCTGGACATTCTTTTTTGCCTGCCTGATATTTTGGAGTCATCTGCTATCATTTCAGACAGAGTACTGGAGTACAAAGTCACATTCCATATTTTGTATTTATTTTTTCTTATTAGGATCTGGTCAATAATCAGCACTTGTCCAATCTAGTGTTACATTATACCCCTTTTCCTAACTTGTTTCTCTATTTGTTTCAGCTTTTTAGAAGGTAAACTCTTGGGACAGTCCCAAGCAGGCAGGGAACTTATAATGCTCTATCTTTATTTAGTGCTTAGTAAGAGATCAGATGGCAGGCAAACTTTTCATGTGCAGCAGTTGTGGATAATCACCCATTCTGCATTAGTAGCATTTGCCTCTATGATGTTTTCTCTGTCACAGCAAGCTATATTATTTGAAAGCTGGACATTTCTTAAAAGCTATTTCTTCCCTTTCTGCTTTTAATATTCCTTTTCTTCAATTCTGGGTTTAAAAATCAATTATGCCAGCACCAAAATTGCTTCTTAATGACAGGTTGGGACATGAAGCAACTAATTCCCCGCTTCTTGGAGATGATACTTCACGGTTTGCTGTTGCACTCACTAAAAATCACGATCCTTGCCTTGTGTTAAATGAAGCAAAGCTAGCACACTACACCCACATCCTATGATTTGTAAATGTAGGAAAAGACACTTTTCTGTTTTACTGTAGTACATTTAAAAAACTCATTAAATAAGACCTCCATTACCATAGTATAACACAATGGCAATGAAAATATTATATATTTTCTCTTGATTCCCTAAATATGTTGTCTGTTGCATTAAAAAAAAACCTCACTAACTTGCAGCTTGACATTACTTGAAAAACTTCCATTTTAATTATTATCAAATTAAACACACTTTGACCATTGGAATTCTGTTCTAAACTGATTTCAGGAGAAGCTCTGTGGCTGTTGAATCACCATAGGGCAGTGGTTCCCAAACTTTAACAGTCCACGAACCCCTTTCTCTAAATTGTGAAATCTCGTGAACCCCCTCCTAAAAATGAATATTTCCAAATTTCCTCAGTGTGATGGATGTGCTTGCTTTGCTCTGTATAGCTCTTGGAAGTCCGGAACCACTGGAGAAAGATAAAGTCTCAGGTCTGGTTTGGCATCAGGTTTGTTTCTGTATTTGGTTTTCAGATGTGCATACGAGGAAAATGCTTTCTCACATAAGTATGTTGTTGAAAATGGTAAAACTGCAGCAGCTTTTTCTGCCAGAAGTTTCTTAAACTCAGCCAAAAGTTGATCAATGACAGATTTCTGAAACTCCTTTTCAGTTCATAATCACAGGAGATCTCAATCAATTTCTTTTTCCTCACTGTTCAATATCTGTGTTGAGAAAGCGGTATCATCAAAAGGGTTGCGAATCCAGTCATTATCGCCTGACATAGCTGGAAAGTAATCCCTGAAAGTTGTGCAAAGTCCTTTAGGTGTGCAATTATATTGGTTTTAGTGCACTGATCCAACTGAAGTTTATGTTCTGCCAGGAAGTCATGAAGATTACTGAAACACTCAGTTTGATTGTTTTCCAAACAACTTTCCCAGAACTGCAACTTCTTTATCATGGATTCAACTCTCTCTTGCACATTGAAAACTGTTATATTGAGACCTTGAAGAGATACATTTAGGTAATTAATTCTTGAGAAAATATCTGCTAAATAAGCTAGGCTCTGGAGCCAGACATTATTTTCCATACAGCTGGCAAGGTGGAAAGGTGGTTGTTGAAAAAAACTAGGATTTCCGTTCTAAGCTCAAACAAGTGCACAAGGATTTTGCCCCGTGAGAGCCATCTAACTTCAGTATGGGTGAACAGACAATTGTGTATACTACCCATTTCTTCACAAAGTATGTGAAATATTCTGGAATAAGTTGGCCGTGATTTTATGAAATTCATCATTTTCACTGCATTGTCTAGCACTTCCTTCAGTCCCTCAGGCATGTGTTTTGTTGCAAGGGCTTGTCTATGGATGCTGCAATGAGTCCAAGAGATTTTTATGCAACCTTTTTCATTCGAGCTACAAATCCAGTATACTTCCCCATCATTGATGTGGCTCCATCAGTGCAAATGCCTATTTCCTTTTCTTGAAAACATGCATTAGTCAGATTGAAGATATCTTCTCCAGCTGTATGTTCTTCCAATGGTCAGCAAAACAACAAGTCGTCTTCAACCAGACCTTCATTCACATAACGTACAAACAGTAGCAAAATAGCTAGATTAGCTACATCAGTTGATTCATCCAACTGTATAGCATAATATGGACTATTTTTCACTCTCTGTACATCGTGGTCTTTACATTATTTGACATGTCATTAATTCTTCGTGACAATGTATTATTGGACAAAGGTACCATGTCAATCCTTTTTGCAGCCTTTTCTCCAAGCGTGCAATGAACTATGTCTTTTATACATGGACCAATCAAGCTCTCTGCTATAGAATGGGCTTCTGATGCTTTTGCTACTCAGCAGCTCATGCGATATGACACTTCAAGTACATTTTCATTATCAGTACTTGCTTTGGATATAAAACTGGTAATGTCATTTTCCTCTCAGCTAATTTTCACTTGAAAAAATCAGTAGGCTTGTCGAGTTGTGGAATTTCTAAATGGCGCCAAATTAGAGAAGTTTTGAGGCTGCTGTTTGCTAGAACATCACCACAAATTACACACAGTGGTTTTGGACGTTCTTGATCACCAATGCATGTAAAGCCATATTTTATATAATCGTCATATTTTCTTTTCTTTGTAAGTGATTTTCGAGGACCATCATGATCATTAGACTTAAATTTTCCACAGTGTGGACTTGAGGAAACACTAGCTTATTCTTGCATCTTTACACTTTCCTTTTTCAGCCACTTATCCATTTGACTTGTATACAAAAGTTCTAATCAAAACAACATAGAGAGACTGCTAACAACTAACAAACTAGAAAATGAGAAGAGTCTTGTGGCACCTTATAGACTAACACGGCTACCCCTCTGATACTACAAAATGAGAAGATTCACTAAAGTCTCACTGAAGCAAAACAGCACTCCAGAGAGAATGACAATTACTGAGGCACCTTAACACCTTTACACTGGCTACAATGTGCTTCCGGCTGGTTTGGCTCACAAACAGCTTTTCTTCCACCACGAGGTCTCTCCTTACGAGGGTGTCCTATGAGGGACAAATTAGCTTGGACCACCCCCCACGTACAGCGTGGCTCCTGCTCACTCTGCCCTCCATACCAACTTCCCCTGTCTGACAAGGACAGGGGTCTGAGCTGCCACCTGCATGCCTGGGGGTCTCAGCTGATGCCCTGCCCACCACAGGCCTCAGGCTACTGGCCCCATGCCAGGGTCTGGGCTGCCGGCTCTGCACTCCTGGGGGCTCCTGCTGCTGGACCCCATTGACCTCCCCGATCAACTAAGCTCCACTG